>NC_134360.1:190491199-190826913 GCF_048569485.1 Anomaloglossus baeobatrachus | reverse complement strand
ATTTGATTCCCCTGTCTGTCTTTCCTTCCCTTCCATGTTGATTAGTGCAGTGGTGGGACTAGTGCCTCTTGCCAGCCATCTCACTAGCCAGGGTGTTTGCCGGGCTAGTGAGGGATTAGCAGCAGGGTCCACCTTTATTAAAGTGTGTCCAGTATACCCCTTGTTTGTTGTGTGTTTTGCCTTTTACCGGACATCCCTTAGTCCGTGCATGACAAAACCTGTGTATGTAAGTCCAGTGTCATGGTGTTAATATACCCACCTAACACCACCTTCTTCTATGTCCTCGGCGTTCTGCTCCTCTTCTCAGTAACATCACTGCTCTTCAGCCTCTTCGGGTCACACTGGACTCACGTGGCCCAAAAGGGAATTTTACAATGTAAGTCTGTTGAGCGTCAGAACGAGGTGTCATAGACTTACATGGTTAAAGAGACTCTCAGTTCAAATATAGAGAGAGCCGTATAGTCTGAAGAGTGGTGATGTCACTGAGAAGAGGAGCAGAACACCCTGGATATAAAGATACTGGAAAAGATTGTGGTGGATATATTAATACACTCACACTACATAACATGCACATATACACAGAATTAGTTAATAAAAAGCCTTATTGGAGGCTTCATTAATGATACATAACTAGGGTTCTGGACACTTTTAATGCCACACCATTAACTGTACCAAATGGTCAGCCTTAAAATCCGTGGATTCTCCCTATGCCTTGACAATAGTTACAGGTGTTGGCTGAGGAAGAAACTTGTCCAGTTTAAAAGTGCTAAAACCAATATACGTATTTTTTTTGTCAATGATTTGGAAATCCAACTTGATTTTTATGCTATGAGCAGAGTCTTGGTGAATTCAATATTCCTCCCCTCAAAGAAAAAGGTACTATGGGCATTCAGCAACACAGCAAGTCCACCAGGCCACCAGGCAGCAGATCCAAAAAAAAGGTTTATTCACTCCATGAACATTGTGCTAACAGCACAAAGCTTTCAGGCTAGCAGAAACTTTTATTCATAAGGTGTTAAAAAGATAATGCCTTCTTCAAGAACACCACTTCCTTTTGGCTTTGAACAAGTTTGTGCAGGAGTATGGAGCTAAATCCATAGAAATTCTGTGTGCCAAAATTGTGCCTTAGTTGGCCTGAAATTTCCTATAGAGCCATGGAGGAGGAAGCGGAGAATCACAGACAGGGAGGAGAAGACCCAGTATACAGTCTGGCCCCTGTGCACCAAAAACTTCAAGTGTATTATGAGCGAAATACACTCCTTCTATGCCATTGAAACTCCAAATTAATAAGATCTGTTTTACAAGCACTTGGGAATCAATACAACACACAGCATCTATGGTGTACTGAAAGTTTCTGTCTTTATTACATCATGTGACCCGTTTATATAGTATCCCAAACAAAGAAGTAACTATGCACCAATGAGAGCTGCAGGGGTGTGTGTAGAAATTTGAAACTTCCCCGACCATCAGTGTCAACTGGGCCCTATGACATCATTCAGTTATAAGGCAAGATGGTTTCTATAAGAACAAATTGCTTGTATTCTCTCACAGTGTCAATTTAACCAGCATTACAACCAGGTCTTTCCTTTACTTTACAAAATCGTGCTGGCAGTCTCTCTTTAGTGCATTTTTATGTAATTATTTTTTTTTTTACAAAAGTTGCTTGGGTAAATTAAATGGCAACTACATTGGGAGCTTTAAATATTGGTTGCTAACTATAAAAAGTAGACAGATGCAGGTATAAGGGCTCTAAATATTGTGTAACGCTGGTATTCCACTCAGGATACCGTTAGATCCGGTCAACCTGACAATTTTGAGTGATCCTTCAATAAGGAGAAACAATGATTAAATGGCGACTTTAGTGATAATTCAGCTTCAAATCAAATGAAATAGCCATTCTGCCAAATCAAAGATTAGAAAATAGATGTGTCCTGACTCCTGTCTCTGACTTAAGGTCGCTTTACACGCAACGACATCGCTAACGAAATGTCGTTGGGGTCACGGAATTCGTGACGCACATCCGGCCTCGTTAGCGATGTCGTTGCGTGTGACATGTACGAGCGACCGCTAACGATCAAAAATACTCACCTAATGGTTGATCGTTGACACGTCGTTCAAATCCCAAATATCGTTGATGGTGCTGGACGCAGGTTGTTCGTCGTTCCTGAGGCAGCACACATCGCTACGTGTGACACCCCAGGAACGAGGAACAACAGCGTACCTGCGTCCTCCGGCAACGAGGTGGGCGTCACTTTCATGCGGCTTCTCTCCGCCCCTCCGCTTCTATTGGACGCCTGCCGTGTGATGTCGCTGTGACGCCGCACTAACCGCCCCCTTAGATAAGAGGCTGTTCGCCGGCCACAGCGACGTCGTTAGGAAGGTATGTGCATTTGACAGGTGCTAGCGATTTTGTCTGACACGGGCAGAGATTTGCCCGTGATGCACAAACGACGGGGGTGAACGCTAGCGACATCGTCACACATCTAGGTTGGAGTCACTGACACCCCAGGTCAGCATTGGTTATACACTCCTTTCATTTCCGTCCTTCTACGGCTTCTTCTGGTTCTTTAATTCTGTTTTGTTTTCTTAATAAGTAACTTGTGCGCAAAATGCTCTTGTAATGAAAGCAGTTTTCTTACAAAGAGAATGGAACAAAGATTTGGTTTGTTTTCCATTTCTAGGTTCAATGCCAGAAAAGAAAGCTTTCCCCATGATTACATTACCGAGGATACAGAGAGCTCTTATAGTTTCTGACTCTAATACTGTCCATAATCCACCAGATTATTGCCGGAGAGCACAGATTTGATGCCAGCTATTGAACTTCTATTCTTGAGAACAGCAGTTGGTGGTGAGCACTTTCCATGGCTATGTATCAGGTCAGCTTGTGCCTACTGTGCAATAGTACACAGTCTTTCCTTCCTCTGAGAATAAAAAAAATATCTTTTTAATGTACCTGCATCAGTTTATCAATGGGCGTTTTAGAAGAGGTTATTTTTTAATAATTCATGTTTGCTGCAATATTTTTTAAAAACATATTCTGTCATCCATAACTGGTACAAACTCTAAAGTTATACTTTGTTTTTAGTCCAAGACTATATTTACTGTAAATGCATTCCTGAAGAAGTCCAACAAATGCAATTTCAGCATATGTTTATGTGCAATATATTAGGAATACCTTTTCCTTAACAACATTACGTTTTTTCTCTATTGTTTACAGACATGTGATATACAATTTTTCATTGCTTTTTTAAACTAGAAATAAACTGGATGCAGTATGCTAATATATACCATATAGGGATGATCGAACACCTCAAATATTCGGCTTCGTGAATATTTGCCGAATAGGTCGCTGCTATTTGACTATTCGCGAATATTCGATACACAATGTAAGTCTATGCGAAACCCAAATAACAACTATTCGGAACTATTCGGGCTTCCCATAGACTAACATTGCGCATCGAATATTCACAAAGACGAATATTTGAGATGTTCGATCATCCCTAACACCATACTTTCCATGAAAGCTAAGATGGGCATGGTTGACAAATGGAAAAATGATTTTTAGAAAACCATAGATGAGAAAAATCCTGGTTAAAAATTAACTTTTAATAATAGTATTAAAAGGTCAAAGGACCAAAAACACAATAACAAACAATAAGATTGTAAAAGTTCAGAATATGAAATGGTGAAAGAGGGTGATACCACCATTTATCTGGTACCCTAGGGAGGCTCCTGCATTTGCTGTTTACCCCCTGGTTTTTGTCCCCTGATGGACCCCTGGCATCCTTGGGAGTAAACGCGTCAGAAAGGCCTCTTTGGACACCTTTTAGATCATTTTTTTTTGTGTAAATCAGATTTTATTCGAATAAAGAACATGTTTACAAGTTATAGGCTAGGCAACATATGATATACAGTAGAATAACTCAAATCTTGGAGGTAATAAGTAATACAACACTTTTCTACTTGTATAATAATTCCTTTGATTACACACTTCAGGTCAGACCATCATCACCCATGTAATAGCTTTGCTTTGGAGATGATGCCCACTGGGTGACCAACAATCCGACCCCCATACAAAAATTTATGCAGCCTCGTTTAGAAACGGGAGGCAACGTAGATGCACAAAATCCCTGAGATGACAATCCTTTCTAATAATGTAAACATAACATAAAATGTACAAAGAGGAAAGAAAGATGAGAAAAGAGGAAATGTAGGGGGAGAGGTAAAAGAAAAGAAGGGCGAAGAAGATGTCTCGTCTGAGTCGTGTGCAGCCCCCGGCACTTTTGTTTTGTGGAATGGACAATCACAGAGATCTCACTCCCCCAACTGAAGCTTGAAGCAATAGTACCAGGTCTGGTGTCTCTCTATACATAATCCACGGTGCCCACAGCCTGAACACTCGCTCCCCCGAGTCAGACGCCTGGCCGACCAGCTCCTCCATCCTACAGATGTGGTTCATCTCGGCCACCAGTTCAGCCCGCGAGGGCACTTTGGTCTGCCTCCAGTACCTTGGGATTAATCTCCTTGCCCCCGTCAAAAAATGCCTTAGCAGGCTTCAATTGAAGTTGGCGATCGAGATATTGCTTAAGGATAGAAGAGCCAGTTCCGGCGTCGGCTCAAACCTAATAGATGACACTTTATTCAGAAGGGCAAACACGTCTAGCCAAAAATATTGTATGAGAGGACAAGACCACCACATGTGGTTGTATGAGCCTCTATCGTTTGAGCATCTCCAGCATTCTTCAGAGACAGATGGGAACATGGAATGAATTCTGGAGGGGTAGTGATACCACCTAGAAACTATTTTGTAGCCCCGTTCCTGTGACGCTACATCCAGCGACCCTTGTGGGTAAAGAGTAATATTTTTGAGCGTTCCTCACGCGTGAGGGGTCTCCCCAAATCCACCTCCCATTTCAAGAAGAAAGGGGCATCATCCTCCTGTCCAGAGAACTCAATCTGGACTCAAAGGGCATCAAGGGCCTATAAAAGTTAGTTTGTGGTGAAAGGGAATTAATAAAGCTCTTCAATTGCTCATAACCAAACCAAGCTCCTGCGGGAGTGCAGTTGTCAGGAAAGAAAGAATGAAGGGGCCTCATGCCCACATTGGACATTAGATCCCTCATTATGGACACCATGCCTCTGGACATGTGAAGAAATATGTTGCCTGTTAAATCTGTCGGCAGTAGAGAATTATTATGTAAAGGTGTCAGTGGTCCAGGTATAGTGGAAATGCCCAGGAGTGCGTTCGAACTCCTGAGAAATGAGGACAAGCTCTTTACGAGGAACGGCCTGACCTGAGTGCACGGGTGCGAAGGGGCTGGCGACCACAATGCTACGAGAGGGGCGCAGTCTGTCTGAGATATCTCCACCTCCACCCAGCGCTTAGAGGTTTTGTTATGGTAGAGATCCAGAAGGCATGTTCTAAATGAAGCAAGGTGATATTTTTTGAGGTCTGGAAGGCCTGCCCCCCCCCCGCAAGTCTAGGCTTGTTCAGGACTTTATAGGCCAGCCGAGGGTGTCTGTGTGCCCAGACGAATCTGGTTATGGCTGTTTTTAATCGTGAAAAAAGGGAAGCTGGCAAGGGTATGGGAATTGCCTGGAAAAAATATAACAGGCGAGGCAGAATATCCATCTTTATGGCATTTATCCTGCCTAACCAGGATATTGGCAGCTTATTCCATTTCAGGAGATCCGCCTCTATCTTCCCCAAAACTTTAAGGATATTAGCTCCGTACAAGGACGAGACATCAGCAGTCAAGTCAATGCCAAGATATGACAATGATTTGCCTTGCCACCTAAAGGGGAACGACGCTCGAAGCTGATCGGTCACCTGGTGCATAAGGGAAATATTAAGAGCCTCCGACTTGTGCATGTTCATTTTTAAATTGCTTAGTGAGCCAAATCTGTGAAGTTGCAACATAATGTTCGGTAGGTTCGTCACTGGATTTGTTATGAACAGCATCAAGTCGTCGGCGAAGAGAGCTAGTTTATCCTCCCTGCGCGGAGCCGGGACCCCTTTAATTGATTGGTTGGACCTTTGTTACGAGGGGGACCCGGGGAAGCGTGCCAAGATGGGGAATGGACAGCTTCCGCCGGTCAAGGTCCACTGTGCGGTGTAAGGGACCGCTGCTATGGTGGGTGAAGAGTGAGCGGGTTGCTGCTAGCGATCGTCTGGAATGTCACAGACGATCTATGTACACCGGTCTGCCCTAACCCGTGTGGGTTGTATGGCAGGGATCACACGGCTCGGTGTACCTGTTGCACGGGGAAGCACAGAGGTGCCCACGCACGTGTGCCAGTGGAAGTCACGAGAATATGGCACGAGGGTAGCACAGAGGTGCCCACGCACGTGTGCTTTCAATAACCAGGTGAGTCCAGTGGAGACTCGAGGAGCTCACCTGGGACAGGAACACGGCCTGTAGAAGGAGCTACTGCCGGAGCAGCAAGGCAGGGACACGGCCTGCAAACCAGGTGCTGCCTAAGCAGCAAGGGCCAAGCCCACAGAAGAAGATAATGCCTGAGCAGTGGCATGGCAGCACGCTGCCAGACATCCAAACATAGAAGGACGGTTGCGCGCCGCCATGATGGCAGGAGGAGCTTTTAAGGAGGTGTAGCTCCAGCCAAGGGCGGGCGCGAGGCGGAGATGACGGACTTGACCCAATCAGGATCCACGACATCCCAGCCTGGCCAGTCAGGATTCACCACGTCACCAGCCTTGTCATCAAGCCGTGTGACGTCAGTGGGCGAATCAGGATCCACCAAGCATAGCACATGCTCACCCTCCTGCCTCTGGGAAATAGAGGCGGGATCCTCGGTCTCACAATGTGTAGAGATAACGGGAGTCTCACTGCTTCCCTGAGCAGCAAATCTCTGCACATTGCGCAACCTCACAGACCTTCGAGGCTGCTGAGCAGGAGGAGCTGTGGCAGGCAAGGAATGGGAGACCTCCTCATTTCTTGCAACAGGAGTACCACTAGGTGTCACCCTTGTGCTGCCTCTCTGAGGAGGTTTCTCCTGCACTCTGCGCAGTCTGGCAGACCTTCGGCGCTGCGGAGCAGGAGCGCTCGTGGCAGGCAAGGAGACTGTCTCATTCCTTGCCACAGGAGAGCCACGAGGTGTAACATTACCCCCCCGTCTAGGCCCCCCCCCTGCCCGTGCTCGAACGCCGCTATCAAACCCGGGGCGTGGATATGATCCTCCAATTCCCAGGATCTATGCTCCGGACCACGGCCGACCCACTCCACGAGGTAGTACCTCCTGCCCCGAATAACTTTTGTCTCCACAAGCTTCGCCACCTCAGAGTCGTCGGGCGGGGAGTCAGTTTGAGGCGTCAGGGACCCCGAGAACTTATTAAGTCGTACGGGTTTCAGGAGGGACACGTGAAAGGTGTTGGCTATAGCCCAGCGTGGAGGGAGCTGGAGTCGGTATGCCACCGGGTTCACCTGCTCTAGCACTTTAAACGGACCCAGGTACCTAGGGGCGAACTTGGCTGCCTGTACCCGTAGGTTAACATTCTTAGAGGACAGCCACACTAGGTCACCAGGGGCGAAGGATGGTGCAGGGCGGCGGCGCTCATCAGCCGTTGTCACCATCCGGTCTTTAGCCCTCTTAAGGGCCTCTTGGGTGTTATCCCAGATCTCCCGGGCCTCGGTCGCCCAATCCTCCACTCTAGGATCGGGTGACGTAATGGGCATCGGAACCGGGATTCTGGGATGTTGTCCGTTATTGAGCAGGAACGGAGTCTGACCAGAGGATTCATGGACCGAATTATTAATGGCAAATTCGGCCCAAGGAAGGAGGTTAGCCCAGTTGTCGTGGTGCGCGGAGATAAAATGGCGGAGGTAAGTTACTAAGGTCTGATTGGTCCTCTCTACCAGTCCATTGGTTTCGGGATGGTATGCGGAGGAGATGTTCAGCTCTATCTGCAGGAGCTTACAGAGCTCTCTCCAGAAGCGAGACGCGAACTGGGGACCCCGGTCGCTCACCACCTTGTCAGGCATGCCATGGAACCTAAATACATGCCGAATGAATAAGGTGGCGAGAGCACGTGACGTCGGGAGTCGTGGGAGAGGCACCAAGTGGACCATTTTAGAGAAGTGATCCGTGATGACCCATACGACCTTGTGACCTGCTGACTGCAGATCTCCCAGGAAGTCCATTCCCACCACTTCCCAGGGACGATCCGGCACTGGCAGTGGGTGAAGAAGACCTGCCGGTCTCTGCCGGGACGGCTTATTCCGTGCACACGACATACAGGCTCCCACATACTCCTGTATGTCCTGGGGTAGTCTCGGCCACCAATAGTGCCTAGTCACAAGGTCTCTGGTCCTTTTGACCCCAAAGTGACCCCCGACCTTGGAGGCATGGGCCCACGATAGCACCTCATTCCGTAGTTCAGGGGGAACGAGGGTCTTGCCAGGTGGCACCTGGTCCAAAGAAGTGGGAGTGACCATCCTCAAGCTGTCCGGGGGTAGTATAAGACGAGGCTCCTCCTCGTCCTCCTCCAACACAACCATACAACGTGACGAGGCATCGGCCCGTACGTTCTTCTCACCGGCCAGGTGGCGGATAATAAAGCGGAACCGGGAGAAGAACAAGGACCAACGGGCCTGCCTTGGGTTCAGGCGTTGTGCTGTCTGGAGGTATGTGAGATTTTTATGGTCGGAAAATACTTCAAATGGATGCTTCGCACCCTCCAGGAGATGCCGCCATTCCTGGAATGCTAGTTTCATCGCCAGTAACTCCCTATCCCCTATGGAGTAGTTCCTCTCGGCCGGAGAAAAGGTCTTGGAGAAAAAGAAACAAGGATGCTTCCTTCCTCGTTCGTCTTTCTGGTACAGGACTGCACCAGCACCGACCGAAGAGGCGTCTACCTCTAGTAGAAAGGGTTTGGAGATGTCTGGACGATGAAGGATGGGAGCTCTGGAGAAGTAAGTTTTGAGAGTGTGAAATGCCTCTACCGTTTCCCGTGTCCATGCTTTGGGATTAGCGCCCTTGCGGGTAAGGGCAATGATGGGTGCTGCCACCGTCGAGAAGTTGGGAATGAACTGGCGATAATAATTGATAAACCCCAAGAATCGCTGGATCGCTTTCAGCGAGCGGGGCTCAGGCCATTTCATCACTGTCTCCAACTTCCCCGGATCCATTGCTAACCCCTGACTGGACACGATATACCCCAGGAACGGCAAGGATTCACGTTCAAAAACGCACTTTTCTAGCTTAGCATATAACGAATGAGTGCGGAGCCTCTTAAGTACTCGGATGACATCCCTCCGATGGGTGGCAAGATCGGGGGAGAAGATAAGGATATCATCCAGGTATGCAACCACGGAAAGATACAAATCCCGGAAAACATCATTCACAAAGTCTTGAAATACGGCGGGGGCATTGCAGAGTCCGAAGGGCATTACGAGATACTCGTAGTGACCGTCCCTGGTGTTGAAGGCGGTCTTCCACTCATCGCCCTCTCGGACTCGCACTAGATTATACGCCCCGCGTAGATCCAGCTTCGTGAAGATCTTTGCCCCGCGGAATCGATCAAATAACTCCGTAATGAGGGGCAAAGGGTATTTGTTTTTGATCGTGATTGCATTTAATCCCCTGTAATCGATACAGGGGCGTAGATCCCCTTCCTTCTTTTGCACGAAGAAAAACCCCGCACCGGCCGGTGAAATAGACTTGCGAATGAACCCTTTTGCCAGGCTGTCCTGAATATATTTGGACATAGCCTCCGTCTCTGGAGCAGAGAGGGGATACACTCTGCCCCTAGGGGGCTCGGAGCCTGGCTTCAGGTCTATTCGGCAATCATATGGCCGGTGGGGAGGAAGGGTATCTGCGGCCCTCTTGGAGAAGACGTCCCTGTAGGCCTCATAAGGTGTCGGTAAACCTGGCTCCCCTGTATTCCCTGAGGACCCAACTGACCTAATGGTAGCGGGTGGTTCGGTAGTCACGAGGTGCTCCCTACATGATCCTGCCCATGATGAGATCTCCCCTGTTGCCCAGTTGAGTATAGGAGCATGCTGTCTCAACCAGGGGAGGCCCAGTAGGATCTCATCCGTCCCCCCTGGAAGCACCAGGAAGGACACCTGCTCATGGTGTCCTGGTGGTACTTCCATCCTGAGAGGGATGGTGATCTGGGTGATGGGATCGACTAGTAGGGACCCGTTGACTACCCGAACCCTGAGTGGCTTGGGTAAGAGAACCAGGGGAACTGAGTATCGGGTTGCCAGGGAGGTCGAAATGAAATTGCCATCAGCGCCTGAGTCCAGGCAGGCCAGAGCAGAGAAGAGAGTAGTGCCAAACTGCAACTGGGCGCTGATAGTCAACCTAGAGGGAGAAGCAGCGTCTAGTAACCCCCCTCTGATGGAAACTAGACGCTGTCTTTTCCCGACGGTTTGGGACATCGGGTAGCTATGTGTCCCCTCTGCCCACAGGAAAAGCAGATGACACCAGACCGAGAACCTGGGGTAGAGGAGACCGCTTTGGACACCTCCATTGACTCCACGGAGTCGCCTACAGAGCTGGCTGGGAGACCTGTCTGGTGGAATACGGGAGCCAGACGCTTTTTAGGCCGTGAGGACGTGGGTGCTGAAGAGACCTCGAGCCTCCGCTCCGCCTGGCGGATGTCTATGCGAGAGGCAACCACAATCAAGGACTCTAAAGTAGCAGGCACCTCACGCGTGGCCAGTGCGTCTTTGACGAACCCTGCCAGGCCCTCCCAGAACACAGGGACAAGGACATTATCGGGCCAGTCCAGCTCTGCGGCAAGTGTCCTAAAGTGTATGGCAAAGTCCCCGACTGAAGCGGACCCTTGCCGAAGTCGTAGGAGGCGCAGCGCGGAGTCGTGGGTGACTTGAGGCCCGAGGAACACCATTCTCATGGCCCCAAGATAAGATGCTAAGTTTTTCACCACCCGATCTCCGCGCTCCCACAACGGCGTGGACCACTTCAGCGCTCTCCCTGTGAGCAGGGACTGGACGAAGGCTACCTTCGCCTTCTCGGTAGCGTAAAGAGTCGCGGACAGCTCTAAGTAGGTGGTAACTTGGTTTATAAACCCACGGCACTCGGAGCTGTCCCCGCTAAAGCGCTCTGGAAGCGCAAGGCGAGGAGACCTTCCGCCCAATAGCACAGCCTGGGTAGCCGCCTGGGTGGCGACTGTCGTCAGAGCAGTCTTGTCGGAGGAAGACTGCTCCACTGCTGCCAAACGTGATTCCAACTGCTGCACATAACGCAGCAACTGCTGCTGCTCTTCAGCCATAGCCAGACCTTTGGCGCGACCGTAATGTTACGAGGGGGACCCGGGGAAGCGTGCCAAGATGGGGAATGGACAGCTTCCGCCGGTCAAGGTCCACTGTGCGGTGTAAGGGACCGCTGCTATGGTGGGTGAAGAGTGAGCGGGTTGCTGCTAGCGATCGTCTGGAATGTCACAGACGATCTATGTACACCGGTGTGCCCTAACCCGTGTGGGTTGTATGGCAGGGATCACACGGCTCGGTGTACCTGTTGCACGGGGAAGCACAGAGGTGCCCACGCACGTGTGCCAGTGGAAGTCACGAGAATATGGCACGAGGGTAGCACAGAGGTGCCCACGCACGTGTGCTTTCAATAACCAGGTGAGTCCAGTGGAGACTCGAGGAGCTCACCTGGGACAGGAACACGGCCTGTAGAAGGAGCTACTGCCGGAGCAGCAAGGCAGGGACACGGCCTGCAAACCAGGTGCTGCCTAAGCAGCAAGGGCCAAGCCCACAGAAGAAGATAATGCCTGAGCAGTGGCGTGGCAGCACGCTGCCAGACATCCAAACATAGAAGGACGGTCACGCGCCGCCATGATGGCAGGAGGAGCTTTTAAGGAGGTGTAGCTCCAGCCAAGGGCGGGCGCGAGGCGGAGATGACGGACTTGACCCAATCAGGATCCACGACATCCCAGCCTGGCCAGTCAGGATTCACCACGTCACCAGCCTTGTCATCAAGCCGTGTGACGTCAGTGGGCGAATCAGGATCCACCAAGCATAGCACATGCTCACCCTCCTGCCTCTGGGAAATAGAGGCGGGATCCTCGGTCTCACAATGTGTAGAGATAACGGGAGTCTCACTGCTTCCCTGAGCAGCAAATCTCTGCACATTGCGCAACCTCACAGACCTTCGAGGCTGCTGAGCAGGAGGAGCTGTGGCAGGCAAGGAATGGGAGACCTCCTCATTTCTTGCAACAGGAGTACCACTAGGTGTCACCCTTGTGCTGCCTCTCTGAGGAGGTTTCTCCTGCACTCTGCGCAGTCTGGCAGACCTTCGGCGCTGCGGAGCAGGAGCGCTCGTGGCAGGCAAGGAGACTGTCTCATTCCTTGCCACAGGAGAGCCACGAGGTGTAACAGACCTTATTGCCACAGTCAAGTGTTCCATTGTGAGAACATAGAGCAGGGGGGACAACGGGCACCCCTGCTGCGTTCCGTTCTTGATGTCAAAGGAATGGGAAATACCCCTGTTAACCTTAATCTGAGCAGAGGGGTTCGTATATAAAGCCAAGATCCTATGTAGCATTGTTTGCTGCAGACCTGCCGCCTCAAGGACCTGGAACATGAACTCCCAGTGCACCCTGTCAAAGGCCTTTTCTGCGTCCACCGACAGGATACACGTGGGTAATCCAGTCCTCCGCACTCTATCAATCAGGGATATTGCACGTATTGTGTTATCTCTTGATTCTCGTCCTCTAACAAATCCTACTTGATCAGTGCTAATCAGACAGGGAAGAAGCGGCTGCAGTCTATTTGAAATGAGCTTGGCATACATTTTAATATCTATATTGATCAATGATATTGGTCTATAGCTCCCGCACTGGGAGGGGTCTTTATCTAGCTTGGGGAGGACAATTATGTGGGCTGCCAGCGCCTGTTTCGGGAAGGATCCGCCATTGGATACGTAATTACAAGTGGACAAAAATTGGGGGCTCAATTGGTCAATAAAGCGCTTATAGAAACCCGCTGTAAACCCATCAGGCCCCTTTCAGATCATTTTTATCTTGACCCACCATTCTATGGTGATGGGGGTTGTTGTTTGCGTATATGGTGTTTGGCATGGTTTGTGCAGGGCTTATTAGGATTATTCAGGGATTCCTGTAGGTGAATGGGGGCGCCATAACCCTAGAGTATCATACCCTCCTTTGCCAGGTAGGGTGAGACTTATTAGGGCTTATTTAGGGTCGGTCTTAATTTTCTATCTCCCACCTGGCATACGGTATTTCATACTCTATGGCACTTTTACCATATTATTGTTTGTTATTGTGTTTTTGCTCCTTTGACCTTTTAATACTATTATTAAAAGTTAATTTTTAACGGGGATTTTTCTCATTTATGATTTTCTGACTTTATCCATACTTTATCAGCTGCAGCCTGGTTTTGTATAAAAAAAATATTTTTAGCTTTGTTAGTGTTTACCTTTAGTTAATACAATTTTACTAAATTTCATTTTAAGACCCCTTCATATACAATTTGCAGTCTGATCCAGGTTTCATATTTTTTCTTTTATTGCATCTTTTCAAGTAATAATGACTGGATGTGATGCCTTTGTGCATCCGGGGCCCTGCTGTCTTCACTGTTATCAGCACAGCTTCTATCCTGCGCTCATTTCCTCTTTTTATAGTTTTTTTTGTATAGCTTTTTTTCAAGCCTTCCTTGAAAAACTTGCTCCCTCTCCATACTGGGGAAATCTGTGAACAACCCCATCCCTCCTGCTATCTCTAAGGCCTTATTCAGACGTCAATAATTTTTCTCACATGCAAAAAAATTGTCTGAGTTTCATCAGTGTTTGGTCAGTGTCTCAATTTTTAACAATCGTTTTTTTATCAGAGATTTTCTACTCTGAAAAAAATAAATAAATAACTGAATTGAACATTTTCTTCTACCTATAGTCTATAATGTGAAAAAATCAACAACACATATTTATGTATATAGGTAGATGAAAAAAAGAAGTCAGCACTTCAAAAGTTGCAAAAAAAGTGGGATCTTTAATAGCCCATGTGGCTGATGAAGTCCAAAACTTTTTTGTCACTTTTTTCATCTATCCACTGGATTAAGCTGTTTTTGGAGCGCTTTGCACCCACTGTATTATTTTTGTTTTGTGTTGTTACACTTTTTTACACACACACACGCACACACACGCACATGCTGTGTATATATATGTACATGTAGTGCCCCACGGGGCAGGGGGTTAACCTACTCGTTGCCGGGCCGTTTCGGGTTGGGTCAGGCGTTGTCATGGGGTGGCCTTGCCCGGTTCCGTTGCTCCGAGGCGTACAGTAAATGGTGGGGGAAGCGGGGTATTTGAGAGAGTTTGTAGTGACGCCACCTGTGGCATGCAGACAGGAGTAGCCGCCGCTGCAGAATTCCTCACTGGGGCAGGTGTTAAGGCTGCCGGGAAGGTGTCACTCCCCACAGGTGGAGCGGGCCCCGGGTGGATGAAGAGGGGTTCAACGGCTGTTGACGCCTAAGCGCTAGGCGGCGGCACCAATAAGGACGAGGCAACACAGTCTCTGCGGGTTCAGGGTCTAACTTACTCACAACTTCAGCTGCCAGCCCGGTCACACTGGTCACTGCTGTGATTGGTACCGGTCAATCCCAGGTATGGTAAGGGGTTACAACCAGTGTTTTGAGAAAGAAGGAGATATAGTCCTATTTCTAGGGTGTCCCCCTCAGCAGTTAGGTACACTGGCTGAGCTCCTGCTCCAAGCCCCGGGCCTAGTAAAGTCAAAGTTTTCCAGAGATGTCTTGCCAGAACTATGGTCTTGGCGGGTCTGCTCATGATGTGCGTGTGTTTCTGCTATTTCTACCCCAAGTGGAACCCGCCCCCCAGGTGGCTGGTTTTAGTGACCGGGAAGTCCCACGATCGTTATGGCCACCCCCTGCCTTCCCATGTTCGTTATGGCCACCCCCTGCCTACCCTGAGCCATCCCACCCTGTGTGAAGGCTCCTAAGCTGTATGTAGTGTGTGAGTGTGGAACACCGGTGATTAACACCCCCCCCTTACCTAGGATAGATACCGCACCTTAATTGAGGTGCAGTACCATGTGGCGACCAGAGCCTCAGGGGCGCCACATACGGATACTGAAAAAAATATAAATGCAACACTTTTGTTTTTGTTCAAATTTTTCATGAGTTGAACTCCAAAGGCCACTTTACACACAGAGATAAATCTTTGGCAGATCTGTGGTTGCCGTCAACGTTGTGAATTGAGTGGCCCATGGTGGCGGCGGGACTATGATATGGGCAGGCATATGTTTTTGACAGCAAACACAGATGCCTTTTTTTTTATGCCATTTTTAATGCATAGAGATACCATGTTGAGATCCTGAAGCCCATTGTTGTTCCATTCATCTACGACCATCACCTCATGTTGCAGCATGATAATGTACGGCTCCATAGTGCAAGGATCTGTGCACAATTCTTGAAAGCTAAAAACATTCCAGTTCTAGCATGGCCAGCAAACTCATTGGACATTTCACCCATTGAGCATTGTTTGGGATGCTCTGGATCAGCATATTCTGCAGTGTGTTCAAGTTCTTCCCAATATTCAGCAAATTTGCTCAGCGATCAAGAAGTGAACCAACTATCCACAGGCCCCAATCAACAACATGATCAACTCTATGTGATGGAGATGTGTTGTACTGCTAGAGGTACAGTTAGGTCCAGAAATATTTGGACAGTGACACAATTTTCGCGAGTTGGGCTCTGCATGCCACCACATTGGATTTGAAATGAAACCTCTACAACAGAATTCAAGTGCAAATTGTAACGTTTAATTTGAAGGTTTGAACAATAATATCTGATAGAAATTGTAGGAATTGTACACATTTCTTTACAAACACTCCACATTTTAGGAGGTCAAAAGTAATTGGACAAATAAACCAAACCCAAACAAAATATTTTTATTTTCAATATTTTGTTGCGAATCCTTTGGAGGCAATCACTGCCTTAAGTCTGGAACCCATGGACATCACCAAACGCTGGGTTTCCTCCTTCTTAATGCTTTGCCAGGCCTTTACAGCCGCAGCCTTCAGGTCTTGCTTGTTGGTGGGTCTTTCCGTCTTAAGTCTGGATTTGAGCAAGTGAATTGCATGCTCAATTGGGTTAAGATCTGGTGATTGACTTGGCCATTGCAGAATGTTCCACTTTTTTGCACTCATGAACTCCTGGGTAGCTTTGGCTGTATGCTTGGGGTCATTGTCCATCTGTACTATGAAGCGCCGTCTGATCAACTTTGCAGCATTTGGCTGAATCTGGGCTGAAAGTATATCCCGGTACACTTCAGAATTCATCCGGCTACTCTTGTCTGCTGTTATGTCATCAATAAACACAAGTGACCCAGTGCCATTGAAAGCCATGCATGCCCATGCCATCACGTTGCCTCCACCATGTTTTACAGAGGATGTGGTGTGCCTTGGATCATGTGCCGTTCCCTTTCTTCTCCAAACTTTTTTCTTCCCATCATTCTGGTACAGGTTGATCTTTGTCTCATCTGTCCATAGAATACTTTTCCAGAACTGAGCTGGCTTCATGAGGTGTTTTTCAGCAAATTTAACTCTGGCCTGTCTATTTTTGGAATTGATGAATGGTTTGCATCTAGATGTGAACCCTTTGTATTTACTTTCATGGAGTCTTCTCTTTACTGTTGACTTAGAGACAGATACACCTACTTCACTGAGAGTGTTCTGGACTTCAGTTGATGTTGTGAACGGGTTCTTCTTCACCAAAGAAAGTATGCGGCGATCATCCACCACTGTTGTCATCCGTGGACGCCCAGGCCTTTTTGAGTTCCCAAGCTCACCAGTCAATTCCTTTTTTCTCAGAATGTACCCGACTGTTGATTTTGCTACTCCAAGCATATCTGCTATCTCTCTGATGGATTTTTTCTTTTTTTTCAGCCTCAGGATGTTCTGCTTCACCTCAATTGAGAGTTCCTTAGACCGCATGTTGTCTGGTCACAGCAACAGCTTCCAAATGCAAAACCACACACCTGTAATCAACCCCAGACCTTTTAACCCCTTAACGACCGCGGGCCGTAAAATTACATCCTAAATGACATAATCTTACTGCCCGCGGTCCTCCGGCGGCAGCATGCCGCGATCGGCACACATCTCAGCTGATTTTCACAGCTGAGATGTGTGCCTGCTAGGCACGAGCAGAATCGTTATCTGCTCGTGCCGATTAACCCCTTATATGGCGCTGTCAATACATGACAGCGCCATTATAAGCGCAATCGCGGTAAAGTTTTACTTACCGCCGAAACCGGAAGTCACGTGACGCGATCACGTGACTCCCGATAGTTGTCATGGTAGTACAGGGTCATGTGATGACTCCTGTACTACACATGAATTGGTTTCACTTTCGCTGTGCCCGGGGCACAGCAAAAGAGAAAGACAGCGTATCTGCTGTTTACAGCCTTCCAGCTGTGATCAGCAGATACTGCAGAGCGATCGGAATGCTGATCGCAATAGCCCCCTAGGGGGACTAGTAAAATAAAAAAAAAAAGTAAAAAAATAAGTTTTAAAAAATTAAAAAAAAACAAAAAAACCTAAAAGTTCAAATCACCCCCCATTCGCCCCATTGAAAATTAAAGGGTTAAAAAAATAAAAAAATATACACACATTTGGTATCGCCGCGTTCAGAAACGCCCGATCTATCAAAATATAAAATCAATTAATCTGATCAGTAAACAGCGTAGCGGCAAAAAAATTCCAAACGCCAAAACGACGTTTTTTTGTCGACACAACTTTTGCGCAAAATGCAATAAGAGGCGATCAAAACGTAGCATCTGCGCAAAAATGGTACCGTTAAAAACGTCAGCTCGAGACGAAAAAAATAAGCCGTCATTGACCCTAAGATCCCGAAAAATGAGAACGCTACGGGTCACGGAATATGGCGTAAAACGTGCGCCACTTTTTTCGGACAAACTTCCGATTTTTTTTTAACCCCTTATATAAAAGTAAACCTATACATGTTTGGTGTCTACGAACTCGCACTGACCTGAGGCATCACACCCACACATCAGTTTTACCATATAGTGAACACAGTGAATAAAATATCTCAAAAACCATAGTGCTATCGCACTTTTTTTGCAATTTTTCAGCATTTGGAATTTTTTTGCCATTTTCTAGTACACAATATGGTAAAACTGATGGTTTCATTTAAAAGTACAGCTCGTTCCGCAAAAAATGAGCCCTCACATGACCATATTGACTGAAAAATAAAAAAGTTACGTCTCTCAGAAAAAGAATGGCCAAAAAAAAAAACGGAAAGCGAAAAATCGGCCGGTCGTGAAAGGGTTAACTACTTCATTGATTACAGGTTAACGAGGGAGACGCCTTCAGAGTTAATTGCAGCCCTTAGAGTCCCTTGTCCAATTACTTTTGGTCCCTTGAAAAAGAGGAGGCTATGCATTACAGAGCTATGATTCCTAAACCCTTTCTCCGATTTGGATGTGAAAACTCTCATATTGCAGCTGGGAGTGTGCACTTTCAGCCCATATTATATATATAATTGTATTTCTGAACATGTTTTTGTAAACAGCTAAAATAACAAAACTTGTGTCACTGTCCAAATATTTCTGGACCTAACTGTAAATGGTGGTCATACCAGATACTGACTGTTTTTCTGACCCCCCCCCCCCCCCCCCCGGACCCTCTCTAATACTGTAAACTGTGCATTTTGGAGTGGCCTTTTATTGTGGCCAGCCTAAGGTACACTTGTGCAATAATCATACTGTCTGATCAGCATCTTGATATGCCACACCTGTGAGGTGGATGGATTATCTCAGCAAAGTAGTAATCACTAACACAGATTTAGACATATTTGTGAACAATATTAGAGAGAAAAAGGCTTTTTGTGTACATAGAAAAAGTCTAAGATGTTTGAGTTTGTTTATATGTATATATAGTTCTCAGAACCAAGTGATAGAAAAATTTTAATGAAGACTTTTTGGAAGCGGCTTAAACCCTAAACACACGTTTGACGTGGAAAAAATGATTATTCTATATGTTGGTAGTTTCCTTTGATTAATCAGATTGCACTAAGTTTCAGCCTGCAATCTTCATCCCTTTATCAAGTCAATTTCCATGGCTCGTTAAAAGTACAGACATTGATGTAAAGTTTTCTTGCTTAATGGGAAAGTGCTAATTTGATTCTGCCAAACTTTGGCGTCTATCTGCATCCAATTTTTGAAGATGAAGTCTTTTTTTTACATTTAGATTAAAAAGGTGGCCATTTTATCTATCTGTAAATATTTTATTCAATGCAACAACAACATATGTTTCAATTTTATAACTGTGGGATTTAAATTATTGCTAAAATAGAGCAACCCCAGGAATGAAGATAAGGGAAAAACAGGATTTCCATGAAGAGGTAAATATGATCCATTGGCTATTTCATTTTCATCTCTATGTAGATGAATAAAACATCTTTGTCCTGCTTATAGTTGAGAATAGTTTATTTGGCATTCTTTAGTGGATTTTGGAGAGGTCAGACCCTTACTTTAGTTTTTTAGTCCAAGGAAAAGGTTAACTCCAGCAATCCACTCTAATAAAAGATCTACTTCATAATAATGAAGTTAAAATCTGGAAGGAAAATATTAAAAAACAAGGAATAGATGACGCATTTTAGATCTACTGAGATATGAGTAAGGATCACAATAGATCCGAAACGCGTCATCTATTCCATGATTTTTAATATTTTCCTTAAATTTTTGATCTTGAAATAAATATGTCTTTTCTTCAAGTGGATTGCTGGAGATAAAGTGAACCTGCGAGGGGCAATATGCAGCCAGAACTACAAGCAGTTCTGGGTGCATATTGCTAATCTCTGCCTAACAGTCCCTGTATCTAGTAGCATAGATAAAGAGATCTTTAGAAAAAGTATTTCTAACGATCCTATATCATATGCTAATGAGGCCAGTGACTAGTCGCAAGGGCGTTACTTCCTGCGCTCATTCCACCCTCTTAGCATGTTAGCACGCCGACAGGAGAGTACTAACATGCTATTCAATGTTCACTGCCAGCATCATCATCAGCAGTGATGTGCATACCTGTGTCTGTTGCTGCAGCCTCAGATGATGGGCACTGCGCATGATCAGGTCACCGCACTTCCGGTCATGTGCACTATGTGGGTGTACGCATCCCAGCTCCACAGAGGTCTAGTGGGCATGAACGGAAGTGCTGGGGACTTCTGCTCATGCGCACTGCCCAGTGTCTAAGGCTATAGCAAAGGACAGAAACATGCGTCACCGCTGGTGATGATGCTGGCAGTTGGCATTGAATAGCATGTTAGTATGCCCCTGTGGGTGTGCTAAAGTGCTAAGAGGGCGGTATAAGCGCAGGAACTACCACCCTTGTGACTATTCTCTGCGCTCATTAGCATATCATAAAGGATCTTTAGAAATCCTTTTTCTAAAGATCTCTATGCTAGTGCATACAGGGACAGTTAGGCAGGAATTAGCAATATGCACTCAGAACTGCTCGTGGTTCTGGGTGCATATTGTACCAGACAGGTTCACTTTAACCTTTTCCCTGGACTATGCTTCTCTGGTGGCTAGCTGGATTTTATCTCCGTTCAATCCCTCTCCCTACCAGGACTTGATTCTTTGTGGTCGCTGATAAGTATTTTCTTTTATTCTTCTAAGCCCTTTGATTAACGGTACGAAGGATTGTCGTTGGGTAACTCCTTAATCTAATTAGGATTTGGACAAGAAATTCTACAATAGAAATATAGCCCATACGCTTTCAAAAATTTATAACTCACAAATTGATAAAGGCAAGAAAAAAGTAAACCTAGAATAAAATTTTCAAAATAGGAAATTCAATCATTAATTAAATAAAGCAAAGCCAAAATGTCAAAACTGAAAGTAGTGTTACTATTCAGAATCGGTAAAATTAATTATTCAATAAGCAATAATATTAATAAAAAATAGTCAATTATAACATGGAAATAACAGTTATTACTAATACTATGAATAATAACAAAAATGTATATATTTTAGTTTTTCCTTTTGAATAATTTTAGGATAATATCAGTATTCTGGTGAAAACAGTTTCCTTGATGTGCCATTAATTACTTTCTTAATTATTTGTTTAGTCTGTTAGTGCAGAACACTTAATTTTACTTTCTTTGCTTATTTTCTCTCCTTTGGGATTTTTGACAGAATGCGAGTACATAATTTAATGAATTATTAAGTTATACAAAATATAATATTATCTCCTAATAGCCCTGGCATTAAAAAAGTATGTTGTCTGTTCTAAAATTTAATTATTTCACAATTAAACAAAGAGAAAACGCTTTATCTCACCAAGTGGAAGATTTTGTTTTACTCCAGAGACAATGTTCTAACAGATAACGGGTCTTTCCCTTGATACACATTATTAGAGTATATTGAAAGACAAGCACTTGCGCTGTCATTGGCCTTCTTCAATCTGAATGTGTTTATTTTTGCAGCTCTCCGGGGAAAGGGTGTCATTGAAGCATCACTATGAAGCGCTCAGGTTGGTACGCTAAGCATATGTTCTGGTTTATTCATCTGAACGACTTGACAAGCTACATTGGAATTACACAATGAAATAAGTTTACATGTCATTTTCTTAAAGATAAGTTTACAACACCATAATTATAATATTTAACTTTACTGGTACTTTGCATAAAGCATTAATATATTATTTACTTGGTATATTTCTTAAATTGTCTGATATCTTACAATTTTGTAAGAATTCAAGAATCATGAATCCATACCCGCATGACTATATCTAGAAATCAGTAACATAAAATTCCTTAAGCATCTGCCTAGATACACACAAATCACACTCCCAGAAAAATCTATCCTGAGCCCTACAGTTAGTAGGGATCAAGTAGTAAGAGGCACAGGAGGCTCAGCTGGAACATCTCACCCTCTGTGACTGAGACTGAATGCTGAAAGGTTAGGAGTAGAGATGAGCAAACCTGAGGTTCAAGGTTCGGAAACTGTCTTGGAAAAAATCTAAAGTTCGGGTTCGAAGATCAAGGGAGTTACGAGTGCAAGCCACTCAAGCGAGCAGCGCGGTGCTTGGGTATGAGTGATGATCAGCCCTGTGTGAGCTGCTTGCAGTGTTTGGACAGCTCACAATGGAGGTAAAATCAGCATGATCAGATGCAGTGTGCACACACAAATATTTTTTTGAAGAACCCTACCCACCATCTCCCGGAAGTGTTCTGCTTATGACTGGCTGCATGTAGGCGGAGACATGAACTGCCCAATTACTGACTTCCAATGAGGTTTGGGTCAAGTCAAGGTCACAAATCGAACCTTATCTAAAGTTTTGAATGTGCCCTGCGATTCGAACCTTCAAAGGTTTGCTCATCTCTACTTAGGAGAAATGAAAAGACAACTAGCATCACAAAACCTAAAACTAATATTTCTGTTGTCTGAGAAAAATATAAAATGTTGCCTCCCGCCTTGTCAAAACTTTATTTCCATACATTGCAAAGCCAAAAATACCTAACATTTAAAGATTACAAGGATAGGAAATTCTTTAAAACCATGTGTCATATAAATAAAAACTCCACAACATATTACAGCATTGCATTGCAGAAAACAGAATGCGAGTGTTTTTAATTCCAGCCATTATTGCCTTTGTAAAAATTGTTCCATTAGATGAAATATCCTTGAATCATCTTTTAAATGCTTGTAAGGTTGAGTGCTTCTTGCATTCTGAACAGTATTGTGCCTGAAGCTTAAAGAAGTATTTCAACCAAGAGTATGTTTCCATGAGTATCACGGAAGCAAGTGGCGAAAGCAATCGACATGCAGCATTGTCACTTCTCAATTCATTTTCTGCTTGGATGCTACTTAGTCAAATCAAAGTAAATTTTCTGCATTATGACACTGCAACAATGTAATTAGCACCACCAATGTAAGTACATTATTTATTTATATATATATATATATATATATATACACAGCATATGTATAAATATATAAAATATATATACACAGTATATATATATATATATATATATATATATATATATTTATATACAGCCATTAATGTCAGAGCCACTGGCAACAAAAGTGAGTACACCCCTATGTGAAAATTGCCACATGTTGCCCAAAGTGCAATATTTTGTGTGGCCACCATTATTTTCAAGCACTGCCTTAATTCTCTTGGGCATGGAGGTCACTATTTGAGCATGGAGGTCCCTAGAGCTTCACAGGAGCCACTGGAATTCTCTTCCACTTCTCTCTCTCTCTCTCTCTCTTTCTCTCTCTCTCTCTCTCTCTATATATATATATATATATACACTTATACATCCAGTAAACAAGGGGTGTCAGAGCAGCTCATAGCACTGGTGTAAGGGAGCTTACCAGAAGTGTAAAAATCGCATGTGGACGCACATGGGGACAAGTCCCAACACGTGTTTCATGTGACTTCCTCAGGGGACCGTTACATTGATATACATATATCGTGTTTTTCCAAAAATAAGACCTCCCTCAAAAATAAGCCCTAGGAGGAATTTTCAGCATTTTCGGAGCAAGGCTTAAATATAAGCCCAACACTAAAAATAAGTCCTAGTCGCAGTTCAATAATGAATTGTCCATGTATTATAGACAGCGGACACCCTGCAATCATTCTCACCAGACGCTGAGCAGAGGACCTGTAGTGATTGCACCCCCAAACATATCCGTTCTCACACACACAAAGATTGGTTGACACACACAAACATCAAATCACACATCAGATCAAACACACACTCACCACATCCAGCGACACCGATTTCTTCTCGCCGGCAGAATCCTAAGAGGCTGTGTGGTGGAGCGCAAGGACCTGCCGCATTGCATGCTTACAGGAACTGTAGACACGTGACTTCCTCCCATCATTCCCTGGGGCCGTAAGCATTCTGTAATGTTGGATGTGATGAATGAGTAAGTCTGTTTGTGTGTGTGTGATCTGATGAGTGTGTGATCTGCTGCGTGTGAGTGTGTTGGCCAGAAGCAGGGGAGGACGGCGTGCAGCATAGCTGCTAGGAGCGCCCACCAGAGGTCACAGGAGGACTTGGGAGCCACGCAGATGTCCGGGTCTGGTAAGTATGATTCTCCTGGGAAGTGGGGGTCGGTTTTTTTTGTGGGGTAAACTTACCCCCAACCATGTTTCTCCAAGAATAAGACCACTTCCAAAAATAAGCCCTAGTGCTTTTTTGGGGAGCAAAAAAAGTATAAGACATTGTCTTATTTTTTGAAAAACACGGTATATAGATGAAACAGGAACGGGGAGTTTCACCTGTCCTTTGAAATGTGGGTGTGGTTCTCCAAATCCACTGGCAAATGGATAACAATAATATATAGAAGAAAAAGAAGTTGCCATCTGTCCTTCTGGTGCACTGTCGCTGTAGTGGCGGTTGGCATACGGTTCCGCACCATTAAGGCGTCAGAGTCAGGGACCCACTCAGAGGTTCGCCGTGATGTGGTAGTGGGCTTCATACAGTCTGATCAGAATGTTAAACCAAGAACGTCATGTTCAGGTATGTAATTTTTTGCCTAGCGGCCATTTCTTTTATCTACCACATAGTTGATATACATAATACCATACTGTATATGCAGTATAATTATATATATATATACCGTACTGACCAAAAGTTTGGACACACCTTCTCATCTCTAGAATAACTATTAAGAGGAGACTTTGTGCAGCAGGCCTTCATGGTAAGGTAGTTGCTAGGAAACCACTGCTAAGGACAGGCAACAAGCAGAAGAGACTTGTTTGAGCTAAAGAACACAAGGAATGGACATTAGACCAGTGGAAAGCTGTGCTTTGGTCTGATGAGTCCAAATTTGAGATCTTTGGATCCAACCACCGTGTCTTTGTAGAAAAGGTGAACGGATGGATTCTACATGTCTGGTTCCCACCGTGAAGCATGGAGGAGGCGGCGTGGTGGTGTGGGGGTGCTTGGCTGTTGACACTGTTGGGGATTTATTCAAAATTGAAGGCATACAGAACCAGCATGGCTACCACAGCATCTTGCAGCGGCGTGCTATTCCATCCGGTATGTGTTTAGTTGGATCATCATTTATTTTTCAACAGGATAATGACCCCAAACACACCTCCAGGCTGTGTAAGGGCTATTTGACCAAGAAGGAGAGTGATGGGTTGCTATGCCAGCTGACCTGGCCTCCACAGTCACCAGACCTGAACCCAATCGAGATGGTTTGGGGTGTGCTGGACCACAGAGTGAAGGAAAAAGGGGCCAACAAGTGCTAAGCATATCTGGGAACTCATTCAAGACTGTTGGAAGACCACTTCCGGTGACTACTTCTTGAAGCTCATCAAGAGAATGCCAAGAGTGTGCAAAGCAGTAATCAAAGCAAAAGGTGGCTACTTTGAAGAACCTAGAATATAAGACATATTTTCAGTTGTTTCACACTTTTTTAAGTATTTCATTCCACATGTTTTAATTCATAGTTTTGATGCCTTCAATGTGAATCTACAATTTTTAGAGTCATGAAAATAAAGAAAACTCTTTGAATGAGAAGGTGTGTCCAAACTTTTGGTCTGTACTATATATACATACACATGCACACACAAACAGACACACACACACTGTATACACAGTATATATATATATATATACACACACACAAATATATACAGATACTCTAGGATGTATCATAATGCCACAATGAGGAATTGTAGTTCTATTGTGGAATCCAGAATAATATAGCAGATCAGCACAAATGCTGCAGTATCACTGGATTATTAATCTCCTACACTCTATAAGAATAAAAATTATAAAGGTCATCTCAGTATCCCAAGATGAAGTATGTAAACCAGTACACAGATCTCTGATCTTCATTAATAGCAGTAACAACAAAGAATGTGCACAATTCCTGGCTTCAAAAATGTAAAATCCGATTTATGAAATCCACACTAAAACCAAACAGCAACCACATTGGATGTATTTCCAAGAAAAGAGAAAAAATCCAGCTCACCAAGAGTCCTGCTAGTAGTATCCAATTCCTGCGCACGGAATATGGCTAGGCAGCTGTACAATTATAAAAAAGCAGCAGATTTCCAGCGCCAGGAGAAGCTTAGTTAAAAGTCCACTTTATTAAGAAAAATAAATAAAAAACCAGCAGGTACAGCATATGTCGGGTGACTTACAGAACAACGCGTTTCGACGCTCAGGTCTTAATCATGTTCTGACATTGAATGCGACCAACTTCCTTTTGTCGGATCTCGCCACCATTGATAATCCTAAACACATGTGTGGGTTGCAATAGACAACTCCCAAAATAGTGGTGGAAAGAGATCACACAGAATGAAAGGAAAAATACTAGATATATATTTTATTAATGAAGGTTTTTGATGACCTGAGAATACATATATTTTTTGATCAAATTAGTATAATAGTGATGATCAAAAGATTCACGAATAAGCAAAAAATCTTTACAACTTAGTTCAGATTATGCGTTTTATATATCTCCTTTGTGTACCATTGCACTGATGGATTCTATATTCCACTTTCTTCATAGGATTGATATTTATTCTTTGTCTTTTTAAATGTTGCAAAAATATACTTATATTATGTTTCTTGCCACTCTGTTTAATCATACAGTCATTATGTGGTTTGTTTTTGATCTATATATATATATATATATATATATATATAAAATATATATTTTTTGTAAATCTATGTAAAACCAAAAATTATATGTATGAACTATATTCATGTAAGACTGTATACACCAAATTCATAGTGGATATCCATATTTCAAAAGAGTATATATGAGAATGCTGCTTCTCTTACAATAATCTTATATATATCTAGTATTTTTCCTTCATTCTGTGGGATCTCTTTCCACCACCATTTTGGGAGTTGTCTATTGCAACCCACACATGTGTTTAGGATTATCAATGGTGGAGAGATCCGACAAAAGGAAGTTGGTCGCATTCAATGTCAGAACATGATTAAGACCTGAGCGTCGAAACGCGTTGTTCTGTAAGTCACCCGACATATGCTGTACCTGCTGGTTTTTTATTTATTTTTCTTAAGTTTTAAGATCAATACATCCAATGTAACTTAGTTAAAAGTCAGTGGACTTTTAACTAAGTTACATTGGATGTATTGATCTTAAAACTGGCTATACCCATAAGGCTTCTTTACATGGACTTTCCAGAGCACCGACAAACAATGAGTGATTTTAACATTTACGATTCAATATTTTTTTTTAGATCAGGGAGACAGGAAATAAATTTATCCTACTCGATGGTAGGATTATTATTGGCCCCCAGCAAATAGGTCTCACATTTCCCGATCGAGATATTGATAATGATGAATTTTATTGTGGCAGGATCGATCAAGATAAACAATAGATCAACAACATATTTTTTATTGAACTTCTTCACTCATTCTGGCCAATTACAATTAAGATAGACAGAAACAAACAAATCATATAATTATTATTATTATCTTATCATTATTATCATTAATAATAATAATAATAGATAGTTAATGTAAATTGGATGGTATATATTCTTGGTTCTGGTCCCATAATTATGGGATACAACTTACCCATAAAGAATATCCAAAAATTGTTTCTTGTTTTTGGCATATATTGGACAGAGTTGTATAATTTAAGTTATTGTATCCCTTTAGCATGGGATAAAGGGGTACGATACTTTCTGTTCCAAACTTTTTAGTACAGTAAATCCCCAGAATGCTGGAATATTGCTGTGGTTTTCTGTTCTAAACATGACCCTTCTCAAAACTATCACTATCAGCATTTTATCCAAAAAGAAGTTGACTTGGATTCGTCTGCACACTGCGCATGCAGTATTCCCATTTACCAATATAGCAGGAATTAATTCTATACACAAGGGTGAATAATTATTATTTTTTTAACTTACAAAAGTTTTACAAACATGAAGTTCAACATATTAATGCAGTATTTACTAAAAACAAATATGAAATTTTAAAATTCAAAAATGGTGACCATTATGGCTGCATTTCCTAGAGTCACTTCAGGCTATGTGCCCACGTGTCGTTTTTTTTACACGTTTTTCCTTGCTTACTTTAATCAATAAAAACAAGGAAAAAGCATCCCACCATGGTCTATGAGAATCCTGACTTGCTGTGCACACGTTGCTTCCTTTTTCTTGCAGTTTTTGTTGCTGAAAAATGAAGCAGCATGTCAATTGTTTCTGATTTTTTTTCCTGCGTTTCTATAATCTCCTGCAATGATTTATCACTACAGTGGATTATATCGCAGCACTTTGCCTCACACACTGTTCATACAGCACGGTGTGTGAGGCTCTCTGTAGCTCAGTAACTTGGGTTTGTTATGTTGATGATCCAGGGATAACGAGGCAGGTATCAGGTCCCTGTGATCACATTCCAGGGACCCAATCACCAGGGAGAGATAAGCAATGCCTTCTGAATGCTGTGATCGCACTGATCGCAGCATTCAGGGGGTTAAACTGTCGGGAGCGGCACGGGCACCACTCCGGGCAGTAAGAGCCGGGTCCTGGATGTAACATCAGCTGGAGACCCGGCGGCGATTACGTGGGTACAGCGCCTTAACACCCGTGATTGCCATAACTAAAAAAAGCACAAAAAGAAGCATGAAAAAACGCACAAACGCAGTAAGACATTAGCGTTTTTTTCCGCTGCTTTTTTCGTGCCTAAACAATTTTTTGTGTGCAGAAATAAAGTACACAAAAAGCACTATGGGCACATAACCTGAATAAAAATAGTTGCCATTGGTGGCATGGTGGCTCAGTGGTTAGCACTGCAGTCTTGCAACGCTGAGGTTCTTGGTTCAAATCCCACCAAGGACAACATCTGCAAGGAGTTTGTATGTTCTCCCCGTGTTTGCGTGGGTTTTCTCCGGTTTCCTCCCACACTCCAAAGCCTGATAGGGAATTTAGATTGTGAGCCCCAATGGGGACAGTGATGCCAATATATGTAAAGCACTGTGGCATTAATAGCAGTATATGTGAATAGATATTATTATTATACTATAATATATACAAAACATTTTTGGAAGTTACTAAACTTTGGTTATGTCGCAAAGTTGCGATTACTACGATGCAAATGCTTTTTTAACATACAAAAGGCAAGCTGTCCTCTTTAAAAGAGGCCCCAAAGCATGATTGGTTCATTACAAAGTGCCCTAAGTAAGTATTATACATTTATTCACTTAGCTGAGGGAAACTGTAAAACATACTCACTCAGTGTTGTCACAAATAACTTAGAGTCTAATAGCAAAAATATGTGCGGTAAAAAGGTGACAATTACACAGTTTTCCTTTAAAGCTCTGTTTTCCCCTTAGGGATTTTATTTACTTTTTAACTGTGAATAAAAGACGTATATGTTACAATTGTCAAAGTTTCAGCATTATCGCACATCTTTCTGTGGATCCTACCTGTCCCCAAGGCAGCTATAAATAATTAAAATGTTTGCTGTAGATGTTTAGAGAATATTGCTAAAAGCACATCTTTTACACATCCTTCTTGGCTTTACTATGGAATGTCCATATGTCAATGTTTTCCGGCAGCCTAATCAGCAGAGGCTTCTTACCACAACTTGCCCTAAAATAGTTTTTATTTTTGCTTTCTTTTTTTTTCAGTAGAATGAACAGAAAGAAAACTTAAATTTTTGATAACTTAAGAATTAAAGGACCTCTGCCATAAGCATCATACGCATCATTATAGAGGCTTGCTTCATGATTAAGTGAATCTAATTACAATTTTCGGGGTTATAGTAAAATTGAGACAATAACAATCACAATTCCATTCACAATAATTTTTTAATAGCTATAATTGTATATTTTTTTATTATTTAGGAAGCAATTGCCTACATTTCAGTTGGGATTATCAATTACTAATATCTGCCTATATTTAAAATGGAATAATTCCATTTTAGATAGTCTGAAATGAACTTCAATCTCCAGCCAGTGGCTTAAGGGACACTTTGCACACTACGACATCGCAAGCCGATGCTTGCGATGCCGAGCGCGATAGTCCCCGACCCCGTCGCAGCTCAGATATCATGGTGATAGTTGGCGTAGCGAACACTATCGCTACGCCAGCTTCACATGCACTCACCTGCCCTGCGATGTCGCTCTGGACAGCGACCCGCCTCCCTATTAAGGTGGCGGGTCGTACGGCGTCATAGCGACGTCACACGGCAGGCGGCCAATAGAAGCGGAGGGGCGGAGATGAGCAGGACGTAAGCATCCCGCCCACCTCCTTCCTTCTGCATAGCTGGCGTGAGCTACAGGACGCAGGTAGATGCTCCTTGCTCCTGCGGCTTCACACACAGCGATGTGTGATGCTGCTGGAACGAGGAACAACATCGTAACATCGGTCATTTCCAAATTATGGAAATGACTGACGCTACACCGATGATACAATTACTACGATTCTGCGCTCGTTAATCGTATCAAAAAGGCTTTACACACTACGATATCGCCTGCGACGCCGGATGTGCGTCACTTTCTATTTGACCCCACCAACATCGCAGCTGCGATGTCGTAGTGTGCAAAGTACCCCTTACTCTCTGCTGTCATCGCGTCTGACTCCTGGACTTCTGTTCAGTGCGCATGATCCCGGACTTTCGGTCATACACACTACATGAATTTGAAGCCAGGACGCATACACCCGGCTTCATAGTACGTGTGATCTCGGACTGGCTTCAAACTCATGTAGTGTGAATGACCAAAAGTCCGGGATCACGCGCACTGAGCCGATATCCAGGAGTCGGAAGCGATGGCACCAGAGATGTCAGCACAACCATCCTCTGATGCTGCGCATTCATCAGCATGTCAGTGTACCGCCCCGGTGTTGGTCAGGCTGCTCAGATCCGGGATCATGGTGGCTCGAGGGGCCCAGACCCGGATTGGCGGACACTTTGATCCGTAAAAGGGGGGTATTTACAGGGGAGAAGTTTGTGACGCCACCTGTGGGTTGCGGTAATGGGAGTACCATCGCTACTGTTACACCGTGTTTCCCCGAAAGTAGGACCCCCCCGAAAGTAAGACAGGGTGGGGGTTACGGGGGGGTCCTTCAATGTAAGGCCTCCCCCGAATGTAAGGCAGGGTTGGGGGGCCGCTGTGAAATGTAAGGCCCTTACCTTTGGGCCGCCGCTGTCCCCCATTGGGTCCCCAGGCTCCAGAGGTGTCCTCAGGTGCAGCTGGGCGGGTCCAGCGCTCATGGGGTTAACTCGCCGTGTTAACCCCGCAATCCGCCCAGCTCAACAGCTCATTGGCCGCCCCTGCTCCCCACGTCACCGCCGGCCCCCGGCTCGAGCGCTGATTGGCCCAGCAGCTCGGGCTGTAATTGGCCGCCCCAGCCCCACGTCACCGCCGGCCCCCGGCTCGAGCGCTGATTGGCCCAGCAGCTCGGGCTGTAATTGGCCGCCCCAGCCCCACGTCACCGCCGGCCCCCGGCTCGAGCGCTGATTGGCCCAGCAGCTCGGGCTGTAATTGGCCGCCCCAGCCCCACGTCACCGCCGGCCCCCGGCTCGAGCGCTGATTGGCCCAGCAGCTCGGGCTGTAATTGGCCGCCCCAGCCCCACGTCACCGCCGGCCCCCGAATGACTATATTGATGGAAAAATAAAAAAAAGGTATGGCTCTTGGAAGAAGGGGAAGATAAAATGAAAAACAGAAAATTGCCCTTGGCTGAAGGGGTTAAATCATAGGTAGAAATGTTAATGCTCAGTTATATGTAATGGTGTGGTATCAGATTAGAAAAGGTGACTTTTTACCTGAAAGGACACCTCTCTATTCCTTGTAATGTCTTTTGTATTTAATTAACTGGATTGGAGCTGAAGGTCCAGATACCGTCGATGGTCAGGGGGGCGCTGTACTGTATAGGGTATGGGTCATTTTTTTTCGGCTAATGTAAGACCTCCCCCGAAAGTAAGACAGGGTGGGACTTTTTGGGGTAAAATTAATGTAAGACAGGGTCTTACTTTCGGGGAAACACGGTAGGAGTACCGGGGCAGATGGTGTTAAATAGCCTGATTTTAGTCCCTCCACAGGTAGGGAAAGCCCCGGGCTTAGGGTGTTTGGTGGTTATTTGGGAGCACAGAGTGTAGGGGACCAGGGTACTCACTTTGGGTAGTCATGGTGCTGGAAGAGGATTATAAAGTAGAAACTCACACTGAAGGTAAACCAAATCCTCTGTGTACCACAGTCACTGCAGGGAGCATGTCCAGGTATCCGCGCCCACCGGTGTCACTTGGTAATCCAGAGCCCACCTCCGTGCACAATTTAGTGGTCTGTTTGTGGTCCCTTGGCTTGAAGCTGTTGGAGCCTCGCTCACTATGTGTAGTGTAGCTGTGCACTTGATAGCTGGAAGTTGGGATTTCAGTGGGCTGCTTTACTGGAAAACCCTATCCCCCGCGGTGTGCTGATGCCTTCAATCTCTGAGCTCTCAGGCAAGTTCGTGAAGATACTCTCCCTCCCAGGTTAATTATCAGGACGTTGAATCGGTTCCTGACCTAGGGTCCTGTACCCCGTCATGCTCAGTACCGGTCAGTTCTTTTGGGTTTTCTGATCCCGACAGTCCTCCTAGACTATGTTCATTGCACCTTTTTCCAATGTCACTGCCACTGGTCCCCGATTCCTCTGGTCCCGGACCACCGTCTGCGACCCAACCTCGGTCTAGCTCCCCGGGAGCTAGCACTCCAGCTCCTCACTCTTTGAGAGCTCTCACTGAACTGCCTACTTCCTCCCTCCTACCAGTCTGCCTGACCCCTAGGTGGGTGGCCCTGTCCAGCTTGACCAACCCACTGGTGTGTCTGACAGGTCATGATGTGAGGTGTTGATTGGGATTTGTAATGCTTATGGTAGTGACACCGATTTCTCGAAACCTGGAACCATGGGAGATAGGTCCTGCACCCTGGGTGAAAGGATGCAGTTCCTTGTGGCACACTGATATATTCAGGGGCGCCACATCATTACGCCCACAGGGGAGTGCTTACATGCTGAGGGGGCCAACTAACCAAGGGAACTAATGCAACTAGTCTCTGGCCACTTTAGCATATCATATGGGAAATACGTTTTCTAAAGATTTTTTTTATCTATGCTACTATAGGCTGGGACAGTTAGACAGGGATTAGCAATATGCACCCAGAACTGCTTGTGGTTCTGGGTGCATATTGCATCTGACAGGTTCCCTTTAAAGGTCTGTAAAACAGCCCTATAGAGGTCAACTTTCTTAACCACAGGTCCATGTACAGGAAAGAAGCCTAATTTCCTCTTCATTGATAGAACATGTCTTTTTTGGGTAAAATAGGCATGATAAATTTGATTTCAACAACCACCCTTATCATCTAAATAGCGACCGCTTGTGAAGTGAACAATTCAGCTAATAGATATTAGAGAGAGCAATTACCAAAACTATAACTCAACCTTAAAAAGCTGAATCTATTCCTACACCGACAGCATATTTATTTTTATTTAGATTTCATAAAATAGAATTCAAAAATTACAAAACAAAAACCTCTCGTCAACAAATTATAATTTATTTATGCCCAGCAGTCGGTTCGCTGAATTATTTGTTGGCATTGGACAAACTCAATATTTGTGATGTATTAAGTATGCATTATTTTATGTTATTTCTAATACTTTATAGTGGTAAAGAAACAGAATACTATATTTATAAGCAAACAACACAAAACTAATAGTGTTATATTTTCCCAGTAACATGATTAATTTCTATCCCAGGACTCGGCTCATGTATAAGTTATTTGGGTGGTTGCTTATGTTAAAAGGCAAGAGGTGTCAAAAGCACGTAAATAAGGAAATTTATAACGGAATATTTATATAGTAGATGTTGTTACAATATAAAACAGATTTCTAAAAACAGTCAAATATAACATTTTATTTTGATGGTAACATATCAAATTAACTTTAACAACTGATCCACTGTAATATATATATGTCAGGTACTATAGCAGACATGTTACATTGTGTCGTTTTCAGGAAAGTATTCTCCCTTAATATTATTTATTTTAGCTTTTTATTAAGTTAGGAAAAATTGCATACTACTGTATAAATTCTTAGTACTTATGGTATTTCAGATTTATAAACCTCAAGTAGAAAGTTATGTCCTGTAGCATTTGGTTATTCTGGCTTATGAGACTTCAGCTTTCTATGTAGCCTTTGGGCCAAAATAATAGGTTCTAGGCCAACTAAACTGAGAAATTATTTAAAAACATTTTTAATTGCTTCTATGCATCTAAAATAAAACATAAAGAAGCATTGATATTTTGAGCTTCTATGCATAAATGTGTCTCCATGGTTATAGACTACAAACAAAACCACTGTAGTCTGACCCTTAAAGGGAATCTGTTAGGTCCAATATGCACCCAGAACCACGAGCAATTCTGGGTTCATATTGCTAATCCCTGCCTAACCGTCCCTGTGTACACTAGTATAGATAAAGAGATCTTTAGAAAAAGTATTTCTAAAGATCTTTTATCGTATGCTAATGAGCGAGGGGACTAGTCCCCTGGGTGTTAGTTCCCCTGGCTAGTCAGCTCCATTGGCATGTTAGTACGCCCCTGTGGGCATGCTAACATGCTAATGAATGTGCAGTGCCAGAGGATGATCTCACTCACCTCTCCGCTGCCATCGCCGCCCAACGCTGGATTTCGGCTCAGTGCGCATGACCCCGGTGTTTCAGTCATGCGCACTATGAAGCCGGGTGTACTCGTCCTGGCTTCAAACTGAAGTAGTGCGCATGACCAAAAGTACGGGGTCCTGTGCACTGAACCGAAATCCAGCACCAGGCAGCGATGGCAGTGGAGAGGTGAGTGAGATCATCCTGTGATGCCCACAGGAGTGTATTAACATGCTAATGGAGCCGACTAGCTAGGGGAACTAATGCCCAGGGGACTAGTCCCTGCTCTCATTAGAATACGATAAAAGATCTTCATAAATACTTTTTCTAAAGATCTCTTTATCTAGGCTAGTGTATACAGGGACGGATAGGCAGGGATTAGCAATATGCACCCAGAACTGCTCATGGTTCTGGGTGCATATTGCACCTGACAGGTTACCTTTGAGTTACACTTTTTTTCCATATGTTTCATACTTCTTGTTGACCAATAGAAAATTGTATTTTGGTTCTGAATTAGAGTACATCATAGAAAAAAAACAGCCATTACCGATACTAGGTCAGATTACCAATGCCCTAGTAGGATGCAGCAGGCCCTCATGATTAAGATGGGGCAGTACAGGTGCAAAATACTGATGAAATTACCAATCACAACCACCAATTCATGGAGGTGGTGGCTGCTAATATTAAACATGCACACAGACAAGGCTTGCATAGGGCGCCAGTCACACAGGTACGTATGATGCACAGTGTTTGGCTTACAACCTATATATAACGCCCATACTATTCGATCAGACAGGCTGCCCTGCATTATATAGGTGAACCCCACAAGACCCTTGAAGAAGGTTGCGAGCTTGCACATTTTTGCCAAAATTTGGACCAATCTCATATATTTTATACATAATTTTTATCTTTTTCTGCAAGTTTTTCTATTTGTATGCAGGATGCAGCCAGGCCCTTTAGTGTTGGTTGGGTGTCTGTCCTATTAGGTGCACTTATATAGTGCTTGGCAGCCCGCCTGATCTAATAGTATGGGCATCATCAATAGGCTGAAAGCAACTCTGCACATCACACATACCTGTGTGACTGGCGCCCTATAAAGCCTCATCTGTGTGCATGTCATGTATGAGCAGTTACCGCCTCCAGGAATTGGTAGGAAATGGTAGGTTGTTAGTGGTTGTTCCATCAGTATTTTTCATGGGGGGCCTGCTACATCTTGCTAGGGCACTGGAAATCTGACCTTGTGTTGGTAATGGTTGTTTTTTTCTGTGATGTTTTTTTTAATTCATGTCCTATGTTAACCATTACTGAATTATGCTACACAAGTTTTTTTTTGTTATTTTTTACCATGGATAGCCATAGACAGCTTCAGAGCAGTAGACACAAAATGTTAGGAGATTTTTAAGAAAGTCTATTTGTAAATTTGCTTCATTTTTAATATTAAATCCATTTCGGCAAAATAATCAGTTGTGAAGAAGTACAAATTTTGTATTCACATGAGTTTTCAGTTAGGAACCACATCATAACAGCTTTGATGAGTCTAGATAGCAGCACCGAGAAAGGCTAGGTTCGCACACTGCGTCTTTTTGACGCTGCGTTTTTGTGCGTTTTTGGCCGCTAAAAACGCACAAAAACGCACCTGCGTCGAAAAAATCCATCAAAAAATGCACGCGTTTTTACCGCGATTTGATGCGTTTTTGGCTGCGTTTTGCTGCGTTTTTGATCTCTGCGTTTTGCTGCGTTTTTCAAATGCATTGCATGGGCGGAAAACGCAGAAAAACGCAGGAAAGAACTGACATGTCCATTTTTTTTTAAACTCAAAAACGCAGGTAAAAAAAACAGATGTGTGCGGACAGCAAAAATGAAAACTCATAGACTTTGCTGGGGAAGCAAAGTCCTGCAGTTTTAAGGCCAAAAACACACCCGAAAAACGCACTGTGCACACATAGCCAAAGTCAGATTTTGGTTGGATCAGTTCACAAAAATGACGTTGAGGGTAGGCTCACACCACCGTTTTCTCCAGAGTTTGATCAGAGTGTGATCAGTTTTTCTTGGACGTGGAGAGAGAAAAAAGGTCTTCTCCATTTTGTCAGCCCAAGAATGTTGTATTATATCCTAGTGCGTTTTTTTTTTTTTTACGGACTCATTGACTTAAATGAGTGATCGACATGAGATTATTGCAGGAAAATTGTGCATGCTGCAATTTTTCACACGCAAAATTGGTCAGTAAAAAACAAAGATTCATCTGCACAACCTCATTGGATAACATTGGTCCGAATGCGATCTGTTTTTTTAACGGATAGCATTCAAACCAGAAATACAGTTGTATACATGAGCCCAAATAAAGTAATACAGTGTCTCTGACTAATTATATACAGTTGAAACCAGATGTTTACATACACTATCTAAAATGACACAACATCTGTATGTTTTTCTCACTATCTGATATGAAATCAGAATCAACCTTTCCCATTTTAGGTCAATTAGGAACCAAAATGATATATATTTGCCAAATGCCAGAATAATAAGAGAAATAATGTTTTAACTCATTTTTATTACTTTCTACAAAGTTAAAAGTTTATATACACTAAGAGTACTATGCCTTTAAAGAATATGAGACAGTGCATATGATGAGGTCATGTCTTTGGAAGCTTCTGATTATTTCTGATTGGTTTATGAGCAACATCTGAGTTAATTAGAGAGTGGATATATTTTAATGCACATATGAAACACATTGCTTGCTTGTGTAGCATCATGGGAAAATCAAAGGATATCAGCCAAGAGAATTGTGGACTTACACAAGTCTAGCTCATACTTGGGTGTAATTTCCAGATTCCTGAAGGTGCCTCGTTCATCTGTACAAACAATTATAATCAAGTACAAACAAGATGGGAATGTCCAGCCATCAAATTGCTCAGGAAGGAGACAGGTTCTGTGTACCAGAGATGAACTTGCTTTGGTCAGACATGTGCATATCAACCCAAGAACAAAAGCAAAAGACCTTGTGAAGATGCTGGCGGAAGCTGGTAAAATTATGTCATTATCCATAGTGAAACGAGTACTGTATCAACATGGGCTGAAAGGCCACTCTGCCAGGAAGAAGCCATTACTCCAAAAGAAACATAAAAAAGCCAGAGTCATGTTTGCAAATGCACACAGGAACAAAGACCTTAATTTTTAGAGACATGTCCTGATGAATCTAAAATGGAACTGTTTGGCCATAATGACCATTGTTACATTCGGGGCAAAAAGGGAGAAGCATTGAAGCCTAAAAACACCATCCCAACTGTAAAACACAGGAGTGACAGCATCATGTTGTGAGATTGTTTTTCTGCAGGAAGGATTGGTGCACTTCACAAAATAGATGGCATCATGAGGAAAAAAGATTATGGCAATACTGAAGCAACATCTCAAGACATCAGCCAGGAACTTAAAGCTTGAGTTAAAATGGTTACAAAGTAGCTTAGGGATAACAAAGTCAATGTTTTTGAGTGGCCATCACAAAGCCCTGATCTTTAATCCTATTGAAAAATTCATGGTGCGAGCAAGGCGACCTACAAACATGGCTCAGTTATACCAGTTCTGTCAGGAGGAATGGGCTCAAATTCCTACCAGCTATTGTGAAAAGCTTGTGGAAGAAGATCCAAACCATTTGACCCAAGTCATACAGTTTAAGGGCAATGGTACCAAATACCAATGAAATGTATGTAAACTTTTGACTTTGCAGAAAGTAATAAAAATGCCTTAAAACATTCTCTCTCTCATTATTCTGGCATTTGACAAATATTAATAATTTTGGTTCCTAATTGACCAAAAATGGGAAAGGTTTATTCTGATTTCATGTCAGATAGTGAGAAAAATATGCAGATGTGTCTTTATAGATAGAGGATGTAAACCTATTGTTTCAACTACCGTATATATAACAATCAATAACCATCACAACTATATAACAAATCTTTTCTTGATATTGCACTGATCACTTACTTACATTCATTTGTTAGGGAGCAGCGCTCTAAATTTACAATCATGTATTGTTTCTAGGTTTCTCTTGGCCATAATTGCACATAATATACAAATATGACACATTTAATTAGGAATAATTGGAGCACACTTACATATGTGCATTATTGGTATAAGCTCATTATCATGTATATTACCTTAGACAATCATAACTCTGTAAAGTCCCAATTATCTAGGAGAACACACTTGTTTACACTAATGCCCCAATATGTATTTAATCTTTTTAATTGGCGTTTAACTGGCTTTTTCTTTTAATGTTTTGTATTTTAATTCCAATACTTGCTTTAAGTTACTGGTAAATGTTATACTTTGGCTTGTTTTGCTTTGCTTATTAGATAGAAGTACGTTGTAGAAGACACATATCTTGTGAATATACCATGGAATAGAATAAAATAGAATCAGATGAAAAGTTTAAGCACAGCAATTAGATTTAGCAATTAAATTAAAATCAGATATTAAGGAACAAAATCATCCTAAGTATTTCCATAATATTGCAATTTATCTGGTAAAATGTCAACACACAACAAGGTTCCTGAGGTTAGGAAAAAGACAACCTCATTTGAAACCAATCCATTGCGGCTATTTATTACATTATTATTATTATTATTTTTATATATATATATATATATATATATATATATACAAATAATTATTTATTTATTTTTTTAAATAGCATACCTAATGTGCACACAAAGATAACAGTAAGGTATACAATGCAATCAAAAAGTATAGGGCTGGAACCCCACCCCTGGTGTGGGTGGAGGCTGGCATGACTTTGGTTAGAGGGAGGTGACCCCAAGGGGGTGAGGTGGGGACAAGGGGACTGTTGGGGTTTATATAGGGCAGCCTGGGGATGGAGGATCCCTTTCGCTTATGTTCCCCTGGAATAGTATTGAGTGGTAGTAGGGTCATGGTGGCTGTTGGCGGTTAGGGTGGGACCTCGAAGTTGGTGTAAATTGTTACTAGGGGTTCATGGGGATATGGATCTCTTTAATTTGCTGGTTTGGGTTGGTGGTCTGCTGATTTGGGGGACCGCCGGCAATGGAATGTTGGGTCCTGTGTTTTGTATTTATCCTTTCCCCTCCTTTTCTATTGGTGCTCCCGTATTGGTGGTTACGGCTGGGAGTAAGTGTGGTTCAAGGGGAAAGTAATGTTTTTAAGGTTACTAATTAATCACTGGATTTATGAGCTTTGGGGACCCCACCCTATCTAAGTTATTTCCTGATGTGTATATGTTAAATAAAAAGCTGCTGTGGCCATTTCATCCAACTCTGTTGTCTATGTTTTATTTCATAGCCATTAGGGGTAATGGGTCAGGTAAAAAGGTGTATGGCTGTGTAGCACTCTCCTTAAGCCATCAGGGAGCTACAAGGTACTGCATCCCCACCAGGGAACCAGAAGACCACCTTACTTCCTGTACCTGAGCGGAGTTTGACCTAGGTTGCTACGGGTAGACCTGATAAAATCTGCACAGTGGGGCGACCATCAAGGACCTCACTGGCCTTGAAAGTTCGGGACACAGTAGCAATGGGAGAACCGGGGACAGCACCAGAGACTCTGACCCCACAGGGTTCAAGCTACCATTATACCGACTACTGTTAAGAGACTACCAGAGGGGACCCCCAGCTGCTCCAAACCACGGGGACCCACCAAGCAAAGACAGGTGCAGGGGAAAGAAGCCACCGGGTCACTAACCCAGCACTGGGACTAAGGGGACCTGCGGTTGAGACCAGCCGGCCTTGGGTGACCAGTTTCCAGTTTACCGTGAGTAAAGGAACCAGTTACACTGCAACCCCTTGTGTGACCTATCTTCTTTCAACACCAATATACATCACCTATCCTCTGGAGCCTGACCCTGCTTGCGGAGGGCCTAACATCCAGGCTGCCACCAACACCAGCCCCAGTAGTGAAAACTGTGCAGCGGCGGCTCCATCCACATAGCCGCAAACCACAAGTGGTGTTACGTGTGAACTTTTTTCAAAATCCCCTGTAAATATCCCCCTTTTAAAAAGCACCCCGGGCACGGAACCGGGCAACGGCCACCAAAGTGACTTTTCCCCAGTTATACAGCCCGGGACCGAGTACCCCATAAACCTGGGCGACACAGATGGATCACCGGAACTCGACTATACCAAAGTCATGCATGTGCACATCGTCTTTAACGTGAAGCCTCGTAATCATTTATTTTGATCGTTCCATTTTATCCCACTATGACATTGACATGTTCCTGGCCAGGCCGGACATAAAGATAGGTAAAAGCAATTGTATCTTCAGCATAATAAAATATTACAACTTAAATTAAGAAAACCTTGGCATTGCTAACATTCTATATCACAATGTATTAATGTGTGGGCCTAAATAATGCCGGTTCAATTGACTTCAGAAGAAATGTTTTGGGGGGAATATACCTTTGTGCTGGTAAATGTGCATGTATGTATAGTTGTGGGAATTTTTTTTTTACAACTATATACATTTTTAAAAGATTTTTCTTAAAAGCCACCTCTTTGTATAATCACATAAACCTTGGTATAGAAGCCTTTAGTTATAGAGGTTGTCCCCTACTGTTACATTGATTGCTAAACCTTAGCATAGATCATCAATGTCTGGTCGGCTGGGGTCCAAAACTCTGCATCCTCACCGATCAGTTGTTCTCGGTCCCGGTGTCAGGCAGCCAGAAATGCGGAGTTCCAGAGCCACTCCGTCCTGGGGGCGGCCGGGTCTGCACATCTGCCTCCCAGTCAGGTCAATAGGAGGCAGATGTGCAGTACCCGGCCGCAGTCACTATCAGAAGATGGAGCAGCTCTGGAACTGAGCATTTGTGGCTGCCTGTTACCGCCACTGGGGACAGCTGATCGGGGGATGAGTGGGGTGTCGGACCCGGCCGAACAGACATTGATGATCTCTCCTAAAGAAAGACCATCAATGTAAAAGTAGTATACAACCCCTTTAAGTGTAAAAACAACCTATGTGACGTCTCCACTCATCACGCGGCTATAACGTATTTACACATGGTGGGCATGTTCTGACCAACAGAGGTCTGAGTGCATAACTAAAACACCCCACAACAATAGCACAAACAAGGGGCATGCCAGGAACACAATAACAATGGTGGTCCCTGGTGCTCGGGAGAGAGTAGATGGGACACCTTCTGCCTTTATCTGCCCTTGTATCCTGCACTCCTAGCCAGACTCTATAAAGGCTCCAAACCTGTCACCAAGCAGGGACCTAAAGCCCTGAAAAGACCCTTCAATAGTCCTGGCTAGTGAGTGGGAAGGTAAGGCTCACTAGGCCCACCGCTGCACTAATACAACAAGAGGTTAGGTGAGACAAACAGGGGAATAACAACCAAAATGGAGATATGACTTCAGGACAAATCCTTAGCAGCTCCTTCCACCAAAGTGGCCAGAATACAAATAATTTTGTATAATCACCAAAGATTGCTGGGAAATCCTGCTACTTAAACACAAAGGGGTGTGACTACTGAGCAGCTGCAGCTGACCTGCAATTCTGGGAAGCTGCTAGCAGCAAAACTGACATTAACTGTTTCAGCAACAAGGGAAAAGAAACATTTAAATGTATAGTGCCAGATGGAGATGAGAGGTTTCAGTCCTAAAGCTGTCCCTAGTCTCTAAAAACAGAAAGACGACTGTGACAATGGCTAAGTCTCTGCCTAAAACTCACAGCGGACGGTCATGTTCTATGGTCACTCACTGTGCCTTCCGATGTAGCAGAGCTGGAATCATCATGGAACCTCGTGTGGATTACATTGGACCTGGATGCTTTTGGGGTTAATATATTTGTGAAAGAGGGTGGGGTTTTTTTTTGTTTTCAAATAAAGGATTTTTTCGTGGTTTGTGTTTATTTCTTATCACTTACAGATTAGTACTGGGGGAGTCTCATAGACACCTCCCATTACTAATCTAGGGCTTAGTGGCAACTGTGGTCTGTCATTAACTCCTTAGTACCCTGATTGCCACAGCACTATGGAAATCGGGACGAGCCAGGTAACGTGCCGGGAATATCCAAATTAATGGATGCAACAATCCTGGGCAGCTGAAGGCTGCTATTTTTAGGCTGGGGGTTGCCAATAAGCATGGGTATCCTCAGCCTAAGAATACCAGCCCCCAGCTGTCAGACTTTATCATGGCTGGGTATCAAAATTCGGGTGGACCGCATGAAGGTGTTTTAAATTATTTAAGTAATTTTTTAAAAAGCCACATGTGGTTCCTCTTTTTTGAATACACAGTCAAGATGAGCACATGGCTGGGGGCTCCAGCCTGTAGCTGTATAACTGTATGCTTTATCTGTGCTGGGTATCATAATATAGGGGGACACTATGCCAATTTATTTAATTATTTATTTATTTTCACACAACGATGGTGACATAGACAATATATGTGATTCCAAGCAGCCAGACACTGTCACACAGGCTGAGGGGTGTTCTGGGTGCATATTTCTAATCCCTGTCTAACCCTCTGTTATGGGGGGACCGGCAGATTAGGACCAGGGGTATATATCCCAATCGCCAGTAGGGGCCCACCGTGCTCCAGATGGTAATGGAGCTGCTGGCACCCTGTGGGTTAGGCGGAGACTATAGAGCTGGATGGCTCTGAGATAACTCAAGTAACTGGTCACGTGTGTAGGGACATGTCAGACCGGACGTCAACCCAGTTATCGTTTCAGTGGAGCGGACGCTACTCCGACCACGTGTGTAACAACACGTTAGGCCGGATGGTAACCAGTTAGCGTTGACCGAGAAGACCGCTGCGACAGCGCCCTGTTGGCCACGTGTGTAAGACACGTCAGGCCGAGCGGTCCTCCGATTAGCGTTTCTGGCCACCACTCGACTGGCCACGTGTGTAAAGGACACGTCAGACCAGGTAGTCACACCAGTAGCATTTGACTGGGAAGCCGAGGAGGATAATAGGGTTCACACACCCAATCCAGCAACACCCTGTTAACTTCACAGGGGTTCTGGGGTGCGCTGTCCGTGTGCGTAGAGGGCACTCTCGGACAGGTGATGCAACAGGTATTCTGTCCGTGTGCGTAGGAGGCACTACTGAACAGGTGACGCAACAGGCGCAGCCCAGTTAACGCCACTGGACTGCTCTAGCACAATAGGAACGGTAGCAAGGAAGCACGGCGCCTGACCCTCATGTGCTGAGCCATGAATCTTGGCGTGACAGGCACCGTTCGCCTAGCCCTACCTACCGCTTCCAACAAGGCTTATGCCACCAAGAACTCTAAATTAAGACTGCGCACCTCCATGTTGTCTCCAGCCTTTTTTATAACCTGGGTCCGCCCCAAACTCAGGGTGGAACCACCAAGGTCCAATAGCAGAGTGCCATGTCATCAGGGACATCACATGCGACCTATCCGGAACCGCCACGTCATTGATGACCTCATGGCAGCCACGCCCCAAACACTTCACCAGTCATCGTCTGACGACCAATGGTGAGGTGCCAGATCATAGGGGCGGGCCTCTGCGAGCCAGTCCGGAGTTGCCACGCCATCAGGACACCTGACACCCTCTGCCCTATCAGGGCCTGCCACCTCACGGACATGCTCAGTGAGGTCCTTACCGGACCTAGCCTCTAATGCACTAAGTGCCTGAGCATGCTCAGTAGCCTGAGCAACAGGCTCAGAAAGTAGACTATCAGTTTGAGCATGCTCAGTAGGCACATCCCAGAACTTGGACACAGCACGAAGTCCAAGTACCTGTGCAAAGAGGTTGTTAGGGTTAATTGTGGGAGCATGCTCAGTAGCTTGAACTGAGGACTTAGTCTCAGACATAACACAATCAGGCTGAGCATGCTCACTAGGCAAAACACCGGGCTTAGACTCTGGCTGGGGTAAATCGGCGCACGCATGCGCACTAGCCGCCTCTCCACACTTAGACGTGGTGGAAGGAGCAGCTAACTGGACGACCCGAGGCACGGCCAAGAACGGCAGCCGGCGCCTGGGCGCAACAGGAACCGCAGCAGGCTGCTTGCGGCTATGGTGGCGCCAGTTCATAATAGTACCCCCCCTCTAGTGGCCCTCCCACTCGAATGGTCTATAGTCACCACAGATACCACTGAGCGACAGGCGAAAGATGGAGACATGCAGTGGGAGCTACAAAACTCGCTCCACCGCGTAATCACCCCGGACGACCAGTCGATATGTGGGGAATGCCGCTTCAACCAAGGAATACCCAGCAGAATATCATCTGCACCCTTAGGGAGAACCAGAAATGAAATGGTCTCCCTATGCCCAGATGACATGAAAAGGGTAATGGGCACTGTCCGCTGGTGAATTACCTTGGGCAACAAGGACCCATCCACCACACGGACTCTCACTGGCCTTGGCATTTGCACCAGCGGGATGGCATGCCGCCGGGCAAAAGAGGAAGAGATGAAACTATCCCCAGCACCTGTGTCCACACTTGCCCTTGTGGACCATGTTGACCCCTTAAAGGAAATGGACGCGGGAAACGTCACCCTAATGGATGACGCAGAGTCAAGTCTACCTCCACCTATGGTCACCAATCGCGGTCGCTTGCCCTGATGCTTTGGGCAACGGTTGGCATAATGACCATACTGCCCACAAGCGAAACAGGAAATGCCCTTGCAACTTGAAGACCTAGCAATACCAACCCTAGGGATGTCCATAGGAACAGAGATGTCCTCTAAGGGAGGTGCAGTAGGAGAGACCACTACAGTGGCTGAACGACCCTCTGACCTGCGCTCCAGCTGACGTTCGGAGGTCCGCAGGTCAATGCGGGTAGCCAGAGTCATGAGGCCCTCAAGGGTAGTTGGTACCTCACGCGACGCTAATGCGTCCTTCACGTGCGAGGCTAATCCCCTCCAGAACAGTGGAATGAGAGTCCTCTCTGACCACCCCAGTTCTGCAGCAAGTGTCCTGAAACTCACAGCATATTGACTTGAGGAGGTACGCCCCTGCTCCAAAGTCAGTAGCTGTAGGGCCGAGTCAAGAGTGACCTGAGGCCCCAGGAACACTTGTCGCAAGGACTCCAAAAACTCCTTAGAGTCCTGTACTACAGGGTTATTCCTCTCCCACAATGGTGTAGCCCACTCCAGTGCTCTATCAGAGAGCAAGGAGATGATAAACCCCACCTTCGACCTCTCTGTAGGAAACCGTGCAGCCAACAGCTCTAGATGGACTGAACACTGGTTCATGAATCCCCTACATGCCTTGCTGTTCCCCGTAAACTTGTTGGGCAGCAAGAGGTGGGGGAGGGTTGGAGTAGGCTTGGTGACGGACACCATTGCAGCCGCTTGAGCCACCACATCATCCATATCAGCAGCAAGAGCAGACTTCTCCAGAGACCTCACTCTGGCATCAAGCTGCAGTATGAACTGACGTAGCTGCTCCATCTCCACTATGCCAGCCAGACCCTGGCGCAGTCTTACTGTTACGGGGGGACCGGCAGATAAGGACCAGGGGTATATATCGCAATCGCCAGTCAGGGCCCACCGTGCTCCAGATGGTAATGGAGCTGCTGGCACCCTGTGGGTTAGGCGGAGACTATAGAGCTGGATGGCTCTGAGATAACTCAAGGAACCAGTCACGTGTGTAGGGACACGTCAGACCGGACGACAATCCAGTTAGCGTTTCGGTGGAGCGGACGCTACTCCGACCACGTGTGTAACAACACGTCAGGCCGGATGGTAACCAGTTAGCGTTGACCGAGAAGACCGCTGCGACAGCGCCCTGTCGGCCACGTGTGTAAGACACGTCAGGCCGAGCGGTCCTCCGATTAGCGTTTCTGGCCACCACTCGACTGGCCACGTGTGTAAAGGACACGTCAGACCAGGTAGTCACACCAGTAGCATTTGACTGGGAAGCCGAGGAGGATAATAGGGTTCACACACCCAATCCAGGAACACCCTGTTAACTTCACAGGGGTTCTGGGGTGCGCTGTCCGTGCGTGTAGAGGGCACAACCGGACAGGTGGCACAGCAGGTACACTGTCCGTGTGCATAGAGGGCACTCTCGGACAGGTGACGCAACAGGTATTCTGTCCGTGTGCGTAGGAGGCACTACTGAACAGGTGATGCAGCAGCCGCAGCCCAGTTAATGCCACTGGACTGCTCTAGCACAACAGGACCGGTAGCAAGGAAGCACGGCGCCTGACCGTCATGTGCTGAGCCACGAATCTTGGCGTGACAAGCACCGTTCGCCTAGCCCTTCCTACCGCTTCCAACAACGCTTATGCCACCAAGAACTCTAAATGAAGACTGCGCACCTCCATGTTGTCTCCAGCCCCTTTTATAACCTGGGTCCACCCCAAACCCAGGGTGGAACCACCAAGGTCCAATAGCAGAGTGCCATGTCATCAGTGACGTCACATGCGACCTATCCGGAACCGCCACGTCATTGATGACCTCATGGCAGCCACACCCCAAACACTTCACCAGTCATTGTCTGACGACCAATGGTGAGGTGCCAGATCATAGGGGCGGGCCTCTGCGAGCCAGTCCGGAGTTGCCACGTCATCAGGACACCTGACACCCTCTGCCCTATCAGGGCCTGCCACCTCACGGACATGATCAGTGAGGTCCTTACCGGACCTAGCCTCTAATGCACTAAGTGCCTGAGCATGCTCAGTAGCCTAAGCAACAGGCTCAGAAAGTAGACTATCAGTTTGAGCATGCTCAGTAGGCACATCCCAGAACTTAGACACAGCACGAAGTCCAAGTACCTGTGCAAAGAGGTTGTTAGGGTTAATTGTGGGAGCATGCTCAGTAGCTTGAACTGAGGACTTAGTCTCAGACATAACACAATCAGGCTGAGCATGCTCACTAGGCAAAACACCGGGCTTAGACTCTGGCTGGGGTAAATCGGTGCACGCATGCGCACTAGCCGCCTCTCCACACTTAGACATGGTGGAAGGAGCAGCCAACTGGACGACCCGAGGCACGGCCAAGAACGGCAGCCGGCGCCTGGGCGCAACAAAAACCGCAGCAGGCTGCTTGCGGCTATGGCGGCACCGGTTCATAACACCCTCCCTGTATCTAGTAGCATAGATAAAGAGATCTTTAGAAAAAGATTTCTAAAGATATTTTATTGTATGCTAATGAGGCCAGCGACTAGTCGCAAGTCGGTAGCCACTGTCTAGTCAGCCCCTTAGGGTAAGCACACACAGCGAGAAAAACAAAACAAGTGGAATGCAATAAAAAAAATTGCATTCCACCCGCACCCATGTTACTCAACGGGGCTGCACCAATGATCAATTTTTTTCTCAACCCTAATTAGACCAAGAAAACAATTGCAGCATGCTGAGGGTGTAATCCGATGTGTTTTCACTTGCACCCATACAAGTGTATGGGTACGAGATAAACATCGCACTGCACTCGCATTACACCGGTGTAACGCTAGTGCAGTGCGAAAATCACATCAACTGACAATGGAGGAGACGGGGAGATTACTCCCTCTCCTCCATAGTGCCCGCTCCCCTCCTCCGCGGCTGTGCCATGATTGCAGGATAGCAGCACAGTGGCATGACAATTGCATGACACTCGGCTTACACTCCAGCAGAGCGGGAACTGCGTGTCATATGATTGACTCGCATTAATGCCTGTGTGGCCGCAACCTTAGCATATTAGTACACCCCTGTGGGCGTGCTAACATGCTAATGAACTAAATTTACAATTTGCCAAAGGCAACTAAATCCCTGAACTCAAGACTAATTAATATATAACCTTTAATTCATTTCTTTAAAAAGTATTTCATGGATGCACAAAAAAGTTAAAAACACTAAATGCTGCAATCTGAACTAGATATCCTGTGCAATCACTGCAACTATCAGTCTGATAACAATCTCTCTACTGGGTATATTCCCATTACAGCCGCAGTATATAATGCTAGATGTATGTTTCACCACACTGGCATCATCAGGGGGCACAGGCTAATTAGCCTTAGCATTAGCCTCTGCCCCCTGATGACGCCAGTGTGGTGAAACATGTTGGGGAGGCTGGTGATAGGATTTTAAATAGCAAATGCTGTGATCACTAGAAAAACATACATATAGCATTATATACTGCGGCTGTAATGGGAGTATACCCAGTAGAGAGATTGTTATCAGACTGACAATTGCAGTGATTGCACAGGATATCTAGTTCAGATCACAGCATTTAGTGTTTTTATTTTTTTTGTGTATCCATGAAATAATTGTTAAAGAAACAGATTAAAGGTTATTTATTAATTAGTCTTGAGTTTAGGGATTTTGTTGACTTTGGCAAATTGTAAATTTAGTTTAATTAACCCTACGCTGACTAATAGAACAAGTTTCTTAAAGACAACATGCTAATGAATGCACAGCGTCAGAGGATGGTCACGTTCACCTCTCTGCTGCCAGCACATCTGAGTCCGGAATTTTAGCTCAGTGCGCATGATCCGGACTTTCGGTCATGCACACTACATGTGTTGGAAGCCAGGACTCATACACTTGGCTTCATACTGTGCATGACCACCGGTTATACGAGTCCTGACTTCAAACACATGTAGTGCGCATGACTGAAAGTCCGGGATCATGCGCACTGAGCCGAAATCCAGGACTCGGACACAATGACAGCAGAGATGTGAGCGCGACCATCCTCTGACACTGCACATTCATTAGCAAGTTAGCACGCCCACAGGGGCGTACTAACATCCTAATGGGGCCGACTAGCCAGGGGAAATCACGACTAGTCTTTGGCCTCATTAGCATATGATAAAGGATCTTTAGAAATACTTTTTCTAAAGATCTCTTTATCTATGCTACCAGATACAGGGATGGGTAGGCAGGGATTAGCAATATGCACCCAGAACTGCTCGTGGTCTTGGGTCCATATTGCACCTGACAGGTTCCTTTTAAACCATTATTTACCATTTATATTTTAAATGTTTATTGATACATGAGATAATAAGATTTCCTATTTGTAGATTATTTCTTCATCAATAAAACAGACTTCTAGATATAAAATATATTAATAAATCCAACATAATAAACCGAATCTCAGATTGCAGAAAACATGCTTGGACATACAGTATGATGAGATTAATTATGGATTTACAGTTTATGAGTATGGTATGCAATTTTCTTTAAACCAATATCTACAATTTATATTTTAAATGTTTATTGATACATGAGACAATAGGATTTCCTAAATGTAGATTATTCCTTTGTTAATATAACTGACTTCTAGATATAAAACATATTAATAAATCCAACATAAACCGAATCTCAGATTGCAGAAAACATTCTTGGACATGTGATGACGTTAATTATGGATTTACAGTGCACGAGTGTTTATTTTTTTGCCCCTTCTGATATATTTTATATCACGCATTTGACATGCACTTGTTATTTATTCGCTGACATCTTCACCGTGACTTCACTGATGATGACAATGGTGTACCGCGGCTGAACATACCTATTAGGAATCAGCTAGACAGACGAGCCTGTGTTCTTGGATACATGATGTAAGGACCACCCCATCTTTACCTGACCTTGATCTGTCATGAATCTAATTTTAGCATACGTCCTTGCCATTATCACACTTTTTCTTGCCTTGATGCTATTGCTGAAAAATATTCCAATAATAATAAATGATGTTTTTAGAGGATTGTTTCAATTGTGATGGTGGAAGACGATAACAATAATAATAATAATAGGGAATAATAAAACTGAGAACACTGAGGAGGAGGAAATGTCCTTACAGAGCGTTTTATTTCTACTTGCAAATGAAAAAAAGAAAAAAAAATGAGATGTCTCTGCAAGTTGAAGCCAGGTGCCCCCAAGCATCTTTAATCTGCATGAGCAGCACTTATGTGGCTGGTAAGCCAATCTGAAACTGACCTTGGCAGCACCAAGGGGGCAAACTTTACATAAGAATGAATGATCTTAGTTCAGTCTCTGCAATGCATTTGGCAGAAGCATTTTTTTCCTTTAATGTCCGGAACATGTACGCCCTTGTGTTCTAATAATTCTTTTTCTTAAGGAAACATACGCTGCACTGGATGCACTTGGCATCAAATTAGTTTTGAGGGATTGAATGTGCAGTGGAGTAAATAAATTATTGTGCTTTTGGCTCTAACCAGTCTATGTTTATCTTCATGTGCTGAATGTAAGTATCAATACTTATTATGGTTTATTGGCCACCGGTGGCAACTCCGGAAACGAATACACATTCACGGAATTTATACCGGCTGCTTGCTTAGGAAGACAAAAATCACTTATCCAGCGGTTGTATTTATTCTGCATTTTTTACATGTTAAATAAATGTAAACTTCTTATTTGTCCTTTTGAAAGGGCATAAAGGAAGATTTAACAAAGACAACAAAAAAATTGCTGCTGCTACGTAAGCCACAGCCGCGAGCTTTGGTAGAAGAAGAATATGTGGATGCATAAATGCATAAAGCCGCTCAGGTGCAAATGCAATAATTCAAACCTGTATTTTATCCTTCCCATCTCAACTGAGCATTAAAATTTCTGGTTCCCAACTGTAAAGTCTTTAGACGGCAAGCCGGCTCCGAAATTTTAGAAACACATTTTTTAAATGTGATTTCATGTCTTGGAAGAAGTTTATTTGCAAGAAGACGAAGCTTTATAATGTCAAATGAGAAATTCAAAATAGTTTTGCAGAGTGCGAATGTTTAAAATAGATTTTGCCAGTGCATTTGATAGAATTTCTTTCGGATCCTACAACTTTATCTCTAACTGTAAATTTGTAGATGAGAAGGAAAAGATTGGTATAAAAGAGGAGAAATGTGTCTTTGGAATACATGCTAATGTTAACTTTTTATTCATTGAGCCTGAGTAAAGCATTGGTAAAAGTTAAATTGTGCAAAGTTAGACATTTGCACTGCCCTTTTCTCTCCACTCAATCACCAGAGTTCGGCAAACTTTTTCTGCACGGTCAGCCAATTTAATTTCATATATAAACTAAAGCCAGTGCTATACTGGAGCTATCATGCTGATTCTATACACACATTTAGTTTTGAGATCGGCTGTATACTTTCTGAAATATAGGCAAGTAAAGTTTGTGAGACGCACTGTTATTTGATTGATAGCAGCTATAAAATATCTAATAGGTGGGTCGGGTTTTGCTAGTTATTCCCACCACTGTCTGCCTGTCTTTTCTCCCCCTGTCTCTGTTATTACAGGAGGAGGGTGGAGGGAGGAAGGATAGGGGGAGATTCCCTTTAAGCCATATCTCTGCCACTATCGGTTGAATCATAGAATCATATAATGTTGGAGTTGGAAGGAACCGCTTGGGTCATCTGGTCCAATCCCCTGCTCACAGCAGGCTTCACTATATTATCCCACACGATTATTTCCATTGAAGGGAAACTCACTTCCTCTTGTGGCAGTCTGTTCCACTCGTTGAGCCCTCTCACTGTCAAAAAGTTTTTTCAAATATCTAAACTGTGTTTCTTCCCAATAAGTTTCATACCATTTCTTCTAGTCTTTCCTTGTGCAAATGAGAAAAGGGCTGATACCTCTACACTGTGACAGTCCTTGAGATATTTGTAGACAGCTATTAAGTCTCCTCTCACTCAGCTAAACATTCCCAGATCCTGTAACCGTTCCTCATGCGACATGGTTTTCAGACCAGTCTCCATCCTGGTAGCTCTTCTCTGAACTTGCTCCAGTTTTTTTTATGTCTTTTTTAAAATGTAGTGCCCTGAACACAGTATTCTAGATGAGGTCTGGCCAAAGAGGAGTAGAGGAAGATAATTACTTCATGTTATCTAGACTCTATGTTCCTCTTAATACATCTAAGTATTGTGTTTGCTTTTTTTTTTTGCTGCTGCATCACACTGTTGACTCATGTGCAGTCTGTGATCTATTAATATACCCAAGTCTTTTTCACACGTGCTGTCACTTAACCCTAATCCTCCCATTCTGTATATGCATTTTTCATTTTTCTTTCCCAGATGTAGGATTTTGTATTTCTCCCTGATTATTTATTATTATTTATTATTATAGCGCCATTTATTCCATGGTGCTTTACAAGTGAAAGAGGGTTTATGTACAACAATCATTAACAGTACAAAACAGACTGGTATAGGAGGAGAGAGGACCCTGCCCATGAGGGCTCACAGTCTACAGGGAATGGGTGATGGTACAATAGGTGAGGACAGAGCTGGTTGCGCAGTGGTGTGCTGGACTGAGGGTTATTGTAGGTTGTATGCTTGTTGGAAGAGATGGGTCTTGAAGTTCCTCTTGAAGCTTTCCACAGTAGGGGAGAGTCTGATATGAGGTAGAGCGTTCCAGAGTTTGGGGGAGGCATGGGAGAAATCTTGTACGTGATTGTGGGAAGAGGAGATACGAGAGGAGTAGAGAAGGAGATCTTGTGAGGATCTGAGGTTGCGTGCAGGTAGGTACCAGGAGACTAGGTCATAGATGTAAGGAGGAGACAGGTTGTGGATGGCTTTGTATGTCATGGTTAATGTTTTGAACTGGAGTCTTTGGGTGATGGAAAGCCAGTGAAGGGATTGGCAGAATGGCAAGGCTAGGGAATAGCAAGAGGAGAGGTGGATTAAGCAGACTGCAGAGTTCAGGATAGATTGGAGGGGTGCAAGAGTGTTGGAAGGGAGGCCAGAGAGCAGGAGGTTGCAGTAGTCGAGGCGGGAGATGATGAGGACATGCAGTAATGTTTTTGCTGATTCTTGGTTAAGGAAAGCACGGATCTGGGAAATAATTTTGAGTTGTAGTCTGCATGAGGTGAAGAGGGCTGGGATGTGTGGCTTGAAGGATAGAGCAGAGTCGAGGGTTACTCCAAGGCAACGAGACTGGGGAGAGTGAGCAACCATCAAGTTTGATGGAAAGGCTTGTTGGAGGAGATGAGTGAGGAGGAGGAAAGACAATGAACTCTGTTTTGTCCATGTTAAGCTTTAGGAATCGCGCAGAGAAGAAGGATGATATAGCAGACAGACATTGTGGAATTTTGGTTAGTAGAGAGGTAATGTCAGATCCAGAGAGGTAGATCTGTGTGTCATCAGCATACAGATGATACTGAAAGCCATGGGACTCTATGAGCTGTCCCAGGCCGAAGGTGTAGATGGAGAACAGCAGGGGTCAAAGAACTGAGCCTTGGGGAACACCGACAGATGCGGGGCAAGATAAGGAAGTGGTGTGACAATGGGAGACGCTGAAAGTCCGGTCGGTTAGGTATGAGGAGATCCAAGACAGGGCCAAGTCTGTGATGCCCAGAGATGAGAGAATCTGTAGTAGAAGGGAACAGTCTACTGTGTCGAAGGCAGAGGACAGGTCCAGTAGGAGGAGGACAGAGTAGTGTCGCTTGGCTTTGGCGGTTAGTAGGTCATTGGTGACTTTGGTTAGGGCAGTTTCAGTAGAGTGATGTGGTCGGAAGGCAGATTGTAGCTGATCAAAGAGGGAGCAGGAGGAGAGGTATGAGAACAATTCAAGATGGACATGCTGTTCCAGTAGTTTTGAGGCATAGGGGAGAAGGGATATGGGGCAATAGTTTGACACAGAGGATGGGTCGAAGGAGGGCTTTTTGAGGATGGGTGTAATGGAGGCATGTTTAAAGCATGAAAGGAATACACCACTTGTTAGTGATAGGTTGAAGAGATGGGTTAGGGCTGGGATGAGGACTGCGGTGATGTTCGGGATGAGGTGCGATCTGAGCGGGTCAAGTGCACAGGTGGTTAGATGTGATCTTGAGAGTAGAGTGAAAAGATTGGCTTCTGTCACGGTGGAGAGGTGGTCCACTTTCATACAATTAGAAGTCTTGCTAAGAAAAAACATTCTGGCAGTCAAATCTTTTTTAGATGACGAGAAAAAAATCAATTAGTAATATCACCTAACAAATATAAGAGTCAAAAAAAGATATTACAATATTAATTTTAAACTGCCTGGTTAAAAGCTCTATCCAATACATTTTTACAATAGGATGGGTCAAGGTCATATGCAGCAGATCTGCTTCTTGAACGTATGTCACTTTTAGTAAACGACTCCTGCTAGTTTTGAGCATGTGCTGTCAAAATTCATTTTTGAGGTTGAGGAAATTGAGTTGCTAATTATTGTGTTTCTTGCTCGAAGGATATTGTAAATCGTGCCCATTCCGTCTGTGGCCTTCTACAGACTGGAATACTTGGCAGCCAACCTGTAATTATTATCTGGTGCAGAAGTGACTACAATTATCTATTTTAGAAGCAAGTATGGAAGGATTTTTTTTTTCTGGATATGGCACATTGTGATAAAAAGAAGCAAAACAAGGTTGGTTTCTTGTAATGAAATTGTTATCTGAACATTTCTAAGTGTCCTTTGTTAGGTTGATGTATTGTGTCTGGTTTAAATTAGGATGACTTTACATCTTGGAAAAATAATTGCCCAAATCTGTATTTTTATGTTGACAGCAAATTCAGGTTATCTCGCACAACGGCGGCATTATAATAGTTACAGAACCCTGATTTAATCCCAGTGATGTAATGAGTGATTAACTCTTTCATTGTGATTTCTAAATCCACAGATGCAAAATTATCCTTTGGTTCCAATAAAAGATTTCTGCATTTGAAAAAAATTATAAAAAAAATAAACACAAAAAATATATATCTACATTTCTGTTTCCTTGATGTTTTCCAATAAATGAATATCAAATCACAAATACATGTATAAATGATTTACATTACATCTTGGTATGGGAGTGAAAAATAATTTGACAATAGTGGTAATAAGGGTATGAAATGTAACTAAAAACTATAATTTACCCCAAATATTATCACTGGTTGTCAAAATGTGCAGGTTGTTTTGATGGGGTTTTCACTCTTTAGAGCTGCTTTAATTGCCCATTTCTTTCCTTTCATATAACAGAATCAGAATTAAACACAATGGTTTTCCTTCCTCATGTACAAATTAATAAAATTATAATTAATAATTTTTTTACTCTGTATAATCACCATTGTGTGCATCAGGGACATATAATAAACAGTGGCCAATTGTAACGCTCGCGTCCGATGTAGGCGCAGGGAGAGGGGTTAGTGGAACCACTGGAGCACTTACCGCGAGGCGGACGCCAGGTACCACTCCCAGGGCAGTGACCGGGACTGTGGTAGCTGACGCCCAGGACAGGAGATAGACTCAGGTATAGACACAGGTGCAGGAAGGTACAGGCGGGATAGCTGAGGCAGACAGGCAGGTGGGTATGGACAGGTATGGTGGACACGACAAGGACAGATAGGCTTGGGAAGGCAGGGAACGCATGATGGACACAGGGATAACAAGATCTGACAACTAGCTAGACAGACAGGACACAAACCAACACAAGGTGTTGTGCAGGCACCTCCCCTAATGGGAGGATGCCTTACATATACAGTGCCTGTCAGACCAATAATGAGCATCGGTGATTTTACTCAGAAAAGTAAAGAAGGTTGAATATGTAAATGCCAGGCTTGGTGCTATCTTGTTCAGTTCAGCCATATACCCAAAGTGTGAGCATCTCCTGCTGTAGGTGCACATGTGACCTTGGGTCCTGCACTTGATAGGGTAAAGAAGACCTAAAAGCAGCAGTGACTGGGGACCAAATGTAAGGGAGTGGGAAAGCTGCCCACAGCCCTTTGAAGACTCCATGGTTATATAAGGCATGGTCATGTTTTAAATGTTTTTTCTGGTTTGTGTTCTGGTACAGTGGGTTAGCTATAGACATCTATTGACACCAGCTAAGGATGGGAGGAATTATCTGTCACAATGTGAGTGTAGCATAGCAAAGGACAAGGGGTTCCTATATGACCCTCACACCCTCACACTAGGGAACCAGAGGCTATCCCTGTCCCCCCTAATGGGGGAAATCCCTGGATCTCATGCCTTGCTATAATCCTAAATAAAGCTAATCTGTTTCTTTTCCCCACCCCCAGGGAAGGAAGGGGCAGGAGGGTAAAGGAAAGCACAGATTTAAACAGACAGGAATAACAGAATCTCACTCTCAGAAATAAGAAACTAAAATGAAAAGCAAGAGAAGCAGGGCAGCAACACAAAGACAAACAAGGGTTAACACTAAAACCGCTCTCAAAAATATTACACACAACCACCAGTAAGCCTGGTTGAAACCATGTCTTCAGACCAGATTAGACAGGCTATAGCTGGCACTATAAAAACAATCCAACCTGCATATATAGGAGGAGAGTGAATATGCCTGGTTCTCCCATAACATGTGACAAAAAGGAGATTAACTTTGAGATTAGCAGAGATTAAATCTTGCTAGCCTGCCTAGGAACTACAAGTCTGTGAGTCAACGCCAGAGTCTCCCTATATTGATTATAGACATTAGAGAAATTAGAAGGCAGAGTACAACAGTCTGGAGTTTCCACAGACCCTGACACCATCATGGCAGTCGGCGATGCTTGCAAAACCTGCTTGTGACATTATGTGGGAACAAAGAATGTAGTTTCCTGTTTTCTTGGTTAGATAGGAATAATTATTGAGAAGTGAAAAGACCTATGGTCTTGCTGCTCGCAGACATGCAATGAGACAGTTGTCTGCATGCCAAGAAAAGGAGGCTAAATTGGATAGAATCTTCTAAAGGAAACAAGGGCTAAGTGGCAGACAGATCCTAAACTCTGGCATTGGGAGTCTAAAGCCCCCGTCAAATTTGGCGACTTACCAGCGATCCAGAAAACAATGCAACCTGATAAGGATCGCGGGTAAGTCACTGGGAGGTCGCTGGTGAGATGTCACACAGTCAGACCTTACCAACGACTCAGTAGCGATACAGGTCACAGTAGCGACCTGTATAACGATCTCTGCTGTCATTGGGACCCTGTCACACAGTGTCAAACATAGCAATGCGTTCTGCCCAGCAGGACATCGCCTTTGAAGAAAATAAACCAGAACAGTGTGTAACGATCAGCGAATTCACAGCAGGGGCCAGGTCGCTGCTTAGTGTCACACATAACTAGATCGCTGGTGAGACCCCTATTACCTCACAAAACCTGTGACTCAGCAGCGATCTCGCTAGCGTTCTCGTTATGTGAGAAGTACCGCTAAATCAAGGATTTAGAGGAAGACAGATTCCTTATCTCAGGTATGAGGGCCTAAAGCAAGAAGGACTAATAGGAAGGTGGATTCCCTATCTCAGGCAAGGAGACCTAAAGCAATTAGGGGTGCTTCACACATAGCGAGATCGCTACCGAAATCGCTGCTACGGCACGGTTTTGGTGACGCAACAGTGACCTCATTAGCGATCTCGCTGTGTGTGACACTGAGCAGCGATCTGGCCCCTGCTGCGAGATCGCTGCTCGTTACACACAGCCCTGGTTCATTTTCTTCAAAGGCGCTCTCCCGCTGTGACACACAGATCGCTGTGTGTGACAGCGAGAGCGACGAAATGAAGCGAGCAGGGAGCAGGAGCCGGCATCTGGCAGCTGCGGTAAGCTGTAACCAGGGTAAACATCGGGTAACCAAGGTGGTTACCCGATATTTACCTTCGTTACCAGCCTCCGCAGCTCTCATGCTGCCAGTGCTGCCGGCTCCGGTAGCTGCAGTACCCATCGGGTTAATTAACCCGATGTGTACTGTAGCTAGGAGAGCAAGGAGCCAGCGCTAAGCAGTGTGCGCGGCTCCCTGCTCTCGCGGTTATGATCGCTGCTTCGGCTGCTGTGTTTGACAGCTAAGCAGCGATCATAACAGCGACTTACAAGGTCGCTGTTACTTTACAGAAAATGGTGACGTAACAGCGACCTCGTTGTCGCTGTCGCTTAGTGTGAACCAGCCCTTAGTAACCAGGAGGAAGAATTCCTTATCTCAGGTAAGAGCCGTCTAAAGCAAACATTATCTATATTAGATAGGAAGCTAGACTGTATCCAGATCTGAGTGTCATAGAGGGACAGATGGCCAGGCTGGCACAAGAGTTATCCTATGGGGAATTGAAGATGCAGTGGCACACCAAGGGGTCTGTGGCCAGTATCGAACAGGGTATGAGAATAGTAGTGAGTAGTGATGAGCGAGTACTAAAAAGCTCGGGTGCTCGAAGCTCGGGCCGAGCCTCCCAAGATACTCGTGTACTCGGCCCGAGCAACGAGCCCAATGTTATCCTATGGGAGACCCGAGTATTTTTGTGAAATGACCTCCCGGCAGCATGGAGAAACCCTAAAAATGGCACAAAAGTCTCAGAAGAGTGCTCAAATGACATGGCAACAGCATGGGGAAGACCCCTTGAAGCATTTATCACTCAAAAGTCACAGCTGTGAACAATTTTGTCCGCGTTTTACGCCATTTTTACGGACTCACCAGAAAACCTTCCAAAATGACCCCAAAATGATTTTTCATGGCAGAAATGTTAAGGGCACATACCCAATAGTGAGATAGAGCTGGTGTATGTTACTTTTTGAGATTAATACATGAAAGATTTTACGTGAAAACATTGTGTGGCACTCCGATGTCCCTGAGAAGAGACGTACATGAAGGCCTCTTGAGTCTAATGTGCCCATTTTGAGGAAGTGAGTCTTTGTAGTATTTTCCTTTGCCAGGGCAGTCCAAAATTGTGAGGTTCACCAATGTCCCTGGATAGAGACGTGCATGATGGCCTGTAAACCTGAAGTGCCCATTGTAAGGAAGTGGGTCTATTTTAGTATAGCCCTTTGCCAGGGCAGCCAAAAATTGGGAGGCTCCACATTGTCCCTGGATAGAGACGTGCATGATGGCCTGTAAACCTGAAGTGCCCATTGTAAGGAAGTGGGTCTATTTCAGTATAGCCCTTTGCCAGGGCAGCCAAAAATTGGGAGGCTCCACATTGTCCCTGGATAGAGACGTGCATGATGGCCTGTAAACCTGAAGTGCCCATTGTAAGGAAGTGGGTCTATTTTAGTATAGCCCTTTGCCAGGGCAGCCAAAAATTGGGAGGCTCCACATTGTCCCTGGATAGAGACGTGCATGATGGCCTGTAAACCTGAAGTGCCCATTGTAAGGAAGTGGGTCTATTTTAGTATAGCCCTTTGCCAGGGCAGCCAAAAATTGGGAGGCTCCACATTGTCCCTGGATAGAGACGTGCATGATGGCCTGTAAACCTGAAGTGCCCATTGTAAGGAAGTGGGTCTATTTTAGTATAGCCCTTTGCCAGGGCAGCCAAAAATTGGGAGGCTCCACATTGTCCCTGGATAGAGACGTGCATGATGGCCTGTAAACCTGAAGTGCCCATTGTAAGGAAGTGGGTCTATTTCAGTATAGCCCTTTGCCAGGGCAGCCAAAAATTGGGAGGCTCCACATTGTCCCTGGATAGAGACGTGCATGATGGCCTGTAAACCTGAAGTGCCCATTGTAAGGAAGTGGGTGTATTTCAGTATAGCCCTTTGCCAGGGCAGCCAAAAATTGGGAGGCTCCACATTGTCCCTGGGTAGAGACGTGCATGATGGCCTCAAAACATTAAGTGTCCATTTTAAGGAAGTGGGTCTATTTCAGTATAGCCCTTTGCCAGGGCAGCCAAAAATTGGGAGGCTCCACATTGTCCCTGGATAGAGACGTGCATGATGGCCTGTAAACCTGAAGTGCCCATTGTAAGGAAGTGGGTCTATTTCAGTATAGCCCTTTGCCAGGGCAGCCAAAAATTGGGAGGCTCCACATTGTCCCTGGATAGAGACGTGCATGATGGCCTGTAAACCTGAAGTGCCCATTGTAAGGAAGTGGGTGTATTTCAGTATAGCCCTTTGCCAGGGCAGCCAAAAATTGGGAGGCTCCACATTGTCCCTGGGTAGAGACGTGCATGATGGCCTCAAAACATTAAGTGTCCATTTTAAGGAAGTGGGTCTATTTCAGTATAGCCCTTTGCCAGGGCAGCCAAAAATTGGGAGGCTCCACATTGTCCCTGGATAGAGACGTGCATGATGGCCTGTAAACCTGAAGTGCCCATTGTAAGGAAGTGGGTGTATTTCAGTATAGCCCTTTGCCAGGGCAGCCAAAAATTGGGAGGCTCCACATTGTCCCTGGGTAGAGACGTGCATGATGGCCTCAAAACATTAAGTGTCCATTTTAAGGAAGTGGGTCTATTTCAGTATAGCCCTTTGCCAGGGCAGCCAAAAATTGGGAGGCTCCACATTGTCCCTGGATAGAGACGTGCATGATGGCCTGTAAACCTGAAGTGCCCATTGTAAGGAAGTGGGTGTATTTCAGTATAGCCCTTTGCCAGGGCAGCCAAAAATTGGGAGGCTCCACATTGTCCCTGGATAGAGACGTGCATGATGGCCTGTAAACCTGAAGTGCCCATTGTAAGGAAGTGGGTGTATTTCAGTATAGCCCTTAGGCAGGGCAGCCAAAAATTGGGAGGCTCCACATTGTCCCTGGATAGAGACGTGCATGATGGCCTGTAAACCTGAAGTGCCCATTGTAAGGAAGTGGGTCTATTTTAGTATAGCCCTTTGCCAGGGCAGCCAAAAATTGGGAGGCTCCACATTGTCCCTGGATAGAGACGTGCATGATGGCCTGTAAACCTGAAGTGCCCATTGTAAGGAAGTGGGTCTATTTCAGTATAGCCCTTTGCCAGGGCAGCCAAAAATTGGGAGGCTCCACATTGTCCCTGGATAGAGACGTGCATGATGGCCTGTAAACCTGAAGTGCCCATTGTAAGGAAGTGGGTGTATTTCAGTATAGCCCTTTGCCAGGGCAGCCAAAAATTGGGAGGCTCCACATTGTCCCTGGGTAGAGACGTGCATGATGGCCTCAAAACATTAAGTGTCCATTTTAAGGAAGTGGGTCTATTTCAGTATAGCCCTTTGCCAGGGCAGCCAAAAATTGGGAGGCTCCACATTGTCCCTGGATAGAGACGTGCATGATGGCCTGTAAACCTGAAGTGCCCATTGTAAGGAAGTGGGTCTATTTCAGTATAGCCCTTTGCCAGGGCAGCCAAAAATTGGGAGGCTCCACATTGTCCCTGGATAGAGACGTGCATGATGGCCTGTAAACCTGAAGTGCCCATTGTAAGGAAGTGGGTGTATTTCAGTATAGCCCTTTGCCAGGGCAGCCAAAAATTGGGAGGCTCCACATTGTCCCTGGGTAGAGACGTGCATGATGGCCTCAAAACATTAAGTGTCCATTTTAAGGAAGTGGGTCTATTTCAGTATAGCCCTTTGCCAGGGCAGCCAAAAATTGGGAGGCTCCACATTGTCCCTGGATAGAGACGTGCATGATGGCCTGTAAACCTGAAGTGCCCATTGTAAGGAAGTGGGTGTATTTCAGTATAGCCCTTTGCCAGGGCAGCCAAAAATTGGGAGGCTCCACATTGTCCCTGGGTAGAGACGTGCATGATGGCCTCAAAACATTAAGTGTCCATTTTAAGGAAGTGGGTCTATTTCAGTATAGCCCTTTGCCAGGGCAGCCAAAAATTGGGAGGCTCCACATTGTCCCTGGATAGAGACGTGCATGATGGCCTGTAAACCTGAAGTGCCCATTGTAAGGAAGTGGGTGTATTTCAGTATAGCCCTTTGCCAGGGCAGCCAAAAATTGGGAGGCTCCACATTGTCCCTGGATAGAGACGTGCATGATGGCCTGTAAACCTGAAGTGCCCATTGTAAGGAAGTGGGTGTATTTCAGTATAGCCCTTAGGCAGGGCAGCCAAAAATTGGGAGGCTCCACGTTGTCCCTGGGTAGAGACGTGCATGAGGGCCTCAAAACATTGTTCCCATTGCAAAGGAGCGGGTCTCCTGTCGTTGTAATGTCCATTCTGCAAAGAATGGGCGAAAAAATTTACCACTGGGGGTATACCTGAAACAAAGACCTAACTATTGTAACGGTCATCATGATGGCGCATGAGGAGAAGGAGGAGCAGTCCAGCGATTATCCAAAGTCGAGAAGTGTACCCATGGGTGAGTGGAGGTACATGGCAAACTTTAAACTCCGCTCTCATTTGCTGGTGGTGTGGTGAAGTCTGGCCCAATCCAACCCTTGTTCATCTTTATCAGAGTCAGCCTGTCAGCATTTTCAGTTGACAGGCGGGTGCGTTTATCTGTAATGATTCCACCTGCGGCACTAAAAACACGCTCTGACAAAACGCTAGCAGCAGGGCAGGCCAGGACTTCCAAGGCGTAGAGAGCCAATTCATGCCACGTGTCCAGCTTGGATACCCAATAATTGTAAGGCACAGAGGAATGTCGGAGTACAGTTGTTCGATCTGCAAGGTACTCCTTCAGCATCTGGGCAAACTTAGGATTTCTTGTGGCACTACCCCGCACCTCAGGGGCTGTGGTACGTGAGGGGCTGAGAAAACTGTCCCACATCTTAAAGACTGTTCCCCTACCTCTGGCGGATTGGACTTGTGCCTCTCTCGGCTGTACGCCTCGGTTGTCCACTGATTCCTGACCTATGCCGCTAGCGTTTTGTGAGGGGAATGCTTTGCCTACTTCCGTGAGTATGGCCTTCCGAAACTGCTGCATTTTGGTTGACCTCTCCTCCACGGGAATAAGAGACAAAAAGTTCTCCTTGTAGCGTGGGTCTAACAGTGTTACCAACCAGTAATGATTGTCGGCCAAGATGTTCTTAACGCGAGGGTCACGAGACAGGCAGCTTACCATAAAGTCAGCCATGTGCGCCAGACTCTTAACAGCCAGGACTTCAGTAGCCTGACCAACAAGATGACTGAACATGCTGTCCTCCTCCTCCTCCTCCTCCTCCTCCTCCTCCTCCTCCTCATCTACCCTGTCCTCTGGCCAGCCACGCTGAATCGAGGATATGACTGGTGTGCATGTCATATCCTCAATTTGGCCGGAGAGTTGCTCCATGTCTTCATCCTCCTCCTCGTCATAGTCCTCCACTGCACGTTGTGATGAGACGAGGCTGGGCTGTGTGTTATCACCCACACCCACTACTGTTTCTTGCTGCAACTCATCGCGCTCCGCCTGCAATGCATCATGTTTGTTTTTCAGCAGGGACCGTTTTAGAAGGCAGAGTAGCGGTATGGTGACGCTAATAATGGCGTCATCACCACTCACCATCTTGGTGGAGTCCTCAAAGTTTTGGAGGATGGTACATAGGTCTGACATCCATCTCCACTCCTCAGGTGTTATGTGTGGAGTTTGACCCATTTCCCGACGGCTTAGGTGATGCAGGTACTCAACAACTGCCCTCTTCTGCTCACATATCCTGACCAACATGTGCAGAGTTGAATTCCAACGCGTGGGGACATCACACACCAGTCTGTGAGCCGGAAGATGCAAACGGCGCTGAAAGCCGGCAAGGCCGGCTGAAGCAGTAGGTGACTTTCGAAAATGTGCAGACAGGCGGCGAACTTTTACCAGCAGATCAGACAGCTCTGGGTATGACTTTATAAACCGCTGAACCACGAGGTTGAGCACATGGGCCACGCATGGAACATGTGTCAGCTGGCCTCGCCTCAAAGCCGCCACCAGGTTCCGGCCATTGTCACAAACGACCTTTCCTGGCTTTAGGTTCAGAGGTGTGAGCCAGTGATCTGCCTGCTGTTTCAGAGCTGTCCACAGCTCTTCTGCATTGTGGGGTTTGTCACCTATGCAGATTAGCTTCAGCACAGCCTGTTGCCGCTTCGCCGAGGCAGTGCTGCAGTGCTTCCAGCTTGTGACTGGTGTGGAGGGCACAGTGGATGAGGATGCGCAGGAGGAGGAGGAGGCTGAAGAGCATGACATTCCGGAGCTGTAGAGTGTGGGTGAAACACTGACTGAGGTAGGGCCTGCAAACCTTGGTGTGGGAAGGACGTGTTGCGTCCCTCGCTCAGACTGGGTCCCAGCTTCCACAATATTAACCCAGTGTGCCGTCAACGAGATGTAGCGGCCTTGCCCACAAGCACTTGTCCACGTGTCTGTGGTTAGGTGGACCTTGGGTGAAACAGCGTTGTTCAGGGCACGTGTGATGTTTTGTGACACGTGGTTATGCAACGCGGGGACGGCACACCGGGAGAAATAGTGGCGGCTGGGGACCGAGTAACGTGGGACAGCTGCCGCCATCAGGTCACGGAATGCTTCTGTCTCCACCAGCCTAAAAGGCAACATTTCCAGCGCAAGCAGTCGCGAAATGTTAGCATTTAGAACTGTGGCATGTGGGGTGTTGGCAGTGTATTTGCGCCTGCGTTCAAAGGTTTGCTGAATGGATAACTGAACGCTGCGCTGGGACAAGGACGTGCTTGATGATGGTGTTCTTTCTGCGTAGGCAACTGCAGGTGCAGGAGTGGAGGAGGCTTGTTCGCAGGCAGCATGGACAGAGGATTGGCTCGCATGCACAACCAGCGAAGACGTAGCAGTGACATCAGCAAGCACTGCTCCTCGACTCTGTTGTACTTCCCACAAAGTCGGGTGCTTGGCTGACATGTGCCTGATCATGCTGGTGGTGGTCAGGCTGCTAGTTTTGGTACCCCTGCTGATGCTGGCACGGCAGGTGTTGCAAATGGCCTTTTTTGAATCATCTGGATCCAACTTAAAAAACTGCCAGACTCGTGAAGACCTAACATTTGTACAGGCACCTTGTGTCGTCGTGTTGTTCCGGGGAACGGTTGCCTGACTTCTGCCTGGGGCCACCACCCTGCTTCTTACTGCCTGTTGTGATGCTACTCTCCCTCCCCCTGTGCACTGCTGTCCTCGCTCTGCATATCCTCCTGCCAGGTTGGGTCAGTTACTGGATCATCCACCACGTCGTCTTCCTCTTCCGCACCCTGCTCCTCCTCCTGACTTGCTGACAATTGTGTCTCATCATCGTCCACCACTTGTTGAGACACGTTGCCAACTTCGTGAGAACGTGGCTGCTCAAATATTTGGCCATCTGTACAGACGATCTCCTCATGACCCACTTCAATATGAGCTGGCGAGAGGCCAGAATGTGTGAATGGAAACGTGAACAGCTCTTCCGAGTGTCCAAGTGTGGGATCATTAATGTCCGAGGAGGACGTGTACTCAGCCTGGTGGTAGGAAGGAGGATCAGGTTCAGAAATGTGCGGTGCAGTATCACGGCTACTGACACTTGACCGTGTGGAAGACAGAGTGTTTGTGGTGGTGCCAATCTGACTGGAAGCATTATCCGCTATCCAACTAACAACCTGTTGACACTGGTCTTGGTTCAAGAGCGGTGTACTGCTGCGGTCCCCAAGAATTTGGGACAGGACGTGCGAGCGACTAGATGTGGCCCTTTGTTGTGGCGAAATTAGAGCTTGCCCACGACCTCGGCCTCTGCCTGCACCACCATCACGTCCACTTCCTTGTTCCTTGCCAATGCCCTTGCGCATTTTGCAATGCTGTGCACTGCTGACGTGTATATTCACTACTTGTGCGTTATATCAAAGTTTCTGGAAATTGCACACAAGTGCACCTGTACGCTGCCACCGACAGGCACACACGTGCGGTTTTTAAATGCAAGCACGGACGCAATAATAACCTAACACAGGTTTTAGGAGCAAAAATTAAGAACTCTGACACTATCAGCCACTGCTGACTGACGTGTATTATACACTACACTTGTGCGTTATATAATAGTTTGGTAAACGCACACCAGTGCACCTGTACGCTGCCACCAACAGGCACACACGTGCGGTTTTAAAAACCAAGCACGGACGCAATAATAACCTAACACAGGTTTTAGGAGCAAAAATTAAGAACTCTGACACTATCAGCCACTGCTGACTGACGTGTATTATACACTACACTTGTGCGTTATATAATAGTTTGGTAAACGCACACCAGTGCACCTGTACGCTGCCACCAACAGGCACACACGTGCGGTTTTAAAAACCAAGCACGGACGCAATAATAACCTAACACAGGTTTTAGGAGCAAAAATTAAGAACTCTGACACTATCAGCCACTGCTGACTGACGTGTATTATACACTACACTTGTGCGTTATATAATAGTTTGGTAAACGCACACCAGTGCACCTGTACGCTGCCACCAACAGGCACACACGTGCGGTTTTAAAAACCAAGCACGGACGCAATAATAACCTAACACAGGTTTTAGGAGCAAAAATTAAGAACTCTGACACTATCAGCCACTGCTGACTGACGTGTATTATACACTACACTTGTGCGTTATATAATAGTTTGGTAAACGCACACCAGTGCACCTGTACGCTGCCACCAACAGGCACACACGTGCGGTTTTAAAAACCAAGCACGGACGCAATAATAACCTAACACAGGTTTTAGGAGCAAAAATTAAGAACTCTGACACTATCAGCCACTGCTGACTGACGTGTATTATACACTACACTTGTGCGTTATATAATAGTTTGGTAAACGCACACCAGTGCACCTGTACGCTGCCACCAACAGGCACACACGTGCGGTTTTAAAAACCAAGCACGGACGCAATAATAACCTAACACAGGTTTTAGGAGCAAAAATTAAGAACTCTGACACTATCAGCCACTGCTGACTGACGTGTATTATACACTACACTTGTGCGTTATATAATAGTTTGGTAAACGCACACCAGTGCACCTGTACGCTGCCACCAACAGGCACACACGTGCGGTTTTAAAAACCAAGCACGGACGCAATAATAACCTAACACAGGTTTTTTTGGGGAGCGACAATTACAGTACAGACAAGTCAGACACTATCTGGACTGTTTTACACTGTGTACACCAGCCCCAGATATGAAGGCTGGTATACGGTCACCACTACCCTGCCTGCCTGCCTGCCTGTATACTGCTACAATAGTCCTGACAAGGACTCTTTTGGTCACTAGCCTGTATTCAGACCTGGCTATACCCTGCCTGTATATAGCAACAATAGTCCTGAGAAGGACTCTGCTACTGTACGCCGACCTGGCTATACCCTGCCTGCCTGTATACAACTAGAATAGTCCTGAGAAGGACTTTTGGTCACACTGTTTGCAGCCCTGCAACTGAAAAAGCTATAAAGGGCCGCAAAGCTTTCCCTGAATCAGCGACACTCTCCCTACACTCACTGTCAGAATAGCTGTGAGCAGAGCACAGCGCGCCGGCCTATATAAAGGCTCGGTGACGCTGTGCAGGCCGGCCAATCACTGCAATTCCACAACTAACAGGGCTGTGGCATTGCAGTGGTCTGCCAGCCAATCCCTGCATGAGGGCTGGCTCTCAAAAGAGCGCCAACATGCAGAAATGAAGACCACGAGTAAAGCACGAGTATCGCGAGATTACTCGGTCCCCGCCGAGCAGCCCGAGTACAGTGATACTCGTGCGAGTACCGAGTAGTGACAAGCATGCTCGCTCATCACTAGTAGTGAGGAGTCATACCAACGTACCTCATCCAAGGAGGTCTTCACAAAGTACTCTGATGGAAAGACTAGCTGTAGCAACACACCTCAACCAGTGTGTTCCTCACAGGGGTAGATGGAGGTTCCCATATTGGTTTACAGGACTTATGTAACATTTAATAGAAGCTATGTTACTCCATATGTAATTGGGAAGTCCCTGCCTCTGGGTTGTGCAGAAGATGTATTCTTTAGGTGTTGTGCTTGTTGTCTGATGTATATACTTCTAATCAAGTTTTTCGGAAAGGAAAAGTTTATCCTTGGACTCTGGTCTCTTTCATTCATCTCTATTCCATCTAATCCTGGCCTACCATGTCCAGTGGCAGCATGCAGTCTACCAAGGGGTGTCAGTACACACACCAGCCAAGACCCCCACTTTGCGGTAGCATGGTTGGGCGTGGATGATCACACCTCAGCCACGACTGCCGACCCACCTGTTATACAATGGTAAATGCTGTTGTAGAGTAGCTGTATGTCTGTGAGAAGGGGCTGCACGGTAAGAAAGAGGTAAAGGGCAGGAAGTTGGGTGACAGAAGACCCCCTGCTGATTGGGTGATGCTGGAAGCTGTGCTATAGAAAGTATTACCTGCAAGCACAGGACTGGCTGTTTTAACACTATTTAATGCTCCAGGATAATGATTGTTTTAATTGAGAGTGACACTTACCTTTTGATGATATGGAAATGGCTTGCAGAGGAGCAACAGTTTACAGGGAATGGATAAACTGTAAAAAAGATGACCTGCAGAGTAGAAATATAAAGCTGCGGAGGATGATCTGGTATCTTGATGAAGCTGGACTATTGTCCTGCCATGCAACAAAGGAAAACAATGTCAGCTCACCTACTTCACCTAGTTCCCGGCTCCTGTGGATCGCAAGGATACACCTTGGCAAGGTATAAAGATCAATAGAAAACTGAAGATCCAGCAAAGTAGGAACCCGACAACAATGGAGAATATTTTAGTATACTAAAGTGGTCCATTGTGGTTTTGTTCCTTCTGTGCTGGATCTTCAGTTTTCTTTTGTCCTCTCATGTGCGATTTTCCCTCTGGAAGAGAACTGTTGGATAGGTCTGGAGAGAGATGCTACAGCTTGAGAGAGGTCAAAAAACAAATCCTGGAACATTTGAGTAGAACAAACTTTGTATAAATCAATAATAAAAGCAAATCTAAAAAACATTGTAGAAATACACTTAGAAACCCCGTCTTCCTTTCCTCTTTGTCCCCTGAGCTTAACATTTACTCTAATAAAAATAGCTAAAATCTATCTTGGATAACACAAAATGGACGGCCTTCACAATGAGGGGTCAGGTTACACAGAATATTGAGGCACATGGAGATGTGAAAGAATAGGAGAGAGAGTAGCAGAGTGAAAGGCAGAGATACAGATAGCACAGATTATGACTAGCTTATCACAGTGCTGGATTCACACTGCTCAGTACCTGCTGTATATTGTCATCCATGCTTCTGTCTGTGTTCTACCAAAGGTAAAAAAAGAGCAGAAATCACATTTTCTATGTATTCAGCATATAGCAGACATCATAGCAGATAGTCTCTACTCACTAGCTCAGAGAACACTGAAGATTAGAGAGAAGACCTGCATAGGTAAAAAAAAATGGCTAAAGCATGCAGGATACAAGCCATATAATAGTCAGAAATGTTGTTATTCCTCATGTATACACAGAACAAGTTAGTCTGAAAGATTACTTTTAAGTACAATAACTCTTTAAAGAGCTACTCAACGTTAAAGTTAAATGTCCTTTAATTAGGAGATTGAATTTTATAAATATACACTGTGTGCAGAATTATTAGGCAAATGAGTATTTTGATCACATGATCATTTTTATACATGTTGTCCTACTCCAAGCTGTATAGGCGTGAGAGCCAACTACCAATTAAGTAAATCAGGTGATATGCATCTCTATAATGAGGAGGGGTGTGGTGTAATGACATCAACACCCTATATAAGGTGTGCTTAATTATTAGGCAACTTCCTTTCCTTTGGCAAAATGGGTCAGAAGAAAGATTTGACGGGCTCTGAAAAGACCAAAATTGTGAGATGTCTTGCAGAGGGATGCAGCAGTCTTGAAATTGCCAAACGTTTGAAGCATGATCACCAAATAATCAAGCGTTTCATGGCAAATAGCAAACAGGGTCGCAAGAAGCGTGTTGGGCAAAAAAGGCGCAAAATAACTGCCCATGAATTGAGGAAAATCAAGCGTGAAGCTGCCAAGATGCCATTTGCCACCAGTTTGGCCATATTTCAGAGCTGCAACGTTACTGGAGTATCAAAAAGCACAAGGTGTGCCATACACAGGGACATGGCCAAGGTAAGGAAGGCTGAAAAACAACCACCTTTGAACAAGAAACATAAGATAAAACGTCAAGATTGGGCCAAGAAATATCTTAAGACTGATTTTTCAAAGGTTTTATGGACTGGTGAAATGAGAGTGACTCTTGATGGGTCAGATGTATGGGCCAGAGGCTGGATCAGTAAAGGGCAGAGAGCTCCACTCTGACTCAGACGCCAGCAAGGTGGAGGTGGGGTACTGGTATGGGCTGGTATCATCAAAGATGAACTTGTGGGACCTTTTCGGGTTGAGAATGGAGTGAAGCTCAACTCCCAGACCTACTGCCAGTTTCTGGAAGACAACTTCTTCAAGCAGTGGTACAGGATGAAGTCGGTATCATTCAAGAAAAACATGATTTTCATGCAGGACAATGCTCCATCACATGCATCCAACTACTCCACAGCATGGCTGGCCAGTAAAGGTCCAAAAGATGAAAAAATAATGACATGGCCTCTGTAATGCTGCCACCAGGGGGAGCCAGAGCTCTGCAGCAGACGACACTACACAGAGCAATGAGAACCAGGAAGGAAATGCACAGCGTTCTCATGCACTGCCTAATCAGCCCAGCTGAGAGGCAGAACTGCAGGGTATGTGAGGAATAGTCGGACAGGCTGGGTCAAACACCGTATGGGCAGAAGCAGGACCGGAGGAGCGAGCAGAAGCGAAGTCAAAGTCAGGCTAAGGTCAGTACCGGAGGAAGCAACCGAGTGGGGAAATAGGAGGGGGGACACAGGACAGGAGGGACGACCAGGGGATGGAACACAGACAAGGGCACGGGGGCACAGGAACAGACAGATCAGGATATCACTCACAGGACCAGCAATCACAGGCAAAGCAGAGCTAAGCTTATAGCCGGCGCTGGTTCACTGGAAGTGTCAGCTTTTAAGGCATCCAGGGGCCGGAAGTGAGGCCCGAGAGAAGGCTCTGCCCCTAGCCATGTGGATAGGGAGGTGAATCATGACAGTACCCCCTCCTCAAGGGGGGCCACCGGACCCCCAGGCTTCCCAGGATACTTTCGGTGGAAAGCCGCAATTAACCGATCGGCCCGCACGGATCGAGCCGGCACCCAGGACCGGTCCTGTGGACCGTAACCCTTCCAATGAATCAGATACTGGAGGGAACTACGAACCCAACGAGAGTCAATAATACGCTGAATTTCGTACTCCTCCTCACCGTCCACCAGTATCAGAGCCGGAGGGGTCTGAGATTCCACCACGGAAGGAACAAATGGCTTAAGCAAGGAGGTATGAAACACATTGGGAATACGCAAGGTCTGGGGCAGTTGCAACTGAAAGGCCACCGGGTTGATCACTTCGATGATCTCATAGGGCCCTAAAAACTTAGGACCCAACTTAGCAGACGGAACCCTGAGCCTGATATTCCGAGTGGACAACCACACTTTGTCCCCCACCTGAAAGGGGGGTCCCAGAGAATGGCGTTTGTCCGCTTGGCGTTTCTGGGACTCTTGAGCCGTCACGATGCACCGCCGTACCTCCTTCCACACCTCCCCCAGATGCTGAACGATGGAGTTGGCCCCTGGACACCCCGAATCCACTCTAGAGAAGGTCCCGAAGTGAATGTGAAACCCGTAATTACAGAAGAAGGGAGAAGTTCCCGTAGACTGATGGACTCTGCTATTGAATGCAAACTCCGCAAGGGGCAAAAACGTACACCAATCCTCCTGCTGAGCAGAAACCAAGCACCGCAGGATTTGCTCAAGGGTCTGATTCGTCCTTTCCGTCTGCCCATTGGACTCGGGATGATAGGCGGATGAGAAGGACAACTCAATTCCCAACCACCTGCACAAGGCCCTCCAAAACCGAGAAATGAATTGTACCCCCCTATCAGACACAATATTCAGGGGCAACCCATGTAACCGAACCACCTGGTCAATAAAGTGGTTGGCAAGGGCCGCAGCAGAAGGTAGACCGGAGAGGGGAACAACATGTGCCTGTTTACTAAAACGATCCACCACCACCCAGATCACAGTCATACCATTTGAGACAGGGAGGTCCGTAATGAAATCCATGGACAAGTGGGTCCATGGTCTTTCAGGAACAGGTAATGGAACCAGTTCCCCGGCCGGCCGGTTACGACATACCTTAGCACGGGCACATGTAGCACAGTCAGACACAAACCGAGCAACATCTGAGTGAAGAGATGGCCACCAAAACAGTCGAGCAACAGCCCTGCGAGTGGCTGTAACTCCAGGATGGCCACTAAGTACGGACTCATGGAACTCTTGAAGTACCCGAAACCGGAGGTGCAAAGGGACAAACAGTTTAGTGTCTGGAGCGGAAGATGGCGCTGAGGACTGGGCCTCCCTGACCTCAGTCTCTAACTGGGACGACAAGGCAGCGACCACCACCCCTCGTGGAAGAATGGAGGAAGGAGGCCCTGGAGGTGACACCGGGTCCAAACTACGAGACAGTGCATCTGCCCTCATGTTTTTAGACCCCGGCCGAAAAGTAATACAAGAATGAAATCTAGAAAAGAAAAGAGCCCACCTCGCTTGTCGAGGCATCAATCTCTTGGCGGACTCGATATACGCAAGGTTTTTATGATCAGTGATGACAGTAATACGGTGAACAGCACCCTCCAAAAACTGCCTCCATTCTTCCAATGCCAACTTTACCGCCAATAATTCACGGTTACCCACATCATAGTTACTCTCAGCCGGAGTGAATTTCTTGGAGAAGAACGCACATGGCCGCAGATTAGTCAGAGTAGCAGGGCCCTGAGAGAGAACAGCTCCCACCCCCACCTCTGAGGCGTCCACCTCCACAACAAACGGCGCCTCGAGGTCAGGCTGTACCAGGACTGGGACGGACATGAACCGATCCTTTAACTCAAGAAAGGCCTGGACAGCCGTTTGCGACCAGTTCTGCAGATCCGCCCCTTTCCGTGTAAGGTCAGTCAATGGCTTGGCAATTTGAGAGAACCCCTTAATGAACCTTCGATAATAATTTGCGAAACCCAAAAAGCGTTGTAGCGCCTTGATATCCCTGGGTTGCACCCAATCCACGATAGCCTGCACCTTTCCTGGGTCCATTTTAAACCCATCACGAGAAAGAAGTAACCCAAGAAAGGCTATTTCCTGAAGAGAGAAAACGCATTATTCAAGCTTGGCAAACAGATGGTTATCACGCAATCTCTGTAATACTGAGCGAACATGCATAATATGCGTATCTCTATCGGCAGAATAAATCGAAATGTCATCGAGATAGATGACCACAAAATGACCAAGAAAATCAGAGAAGATATCGTTGATGAAATTTTGAAACACTGCAGGGGCATTTGTTAGACCAAAAGGCATCACCAAATTCTCGAATAACCCCTCTGACGTCAGAAAGGCCGTTTTCCACTCATCCCCTTCTCTAATACGGATAAGATTATAGGCCCCCCTGAGATCTAGTTTGGTAAACCACCGGACTTCAGAGAGTTGGTTGTAGAGATCAGGGATTAGTGGAAGCGGATACGTGTTTTTCACAGTAATATTGTTTAATTCTCGGAAATCGAGACATGGCCTTAATCCTCCGTCCTTTTTCTTTACAAAAAAGAACCCAGCAGCCACAGGGGAAGAAGAAGGACGGATATGCCCTTTACGTATACTATCAGATATGTATGATTTCATAGCAGCCCTTTCTTGACCCGAGAGGTGATATAAACGGGCCTTGGGCAATTTGGTATTGGGAAGTAAATCGATGGCACAGTCATATGGGCGATGAGGCGGCAAAACCTCGGCCTCTGTTTCCGAGAATACGTCTCCGTAGTCCCTCAAGTATTCCGGAAGACCCTCAGGACTTACGGAGAACACAGGTACAGATTGTAAACACCTTTTATGACAAGCAGGACTCCATTTGACTATGGTACGACACTCCCAATCAATAACGGGATTATGTAACCTTAACCATGGATACCCCAACACTAATCCAGCAGGGAGATTGGCCATTACAAAACAAGAAATAGTTTCAGAATGCAGAGACCCAATCACCAGAGTAAATTTTTCTGTAGCAAACCGAATGAGGTTTTGAGGCAGCGGTGTTTTATCAATTGCCAGGAGTTGAATGGGTCCTTCTAACCTCACTGTCCCTAACTCTAGTCTTTGGACCAACTCAGAGTCAATGAAGTTCATAGCGGACCCACAGTCAACAAAGGCAGTAGCAGACCAGACCGACTCCTTGACCCGGAGGTCGACATTCAGAAGTATCTTATTGGAGGAGAGGAAAGGTACCTGATAGTCTGGGCAACCTCCTCGACCGTTACCCAGACTGATGACTGTTTAGCGGAGGGGCAAGCCGGGCAGTCTTTCCTCCAGTGTCCATGGTGTCTACAATAGAAGCACAGCTTGAGATCCCGGTGTCTTCTCCTCTCCTTCTCATCCGGACTGATGAATCCAACTTCCATCTGTTCCATAGCCGGCAAAGAAGGTGCCCTAGGTAGAGGGGGCGGAATCTCCTCATGGTTCCCCTTCTTTCCCATAATCTGCGGTCCATACAAACTGCCTCCGTCATCGCATTATCCAAGGTGCTTGGAGGAGGGTGCAGAGCCAAAGCGTCTTTCAGGGAGTCCGAAAGACCTCTCCGGAATTGGCACCTGAGTGCAGAATTATTCCACCATACCTCAGTGGACCACTGCCGAAACTCAGAACAATATAGCTCAGCAGTGTGGTTTCCCTGAGTGAGACACATGATCCTGTCCTCAGCCACCTGTACACGGTCTGGTTCGTCATATATCACCCTGATGGAGTCAAAGAAGAGGTCAACCGAATGCCGTTCCGGGGCCGAAGGGGGTAGGAAAAACGCCCAGGTCTGGGGACCCCCTCTAAGTAACGACATGATGATCCCCACCCGCTGGGTCTCATTCCCCAAGGACCGAGGCCGAAGAGTGAAAAAAAGCCTGCAACTCTCCCTAAATGTCCGAAATAGGTTTTTCTCCCCCGAGAATTTATCGGGGAGCATCACCGTGGGTTCGGGGGAGGTCAGTTGGACATCAGTGGGACTATGCTGTCCTACGGTCTGTGAGGTAACTGCCACTGAGGTGGCCCTCGCAGAAGCAGAAACCTCACTCTGCAGAATGTTGTGTGAAGCTACCAGGGTGCGATGCTTTGCAGACAAATCCTGCACCAGCTGCGTAAGGTTGGCTACTTGCTCGCACAAAGTACTGAGTGGATCCATTACAGTCTGTTATCCTGCAAAGTTGGATCCCACTACCAAGAATTAAATTAGATGACACTACACAGAGCAATGAGAACCAGGAAGGAAATGCACAGCGTTCTCATGCACTGCCTAATCAGCACAGCTGAGAGGCAGAACTGCAGGGTATGTGAGGAATAGTCGGACAGGCTGGGTCAAACACCGTACGGGTAGAAGCAGGACTGCAGGAGCGAGCAGAAGCGAAGTCAAAGTCAGGCTAAGGTCAGTACCGGAGGAAGCAACCAAGTGGGGAAATAGGAGGGGGGACACAGGACAGGAGGGATGACCAGGGGACGAAACACAAACAAGGGCACGGGGGCACAGGAACAGATAGATCACGATATCACTCACAAGACCAGCAATCACAGGCAAAGCAGAGCTAAGCTTATAGCCGGCGCTGATTCACTGGAAGTGTCAGCTTTTAAGGCATCCAGGGGCCGGAAGTGAGGCCCGAGAGAAGGCTCCGCCCCCTAGCCATGTGGATAGGGAGGTGAATCATGACAGCCTCCTTGTTCACCTGAGCTGAACCCCATAGAGAACCTGTAGTCCCTCATAAAATTTGAGATCTACAGGGAGGGAAAACAGTACACCTCTCGGAACAGTGTCTGGGAGGCTGTGGTGGCTGCTGCACACAATGCTGATTATAAACAGATCAAGAATCTATGGATGGTAAGCTGTTGAGCGTCATCATAAAGAAATATATTGGTCACAAATCTTTTTGGGTTTTGTTTTTGCATGTCAGAAATGTGTATTTCTAAATTTTGTGCAGTTATATTGGTTTACCTGGTGAAAATAAACAAGTGAGATGGGAATCTATGTTTTTTATTTAGTTGCCTAATAATTCTGCACAGTAATAGTTACCTGCAAAAACAGATATCCTCCTAAGATAGCCAAATCTAAAAAAAAAAACACTCCAACTTCCAAAAATATTAAGCTTTGATATTTATGAGTCTTTTGGGTTGACTGAGAACATAGTTGTTGATCAAAAAAAAATCCTCTAAAATACAACTTGCCTAATAAATCTGCACACGGTGTAGAAGCTGTAGTACCCGGCGATGCTCGGGATAGTAACTAAGTGCCTGTCTGTCTTTCTCCATTTCTTTCTTTGTCTGTCTCCCTCTCTGTCTGCCTCTGTCTGTCTGCCTCTCTATCTGTCTGTCTCTCTGTCTGTTTGCCTCTCTGTCTGTCTGCCTCTCTCTCTGCCTCTCTGTCTGTCTGCCTGCCTCTCTCTGTCTGTCTCTCTTTGTGCCTGCCTCTCTGTCTGCCTCTTTCTCTGTCTGTCTCTCTGTCTGTTTCCCTGTCTAAAGAAAAGGATGAAGGAGTCCTGTACACTGTTCCTCATAAAATTCTTCAAGACTTTATTGACACATTAAAATCCTTCTTTAAAATTGCGTATTCCGGCCATTCAGCCCCATCTTTCTCTCCCTGTCTGTCGCTCTGTCTGTTTCTCTCTCTCTGTTTTTCTGCCTGTCTCTGTCTGTTTCTGTCTCTTTGTCTGTCTGTCTGTCTGTATCTGTCTGTCTCTCTATCTCTATCTGTCTCTTTCTGTCTTGGTCTCTCTCTATCTGTCTCTCTCTGTCTGCCTCTCTCTGTCTCTCTCTATCTATCTCTCCACCAAAATCATACTACCTCACACATAAGCTTCTTATACTAAGAATGTCCTTTGTTGCCCATAGCATCTAATGAGAGCTCCTATTAATGATCTGTAGCTCCCAGCTCCCAACTCCCAACTCCCAACTGTAGCTCCCATCTGTAGCTCTGTCTGTTTCTGTCTCTTTGTCTGTCCGTCTGTCTGTATCTGTCTGTCTCTCTATCTCTATCTGTCTCTTTCTGTCTTGGTTTCTCTCTATCTGTCTCTCTCTGTCTCTCTCTATCCATCTCTCCACCAAAATCATACTACCTCACACATAAGCTTCTTATACTAAGAATGTCCTTTGTTGCCCATAGCATCTAATGAGAGCTCCTATTAATGATCTGTAGCTCCCAACTCCATTAACTTTAATGTAAGCAGGTTTTCTGGAGACTAACTCTAAAGGCCCCGTTACACGCAATGATGTATCTAACGATATATCGCCGGGGTCACGGATTCCATGACGCACATCCGGCATCATTAGCGACGTTGTTGCATGTGACAGCAAGGAACGACCGTTAACAATGGAAAATACTCACCTTATCGTCCATCGTTGACACGTCGTTCCTTTTTAAAAAAATCATTGATTGTTGAGGTTGCAGGTTTTTCGCGTCCCTGAGGCAGCACACATCGCTGTGTGTGACACCTCGGGAACGACGAACTGCAGCTTACCTGCAGCCGCCGGCAATGCGGAAGGAAGGAGGTGGGCAGGATGTTACGTCCCGCTCATCTCCGCCCCTCCGCATCTATTGGGCAGCCGCTTAGTGACGCCGCTGTGACGCCACACGAACCGCCCCCTTAGAAAGGAGGCGGGTCATCGGCCACAGCGACGTTGCAATGAAGGTAAGTACATGTGAAGGCTCCTAACGATATTGTGTGCCACGGGCAGCAATTTGCCCGTGACGCACAAACGACGGGGGCGGGTGCTTTCACCAGCGATATCGCTAGTGATATCACTGCGTGTAACACCCCTTAAAGCACAGGATTAAATTTTCCCCTCACAACATAGTCTATGACGTTCCCTGAGTCATGCTGTGATAAATATTGTTATTGATAATGCCACGGTCTAGATTCCTTTAGCGGACACACACATAGATACAAATATACACACAAATACATACACTCAGCTTTATATATTAGATGTTAATGAGTTCCTTGTTCAGGTGAATAACATTTTGATTGGCTGCATTTTTACGTCACTTTTCACACGTTCCATCCCACACGTCTTTATAGCCAGCCCAAAAGCCATAAAACGTGAGTACTATATCAGTTTCCTTTACCCGAATGTTATTTCAAAGTAGGAAAATGTTTTAGCCGACTACAGTCACACCTGAAATTTTAGGATTTGAGTTAGGCTTTGTGATTTTAGACTACAGATTAATTCCTCAATTTATACAGTGCAATAATTTGATATAAAACAGTTTATTGTCACCTGGCTCAGTGATACGATGCATGTGTCTAAGAAACAAAATGAAAACAGGGAAAAGTTAACATCTCACTTTCGTTCATGGAGCTGATTTATATGAACCATGAACCGCTATTTTTTTAATGAATTGAAAATTAATTTGAATGTGGAGAAATAAGCACATGGAAGAACAGCTATGATTGCATTTTACTGCTATTTTAATTTGGGAATTCATTTTTATGAGCTTTAATTATATGTATTTTAGGTGCACAACACTTTTGGTGATCATTTTGCAGCAGCAACAAAGCTAGATACTATAAATTGGAGATTTTCAAGAGTCTGTTAGAATAAGGAAAATACTGATTTTTTTTCCTTCTTCTTTCTAAAAAAAGTTATAATCATTTTTCTTTGATCATGATACTTAAAAAACCCAGCAGACAACAGTCTGCAATGCCTCGGGATTTGATCCTCTGTGCTGTGGTCAGTTCCCCTCTCCGCTGTTGATGTCCAGGTTCTGATCCTCTTTTGTTTGTGTTCAGTCCTTTTCTGCCAGCAGGTGTTTTCCATTATGCAATTCCATTGGCTTTTCTTACCTGTTAGTGATGATATGAAGTGGACCCTGTTTTGACTTACAGCCTTTCAGCCAAGTGCGGTTTTCTGATGCAGCTGGAAAGAGAAAATTGCGCAAATAGGGTCTTATTCAATGTATACATTATGAGGAATATCCTGGAGAGGCTCACCTCTTATGGTTGTGAGGGTCACAAACACCATGAACGCCTGTAGGCCACTGCACAACCCACGTGGAGATCAAACAATATAATCCTCCGCACAGCCACACAGTCCAAACTATGTAGATCAAATATGATTTATTAGTCAATGCATTTCAAACTCATTACAGACTTTTTCATCATGACAATCCTATATTGTTTGAAGTGGGGTTCTCTGGCAGATTGTGAGCTATTTTGGGTTTACTTAATTTTTATGCTGTACCTTCCTAGGAAATATTTAGTGGATACGTGATACCCTCGATGGCTGATAAGGTTTGAGGAGTCATCTTAGTCAGCCGGTTAGGGTTGTTTGAGTCTGCACAATGGGCCATTAGGGATTGTACAGCTGGGACCTCTAGTCAGTACAAGAACCGGATGGATCAGGAGTAGTAATATTTAGTGAGACTTTAGTTTTCTTTATTCTTCACATGTGCACTTTAGTAAGCATAATGCAGTCTTAATGTAACCTGACAGTCCCATGGACCAGACCACAAAATGAGTGGAGCATAGCAAAATCAAAGCAAAAAGTAGGTTGATGCCTATTTTGGTAAACATTCGTAGGCATTATTGGGGTAGAGCTTGCGGGGTGAGTGTGATTGCACCCCGCAATCACACTCACCAGACGCCGAGCAGAGGACCTGCAGTGATGACACCGCCACACACATCCAATCTCACACACAATCAGATCGCAAACACAAACATCGGATCGCACACACATCAGATCACACACATACTCACCCCATCCAGCGACACAGATTTGGTTTTGCCGGCAGAATCCTGAGAGGCTGTGCAGTGGAGCGCAAGGACCTGCCGCAATGCTAGCCTACAGGACCTGCAGACACGACTTCCTCCCATCATTCCCTGCGGCCGGAAGTATTTTGTAATGTTGGATGTAATGTGTGTGTGTGTGTGTGTCAGCCAGAAGCAGGAGAGGACAGCGTGCAGCACCCACCGGAGATCACAGGGAGGACTTGGGAGCCACACAGACGTCCGGGTCTGGTAAGTATATGTCTCCTGGGAAGTGGGGTGTCTGCTTTTTTTGGGGGGGCAAACCCTCCCCCCCAACCATGTTTCTCCAAAAATAATACCTCCTCCAAAAATAAGCCCTAGTGCCCTTTTTTTTTGGGGGGGGGGGTAAAAAATTGTAAGACAGTGTTTTATTTTTGGAGAAATACGATATATGCTCTACTAGGACATATGTTTAAGAGTTGACTTTAACAAAATAGTTATATAAGATGCTTGCATATTCAAAGTATTTTGGTAAGATCTGTATAATTTATACATTTAGCTTCAGACATAAATATAATGTAAAACATTTAAAAAAAAAACCCTATATTTTAGTAAACCCAGTAATGTTTTATTGTAAACGGAGATGTTTTTATATACCGTAACAGTCTGTAAATATCAAGACGCTACTGTGAATCTGTCAGCAGATACCAACTGTATTTAGTACTGATGAGACAGGTGTACTTACTTTGAAAATACATGTTGTGCCTCTTTCACGCGTCCGTTAAAAACCACGCACGTTTTTCACGAACGTGTCAAAGATGCGTTTTGCCCTTCGTGAGCTGTGTTTATGGCACACGTGTGTTCTCCGTGTGTTATCCGTGATAACACACGGAGAACGGGAACTTTCTGCTCACCTGTCCCTGGCGTTGCTGTCCGTGGTGCTGATCTTCGGTCTCCGGTCCTGCCGACTCCCCGCTGCTGCAGCTTCTGGCTGCAGTGAAGTGAATATTCAATGAGTATAATGAGCAGCGGTCGGCAGCAAGTGACAGCAGCGGCAGAGACAGGAGGGCTGGTGAAGGTGAGTAAAGTTTTGTTTTTTTTTCTCACAGACACGTCTTCTCTCCGGAGCGTGTCACATGGAACACCTCCGTATGGTCCGTGTGTGTTAAGTGTGACACGTTTGCATTCCGTGTGACACCCGTGATGCCGGAGAGAAAACAGACATGTTGCCGTGAGAAACACACGGACACACATAAGTACGGAACAGACACACGTTCCGTGCGCAAATACTTACGTGTGTCCAAAAGCATAGGAATACCTAGGTTTACATGTGTACGTGTCTCTAGTACGTGATAAAACTTCCAAACATGTACCGGAGACACGTGCATGTGAAGGGGGCCTTAGATTGTTTGAATAATCCTTTTTAGAAGTTTTCCTTTATGATATTATTATTTTTACTTTTTTATTTTTGTAATATTAGCATTATATGGGTAATCTGATGTGCAGTTTCAAGAAAATTATAAAGCTTAAAACACCTTATTAATAATTTATACATTTTATATTGTCAAATCTGCTGACAGATCCCTTATAAAATGAAGTGGAAAGGACCTATTTGTTATTAGATTGTTTTGTTAAGTGTATTTATTTTATTTATTTTTGGATATTATTTTTTTCCATCTCACAAGTTGTATTGAAAATTTTGAAAAAAGTAGAAATCTGGCAATTTTCACATGAGCCACTGGGCTTTTTTAGAATCTAACCTCCTGGTGTTTTAGAAAAAAAACACATGGAAACAGCCACATTTAATAGACTGACTGCTTTGTACAGAAGCATCTAATGAGCATGTGCAAAGTTAGGGGAAGTGAGGGAAAACAGGGTCGGCTATGACATCGCCTATTGTGATTGATGGATCTTGTATTATCAACTGTGCATACAGTCGTTATCTGTAATCCTGTCACTGCTGAAAAGCAGCCTGCTGAAAACTCTTTTTAAAAGGTAAGGCAGTACGAGTCTAATAAAGCATTTTTGGCCATTGTAAAAATGTAAGATTATTGATTTTTTTTCTTTTTATAAAGATTGTGATATAAAAAAAGACATTGCAGTAAAAATATACTTAACACAAAGCCCTTCACGACCTTGGATGTACCGGTATTTCTAAGGTCATTCCTGTCCCTTTAACGTGGGCTTGCACATGTGATCAGCCGACATGTGCAGCTAACAGGCGCTGGTGAATTGGAGATCCTGTTAACTAGATAGATCCTGCTCTCAGTCTCTAACAGTGGGATTTAACGCGCACCGACGCCATTGACTGCCCCGTAATGTGATCACAGGGCGCCAATGAGTTGTCATGACAGCCAGAAGTCATCTAATGTCATACACTCTAGCCAGCATTGAGGTCCTGAGCAGGGCAGATGAAAGCATTGTAGTGCGCCTGCGCGGGACCTCAATGCCGACTAGTGTGGGTGACGTTGGACGCGTCATGCACCAAGGTTTCAGAAGAAGGAGGACAAAGATGGTCGAAAGAGGAGGTGCCAGTACCGGAGAACGGAGACATCCATTTGACCAGTCAGCACAGTACCGACCCCTTAGGTGAGTAATATAAAGTGATATTTACGTTCTACACAGCGGCCTGGGCTCTTATATACAGCATGTTAGAGTGCAGTATATAAGAGCACACTGGTGGTGGCCGCAGCTTATAAGCCCCAAATCTGGTGACAGGTTCCCTTTAAATAAAAGGTTGTTTTCTGATGATAGTAGTTTCTTGATTTATTTTTTTTTTTTACAGTTATGTGCAAACATTGCTATTAAGTTGCTGTAAGTTTATACTACACTATTTATAGACTGATTTCCATCCTCTTGGGTTTTACTGATATTGAAATACATGATTTTTATCCCTTTATTCAGGTCTGAAGCAAAATTGCTGATTCTGCTGGTTTTTTTATCTTAGCAAAGTGCATTGTGGGAGCGCACATGACAGTTATGTTGTGCACACAGCTGTCAATTAAAAGGGATAATCTACTGACAGATACTAATATCAACTACGTATCTATGGGGTAAGAAGGGAATGAGCATGCTGAAATCATATGTGCAGACTTTCTGTCTTCCAATGGCAGACATTTTTAATATTTTGGGCTGCCCTTATACATATTACGTTGTTGGGAAGCACCTAGGGAGTTTTCTACCCCTTATCACCCCAAATATTTCTTTATTTTGTATGCTTGTTTCTTCGTCCCTGCATTTCAAGAGCCATTCTTTTTTTACAATTTGTCAAACTCTCAGATGTCACAATCACTAACTGCAGCATATAAGGGGTTAAAGAGTTGAAATTGGCTTTAGCACTAATTCCAGCCACAGCAGAAGGGTAATATGTCCGGAGGAAACTTTTGCACAAACAGACGTCTAACGTAACACCACTAGATTGGTTGACTATGTCACATGTCAGTAGAGGTTAACCTGATACCTTGACGTTTAAGATCCTTGCACCAGTAGAATTCAGTAGAAGTCCCCGGTACCTTGATAGTTTAGGGGCCTGGATGTAAGGATTCCGTCCTCCGATCCTATAGCCTGGAGCCACTCTGTCGGAGGATTGATCTCTAGATACAATGCTGTTGACAACCTGTGACGCCATGCTTTCTCTCGATTCATGCCATTTTGCCCTTTGTCAACTTGACTTCATTGCCAAAAACCACCCACTGTATGTACGTCACCTTCATGACCGACCTCCTATATTTCTGTGACATTCACTCGCTAGGCCTTCAATGACACTTTCCAGAATGAATCATCCTTTCCCTGTCAGCTGATCCCTCCCAGGGTGCGGTAATCCCAAATCTTAACTGTTTGTGTCCCTGCGGTCTGTTGCTGTACAGACTTAACCTATCACCTATATAAACATTCAAACATAAATACTGTACATTTCACATTCATTACATTGTACACTGCACATTACACAGGAACAGATAACATTGCAATACATGACACTTCACAGGACACAATATTTACAAAAGACACCGGACATTATTCACATTACACAACACTGATGCAATTGGTATCTTCAGGGGCAAGAACGCGACCCATCATTGATCCCCACTGTTACAATGTCACATTATCCATTGGTATGGCCGGCAGTCAGTGATGTCAGAGAACTGCTTTACTCTCCTGGCGGGAAGTAGTAGAGGATGTGCATTTTTCTACATTCTACGTTTTTATGTTCTGAGAACTAGCGCATAATAAGGAACATTCAAGTCACATCAAATAACTTCAATACAAAATTCCCTCTTAAATTCGCATGGTTTGCAAAAATGTAATCTTCACAGATTTGATCATAACTAATTAATTATAATAGTCACTAGTATTATAATACCAGTGTAAATTGGATGTGGTGTCAGAGGTATCGCCATGGCAAACGGAACTTTGGTGATTGTGACTTATAGAATTCTCAGCATAAAACCCTTCCACATCATCATTCTGGTGAGACATTTGTACATTTAGGACTTTTGTCTTTCTTGTTGGATATTCACGAGGATATTTGCAGCAGAGATAGCATAATGCCCCGTAGGAGGAGATACAGGAGAAGAAACAGGAGAAGAAACAGGTTTTTAAATTCAGGTGATGTTAGCCATTGCCTTTCAAATCTAAAAACCTAATATCCTAACTATACCAAGTCCTTCTTACCCTCTAAATCTCAAACTATGAGGGAGTACCTGAAAGTAACAGGAATAATCCTGCTTTTTTCACTAGGTGAATATGTGCAGAACCCTTCTGAGTCAGGCTGATTAAACATAGCGTCTGCCCCTGGGTTCAGTTGTTTCGTTGGCGCTTATGTCTGAAGTCCCATAAAATGGGATTGGCCATATGCGCCAATGGGGCCATTCACCATAATGATGCAGATGGAGTCACAGTTTGCTCTGTCATGCATATTTTTGGCTGTATACATCTATTTGACCAATAATGATGCACAATAGAGAACACTGTGAGTCCATCTGCATAATTAATGTCAAAAGATCTGTCGACTCATATGTATGAATTCCTTTTTGTGGGGTTTGGACATAAGCAGGGGTGGACTGGGCAGGCAGGCTGGCAGGAGGACACATGCTCCCCTGAGACTGTCCCCAAGCAGTTGTTAAGGGCCGTCAGGCGTCTTCTGATTTAGAGGCAGCGGGCTTGCACTTTACCTTTAAATGTATCCATGTGCCGGCCGGCGGCATCACAGCACAGCAGACACTGTACCCACATCATACTGCCTTCTTCTGCCCGCTGGTAAAGGAATTCCAGTGTTTGTGCAGTGGGGAGGTCGGAGTAGTCTGAGGAGAAAAAATTGGTGACACACAGTGTGCAGGGTAATATATGACTGATATATGATGCAGTATGGTGGTGTACTAGTGTGATGATATACAGACTTCAGATGTCATATAGAGTCTGATGGTTTATATTATACTATGACTACAGACTTCAGATATTACACCAGCCGCATTGTATCCTGTATATAACATGTGATGTCTGTGCACACAGTATATTATATCCAGTATACAGGATAATATCGGACATCACTAGAGCCCTATGACAAATGCGTCTCTCTGCCTTAAGACCAAACGAGCAATTAACAGGAAGTGAGCGCTGCCACGGGAGGGGAGTATTGGCTTTATTATTGTATCTGGGAGAAACACGTGGAATCAGAAGGGATTGTCCTATTACACCTTTATATTGACATAAACAACACAAATAGCTCATCATTTTCAGAACTGTGATATCCTTTATATAGCAATCCCTGCTTGTGTTTTCCAGTCATTCTCTGGCTCATGGACAAGTAAGACCTTCAGCTAATGTTACCATTTACCTAATGTTACACTTAGAGATGAGTAGACGCATGGAAGTTCGGTTCAGCAGGTGCAGCCAAACTGTACATCAATGGGATCAGACTTGGCCTGAACCCCAATGGAAGTCACTGAACTCTGGGGGTTTTAAAGTTGGTGTTTGGCCCAAAAACTGAACACCGAATATCGGGTTCGCTCATCTCTACTCAGGTTCGCTCATCTCTTCTTGGGTTTGCTCATCTCTAATCACACTTTCATAGAAAATCTATTCTAAGTTGATTATATCTGTTCTATTTGTTTTTAGGGCCCTTTATTAATGTCAATCAGCCAAGAAGATTTCAAAATATTAGAGTCACAATATATAATGATTACTTTGCTGATGATGAATGGGACAACAATACAGAGAGGATTGGGTGGGACTCTGTCACCCCAGAAGCAGCAACCTCAACTGGTAATATAGCAAATGAGAGGGAAAATTGCCCAATATGTTTAGATGTTCTGCAAAGGGGCATTACCTCCTTATCATGCAGGCACGTCTTTCAATATATTACTGATATATGATACAATATGGTGGTGTACTAGTGTGATGATATACAGACTTCAGATATCATATAGATTCTGAGGGTTTATATTATACTATGACTACAGACTTCAGATATTACACCAGCCGCATTGTATCCTGTATATAACATCTGATGTCTGTGCACACAGTATATTATATCCAGTATAGAGGATAATATGTGACATCACTAGAGCCCTATGACAAATCCGTCTCCCTGCCTTCAGACCAAATGAGCAATTAACAGGAAGTGAGTGCTGCCACGGGAGGTGAGTATTGGCTTTATTATTTTATCTGGAAGAAACACGTGGAATCAGAAGGGGTTGTGCTATTAACGGATAACCCCTTTATATTGACATAAACAACACAAATAGCTCATCATTGTCCAGAACTGTGATATCCTTTATATAGCAATTCCTGCTTGTGTTTTCCAGTCATTCTCTGGCTTATGGACAAGTAAGACCTTCAGCTAATGTTACCATTTACCTAATGTTACACTTAGAGATGAGTAGACCCATGGAAGTTCGGTTCAGCAGGTGCAGCCAAACTGTACCTCCATGGGATCAGACTTGGCCTGAACCCCAATGGAAGTCACTGAACTCTGGGGGTTTTAAAGTTGGTGTTTGGCCCAAAAACTGAACACTGAATATCGGGTTCGCTCATCTATACTCAGGTTTGCTCTCCTCTAATCACACTTTCATAGAAAATCTATTCCAAGTTAATTATATCTGTTCTATTTGTTTTTCAGGACCCTTTATTAATGTCAATCAGCCAAGAAGATTTCAAAATATTAGAGTCACAATCTATAATGATTACTTTGCTGATGATGAATGGGACAACAATACAGAGAGGATTGGGGGGGACTCTGTCACCCCAGAAGCGGAAACCTCAACTGGTAATATAGAAAATGGTAGGGAAAATTGCCCAATATGTTTAGATGTTCTGCAAAGGGGCATTACCTCCTTATCATGCAGGCACGTCTTTCATCTAACATGTTTAGAAACATGGCTGGAATATAATCAAACTTGTCCCCTATGTCGGGCCGCTGTTACCGGCCATCCCTAGGTATGTATAGCTCTTTGTTATCTAATGTGTGTTGGCTTTGTTGATCGAAACAGTAATAACTATATCCACCTCCCTTCAGGGCTGATCTTATGCTGAATGCTGAATGGTGCCTTGTGCAAAATAATTTTTTTGTCCCCTTCTTGTTTCTGTTTTTTCTTCTGTTTTCCCTAAAGGAGACTTTTTTAATATCCTAGAAAAATGTAGGCTTCATTCACATGTGTTTTTCTCTAGTCATATATTTGTTTTATTTTTTAGAATTTTCCCAAGATGGCTCCGGACGTGCTGTGTTACGCGTTGCTGGGAGGCATTCTGTCGAGGCTGAGGAACGATTTCTGGGAGACATGAACAACATTGGTCAGGAGGAAGGAAGGAAATCAACAGTGGACACAGACATTGTAGGGACCCAGAAGCACTGCCACAGTCCGAAGGAGCAACGAGGGTCAACGACATCGGCCATGAAGAAGGGAGGAAGAAATAGTTCCATTTGAACTATCAGCAAGGAGTTCTGTTCATCAGCCCGTCATAGTTCCACATCTTAATACCGGCAGGAGCAGATAAAATAGCTTTAGAGGCTTGAGAGGTCCTTCTATCACATCCTCATCCTCCACATCTCCAGCTCACACTTCTCTTCTGGTTAATTGTTCCTCAAGTCCCCCTCCCACCCACACTCGAGTTATCCCCCCCCACTCCATGGTCCCTCTACCTAGAGCTCCCAACCCGAACCCATCCCACCCAGTTTCCTGTTCCCCTCTCAACCAGCCCCTTCACTCCTAATCTGCCCTCTCAATGGCCTGGCCCTCTGGTAACACCCCAACCTGTTCCCGCCTTCAACATCCAGCCATCTCCTTACCCAGCTCCCCACTCAGCCTTGCTCTGCCAGCTCCCCTCCTCCATCCAGCCTCTTCCCTCCAATACCCCACCTCCAGTCATCTTCCCAACCCTTCCCTTAAACAGTCCTCCCCTCCTCCAGGCCCATACAAGCCCCCATCTCCCAGTTCCCTTTTACTCCACCAGCCTTCTCCCCCCTTAGCCCCCCTTCTCCCCCAGCTTTCAAGTGTTTGTCTTTTGTTCTGTCTTTCTTTCTGTAAACTTTCTAAAATAAAAATTTAATAAAGTTTGAGTTTAAAAGTTTAAAAAAAAGAAATAAAAAATAGTATTTCATTTGGACATCTCACCAGAAGAAGCGTGGGGATATATTAAACAGCGGTCACTCCTTTTATTCCACATCCTGCACATGATATCCCAGTAATTTTTAAACAGAACCAGTGGTGAGCGCCACATATTTTTCTGTTCTACATGCAGGTTTTTTGTTTGTTTTTTTTTTTTTTCTTTTTAAGATAAAAAAGCTTATGAAATTTGTATGTTTCATTTGTGGTGCCATTTTTTAGGTTAGTCAATGTTTTACAGACCAATAAAAAGTGTCTGTCACCCAGAGCATGCTGCAAATTATATACAAAACAAAACCTAGAATAAAAAGAATAAATATACTCTGCAGTACGTAAATAAATAACAGCAACGCAATATAAATAACCTAGGGTACTTAGTACAAATAAGTACAAATAAGACAGTGAAAGTATAAATAAGACAGTACAAATAAGTACAAATAAGACAGTGAAACAAGCTTAATATAGGAATCTATACAGCAAGATACACCTCCCCCTATATCCCACCATCACAACCTCTCCCTCCTTCTGAATAAGTGAGTATGCTATGAGGTCTACACAGATCTCTGGCCATCTCACTTAAGTCCATGTTGCTCAGCTGTGTATAGTCTATGGTTCTACTTGCCAGGACAGTCCATCAGCGTTCTGGTGTTGGCTTCCACGCTTGTATTGGATGGAGAAGCTGTAGGTAGTTCCTTGTACAGCGATAGGGTTGGAAGGATAAGCTTCCCTTTGTGTCCTCCTTCACTCAAACTGTGTTTCCTGCACCCACAAATCGGCATTGTAGATCTCCCACATCATTTCCTAGGAGAATATCTGTAGGCAGGCCGCTCATCACCCCAACCACACATTGCTTGACTCCAAAGCCAAAGTCCAGATTCACAGTCGCCTTTGGGATATTCCTTTTTTGTCCTCCAGCCAATTCAATAACAATCCCTGGTCCATGATGTATTGCCTCTGGCCGAACCACTCGGGGATCAGCTATTGTGAGAAATGCCCCAGAATCAAAAAAATCCAATGACTCTCTGTCCATCCAGCATAACCTCCTGTAAGTGCTTCCTTTGATGGTAGTTCGGCTGTAGAGAATGAACAGGTCGATTTGGTGCAAGGTCATTCCTTAATCCTTACCAGCAGGGCAAGTTTTTTGCAAATGCCCAGGTTGCCCACATCGATAACATCTCCTATGCATCGTGCTCCTTCCAATGTGCATTCTGGAGAATGCAGTAGGAGAACCTGGTGACAAAGGCCAGAGGCCATACACTCCAACAGGGGCATCTATGGTGCAGGGGTCAGTGGTACACTCCGGTAGAGGTGATGGAAACTCTTCTTCAGGTGGGGTGGAATGCACAAAATGCACCGGACAAGATAGAGGTGCGTGGCGGTCGCTCTGAATCCTTGCGGGACAACTGGATTGCAGGTGCCCAGGTTGTCCACACCCATAACATCTCCTCTCTGTGATTCTCCCAGGGCCTGGTCGGGACTGTTGGGGCCCAGAAGTGTGAGATGTGCATGTCATCAGCCTTCAGCTGGGTGAAGGGGCAGATATAACCGGAGAGGGCAGGGGTGCAGGAGCAAGCTGTGGCTTAGTGTCCAGAAGCCTCCTCCATTGCGATCGGAGAGTAAGGGCCTCATCCGCCAGTGCTGCAGCTCCATCCAAGGTGCATGGCGTGCATTCTCTGACCCATTCCCGTATTTCTGAAGGACACTTGTAAAGAAATTGTTCTATAAGAAATACCTGTATAATGTCTTCCACAGTGAAGGCGTCTTCCGCTTCCAGCCATCTCTGACATGTCTGGGACAGCTTATGGGCATACATCCTAAACGTTTCCCCCGTGGTGCATTGGAGGTCTCGGAACTGTGCCCTATGTGAGTCTGGGGTGATGGCATGGTAATCCAGGATAGTCCGCTTTACAATGTTGTAATCCCGGTTCTCCTGTGAGTCAATGGTGCGATAAGCCTCCGCCAGGCTTCCGTTCAGGAGTCCCACTAACAAACGCACCCAGCCAGAGTGGGGAACCTCCATCATGACACACTGCTGCTCAAAGTCCTTGAAGAACCCATCCACATCACCGGAAGTCTCATCAAATGGCTTGAAGTTCGCCCGGGTGATCCATACAGGCTCCCGGATTGCTGGGTTTACGCTCCAACTCACAGTATTCTCTCTGTCGGACTCCATTGCTTCTTGTCTCCTCTATGCTCAGCGAGCAGCCTGCTCCTTATATTCCTGAGATACACTGGGGCCAAGAGCTGCCATCTCTTCTTCGAACCACACCACCCACTGGCTTTTTGGGGCAAGGATCCCCGTCCGTAAAGGCTTCTTTACTCAGTCCCTGGTAGCTCAGGCCCAGCTCTTTGGTTCTCTCCTTTAGACTGGAAGCAGTCCAGTTTCTGTACTCACTCTGTTGGTGGATCTCCATTAGGCTGCGCTCTGTTGATCCCACCGCTGCCACCCATTGTCACGGGGTCCTTCTCCCATATCACACAATCAACAGAGTGAGAGATGGCGGTACAATCCAAAATGCATTTATACAAAGTAAATCAAATGGTCCATAAAATAATCCACAAAATAGAGGATAAAATTAGTCCAGTAACACAAATATAGTCCGGTAACCGATAAATATCCAGGTCTCTCTCTCAGAAGCCAGTTTCTCCCAGAGGTTCAATCTTCCTGCTTTACTCTTGAAGTTCTCAAACAGACTAACTGCCCCAGGTAAGCAAAAAGGTCTCTAGGCCCACCTCCCCCCACACCCAGGGATGGAAGCGCCTCAAGAGGCTATAACCTTGCACTATAGGGGGTGATTACTTACAAACAATACAATGTAAACAGAAGCAGTACAACTAAGACAGTGAACCAAGCTTAATATAGGAATCTGTACAGCAAGATACACCTCCCCCATATCCCACCATCACAGATGGCTTTTACGCTTTCTTGATAAAAATGGAGTCTGCTAGATACCCAATATTATTTACTTATAATGTACTATTACTATTTATTTACTTACTACATGGTATCTATTTATTGGGTTTTTTTCTAGGCTTTGTCTGCTAATGGCTGCAGTGTGAATGTGCACCTACATATTGAACTAATACCAACAAGTAGACTGGACCAGTTTTTTTCATTCTACATAATATAAAAAAAGTTATCAAATGTTTGATAATGCTTTTCATAATTGTCTAAAGACTAAAGCGGCCTTTACACGCAGCAACATCGCTAACGAGATATCGCTGGGGTCACGGATTTCGTGAATCACATCTGGCCTCGTTAGCGACGTCGTTGTGTGTGACACCTACAAGCGACACCCCTCACCCTCTCTCCCTATACTATGTCTGTATACATTACCCCTCACCCTCTCTCCCTATACTATGTCTGTATACATCACCCCTCACCCTCTCTCCCTATAATATGTCTGTATACATCACCCCTCACCCTCTCTCCCTATAATATGTATGTATACATCACCCCTCACCCTCTCTCCCTGTAATATGTATGTATACATCACCCGTCACCCTCTCTCCCTATACTATGTCTGTATACATCACCCCTCAACCTCTCTCCCTATACTATGTCTGTTTACATCACCCCTCAATCTCTACCCACCCTCCCCTGCCTTCTCCCCACCCTGTCCCCCATAGTGTGTCCACAGATAGTTCCCTCCCCCCACCCCCTCTCCCCCATGCTATGTCTATCGTTAATGCCCCCTCCCTACCCTCTCCTCTCTCCCCCCCTCATAGTGTGTTCAAAGATAATTCCCTCCCCCACCCTCTCTCCCCTATTCTGTGTCTAAATACTGCCCTCTCCCCACCCTTTGTCATCTCACGGTGTGTCCACAGATAGTTCCCTACCCCCACCCTCTGTCCCCCATATTGTGTGTATAGATACTGACCCATCCCCACCCCTTGTCCTCCCCATAGTATGTTCACAGATAGTTCCCTCCCCCCACCCGCTCTCCCGCATACTGTGTCCATATATACTGCCCCTTCCCACCCTCTGTCCCCACATAGTGTTTCCACAGAGTTCCCTCTCCCCACCCTTTGCCCCCCATACTGTGTATATGGATACTGCCTTCTCCCCACCCTCTGTCCCCTCATAGTATGTCCACAGATAGTTTCCCCTCCCCACCCTCTGTCTCCCCATTCTGTGTCCCTGGGTACCTCCCCCCTCACAGTTCCTCTTCCAGTGCTCTCTTCTGCCTCTGCGCTGCGGTCCTGACTTCCGGGTCAGCAGTGTGATCAGCTGACCTGATCACACTAGTACAGCCGTCGCTCTGACCCGGAAGTCAGCTCCGGCGCTCACCGCTTCAGTTGTCCTCGTCGCGCCTGGGACAATTGAGCAGTGGGAGCCGCGCGCTGCACTTCCTCTGAGTCTCGGGTGTCAGCATGACAGGCGGGACTCAGAATAGCGTGCGGCCACTACAGGGGCGACACCACACAGCCGCCGAGGAGACTCAGACCGCCGCATCAGGCGGCTCAACAGCGCCCCTCTCACAAATGTCCCGCCATCTCCCCCAACCCGCCCTCCCCAGATACGCCTCTGCCTCCGGAGACAACATTACTTCCGGCAATCCTAGTGACTTGGCAGCTCAGGGGAAAACCCCCGTGACATCAATAGCCCAGTCACGTCACCGTTGGATGCCTTCAGAGAAGTTCATGTCAGGGGACCCCCCACCGCGCATGCGCACATCTTGCATGAGGGCAAACACAAGAGGGCAAGGATATAGAAGAGACAAACGAATAGAAGTATTAGTATGTGTTCCAGTATGCAAACCTCAGACTACTGATCTGTGTGTTATAGGTAATCTGAATGTGATAAGTTCACAAAATACAATGAATTGCCAAACTGGAACGCATATTTATAGAGACAGAAAAATAAAAGGTGGTGCAAAAGAGTAAGGAAGGGTACATTCACACTTGCGTTAATTATCTTCAGTCACAATCCGCTCTTTTGGAAAACAGCAGAATCCGTAAACGGATTCCGTTGTTTCCCATAGACTTGTATGGGTGACAGATTGCGCCAAAAGTACCTGCGTTGCTTCCGCTGGCCGACGCTGCGTTGCTTCCGCCGGGCGGAAGGAACGCAGCATGTAACGTTTTTTGAGCAGCGGAATCCTTTATTTTTTCACTGCTAATGCTCATCTTTTTTTTTTTTTTTTTAAATCACAGAAACTTTATTTTGTCTCTCGGTGGCCGATCGGTAAGCTTTTGAGAGCGTTCAGCTGATCGCCCGGCAGCCGGCTTTTGAGAACGATCAGCTGATCACCTGGCGGCCGGGTAATCAGCTGATCGTTCACAATAGTCTGCCGCTTGTAAAACTGTAAAGAAAAAAAAGAGAAAAAAAAGCTTTCCATTGTTTTGTACAATCCGTTGCATCCGTTGAGCCATTATATGCAACGCATCCGTTGCATCCGTCACACAACGCAATGCAATGGATGCCGTTCAACGCAAGTGTGAAACTAGCCTAAAATGAGAGGGAAACAATCAGTGAATGTGAAAGATTAGTTGGCATTCCACTTATTTCAAAGGTTCAAGGTTAAAAACGCAGTGTGCAACAAAAAAACAGTGCATCATAAAATCTGATCCAATCATGATAACAAAAGATATATAAAAAAAATTGTGTGCGTGTTTATCTAATATATAAAGCTGAATGTGTGTGTGTGTGTGTGTGTGTGTGTCCGGGATTGGCATCTGCACCGTCGCAGCTACAGCCACAAAATTTTGCACACTCACACGTCTGGACCCCGAGAGCGTCATAGGCTATGTTGTGAGGCGAAATTTTAACCCCACGTGTTCCAATTTACCAATCAATTTTGCCCCTATCTACATAATGGAGAAAAAGGGAAACGAAAAGTGTATCCACACCATCGCGTTTACAATCACGAAATTTTGCACAGACACCTCATGTGACCCAGGGAACGTCGTAGACTGTTTTGACAGGAAAATTTAACCCAGCGCTTTACAGTTACTCTCCAAAAAACATGCCTCCATTAAAGTAAATGGAGCCTGGAACTACAGGTTATTAGTAGGAGCTGTGATTGGTTGCTATAGGAACAAAAGACATTCATAGCATAAGAAGCTTATATGTGAGGTAATAAGATGTCGGTGGGTAGACGGATAGAGACAGACAGAAACAGACAGAGAGACAGAGACAGACAGAGAGACAGGCAGGGAAAGAGACAGAGAGATATAGACAGACAGGGAAAGAGACAGAGACAAACGGTGAAAGAGACAGACAGAGACAGATGGTGAAAGAGACAGACAGAGACAGATGGGGAAAGAGACAGACCTGGAAAGATACTGACCTGGAAAGAGACAGACAGAGACAGACCTGGAAAGAGACTGACCTGGAAAGAGACAGGCCTGGAAAGAGACAGACCTGGAAAGAGACAGACGGGAAAAGAGACAGATGGGGAAAGAGACAGACAGACATGCAGACAGGGACAGAGACAGGCAGACAGGGAAGGAGGAGACAACCAGAGAGACAGACAAAGATAGATGGGGAAAGACACAGACCTTGATAGAGACAGACGGGGAAAGAGACAGAGAAATAGAGACAGACAAGGAAAGAGACAGACAAAGACAGGCAGACAGGGAAAGAGACAGGCAGGAAAAGACACAGACAAAGAGACAGGGAGACAGACGGGGAAAGAGACAGACCTGGGAGAGAGACAGACCTAGAAAGAGACAGATGGGGAAAGAAACAGAGAGATAGAGACAGACAAAAAAAAGAGACAGACAGAGACAGGCAGATGGGGAAAGAGACAGAATACATTTTTGATAATACAATCTACCTTGTTAACAACAGTTATGAACCCGGGCGAAGCCGGGTAGTGTAGCTAGTATATATATATAGATATATATATATATATATATATATATATATATATATACATATACACTACAGTTCAAAAGTTTGGGGTCGCCCAGACAATTTTGGCTTTTCCATGAAAAATCATACTTTGATTTATCAAATGAGTTGCATAATGAATAGAAAATATCGTCCAGACATTGACGAGGTTAGAAATAATGACTTTTACTTGAAATAATAATTTTCTTCTTCAAACTTTGCTTTCGGCACAGAATGCTCCTTTGCAGCAATTCCAGCTTTGGCATTCTAGCTGTTAATTTGCAGAGGAAATCTGGAAATATTTCACCCCATGCTTCCCCCTCCCACAAGTTAGATTGGCTTGATGGGCACTTTTTGCGTACCATACGGTCAAGCTGCTCTCAAACAGCTTAATAGTGTTGAGATCTGGTGACTGGGCTGGCCACTCCATTACAGATAGAATACCAGCTGCCAGCTTCTTCCCTAAATAGTTCATGCATAATTTGGAGGTGTGCTTTGGGTCATTGTCCTGTTGTAGGATGAAATTGGCTCCAATCAAGCGTTGTCCACATGGTATAGCATGGCATTGCAAAATGGAGTGATAGCCTTCCTTATTCAAAATCCCTTTTACCTTTGTACAAATCTCCCACTTTACCAGCATAAAGCAACCCCAGACCATCACATTACCTCCACCATGCTTGACAGATGGCGTCAGGCACTCTTCCAGCATCTTTTCAGTAGTTCTGCGTCTCACAAATGTTCTTCTGTGGGATCCAAACACCTCAAACTTCGATTCGTCTGTCCATAACACTTTTTTCCAAAGTTCCTCTGTCCAATGTCTGCGTTCTTTTGCCCATATCAAACTTTTCCTTTTATTAGCCAGTCTCAAAAATGGGTTTTTCTTCGCCACTCTGCCCTGAAGGCCAACATCCCGCAGTCGCCTCTTCACTGTAGACGTTAACACTGGCGTTTTGCGGGTACTATTTAATGAAGCTGCCAGTTGAGGACCTGTGAGGCGTTGATTTCTGAAACTAGAGACTCTAATGTACTTGTCTTGCTGCTCAGTTGTGCAGCGCGGCCTCCCACTTCTCTTTCTACTCTGGTTAGAGCCTGTTTGTGCTCTCCTCTGAAGGGAGTAGTACACACCGGTGTAGGAAATCTTCAGTTTCTTGGCAATTTCTCACATGGAATATCCTTCATTTCTAAGAACAAGAATAGACTATTGAGTTTCACATGAAAGTTCTCTTTTTCTGGCCATTTTGAGAGTTTAATGGAACTAACAAATGTAATGCTCCAGATTCTCAACAAGCTCAAAGGAAGGTCAGTTTTATAGCTTCTGTAATCAGCAAAACTGTTTTCAGCTGTGCTAACATACTTGCACAAGGGTTTTCAAAGGATTTATAAACATCCATTAGCCTTCTAACACAGCAAACACAATGTACCATTAGAACACTGGAGTAGTGGTTGTTGGAAATGGACTTATGTAGTTATTGCATTCAAAACCAGACGTTTGCAGCTAGAATAGTCATTTACCATATTAACAATGTATAGAGGGGATTTCTGTTTAATTTAATGTTAGCTTCATTGAAAAAAAATGTGCTTTCCGTTAAAAAAAAAGGAAATATCTAAGTAACCCTAAACTTTTGAACTGTAGTGTATATATACCAAAGAAACAAAAACAAAACATATTAACTATATATTGCCTATATTAAATATAAGTTCATATTCACTTAAACTACTGATTAAACATCAAGTCCTGTATTAGTCGTATGTCACAGACCACACTAGGATAAACTTTTTAACCCATAAACAACCACAATACTGGTTGAAACCAATGACACAAGGTCTAGTATTTACGGTAAGTAAATATATTAAACAATATGTTCACAAAATTTTAGATACAACAAGGTGTTTCAATGAATATTAGTATAGCACTCGGGACTATTGAACACATATATGGACGAAGTACACAAATATTACAAAGTCACATTCCAAAAATTACAATTGGCCATGCAAATTCTACATTGAATATACATAAACATAAACCGATGTATGGAAAAAGAAATTGAAAACCAATTTGTATCAGTCAGGAATTGAGAAACGACACCATAAATAAAATGGGGGGCATATGGCCCAGCCTTATACTTAATAATTTAGTAATAAAGAAATAGGCATCCCACACAATATGACAATGTCAGTGTCGAATCACGCGCCAAGACTGAATGCAGAGTGCATGAATATCTCTGTCAAATCTGAAGTGACAAAAAAATGAAGGTACATAGGTATTATATCTTATTATAGTGTACATCTAGTGAAACAACCATAATAGTCTGTATAAATAGAGTGACCATAGGGACAGTGGTAACCTGAATCTGACTGTCAGATGTAAGACAGTAAGGATTACCTACAAAAAGGCCAAAGAAGGGTCAGAAGATGGTGGTATTAAGACCATAGGTACTATATTACAAGGTGCCACTTGAATACCAAAGGATCAACGCCAGACAATACTATACAGTACTACTATAATAAAGAATGTACCTGAAGGTGTGCCGTTCAGTGCTGCTAGCGATGTCGCAGCTTGTAAAGCCCGCTTAAGTGACCCTGATATTATTGAAATTGTTGCGTTTCAAGTCTGACATGAATGTTTGAGGATCACAGACAGACCCCTGTCATATAAACAAAAGATCATCAATATAACAGTACCATAATAAGGGGGAAGGGTGCAGCACGATAATCAGTAAGCTGGGTGTTGCATCCTGTATAGAATCACAAGAAAGAAACACAAGAAAAGACAATACATAATGGCTGCACACACCAAGGGTAATCAGTGATAATGTATGGAAATGTATAACCATTATTAGATATTATTTGTTGGTCTAATAAAGTTTGTACATTTCTATAACTTATCGCTACATACCCTTGGTGTGCGCATCCATTATATATTGTCTTTTCTTGTGTTTCTTCAATATAACGGTACCAAGCTAAAATTTGGGAGGTGGCCTGTGCGCCATTGTGAAAAATGCCCCTTTGCCATACACCTAGAAAGATGTTAGCACAAGAAGGGGTACAGGCTGCCCCCATTGTGTTACCTTATTTTCCCGAGAAGAATTTATCCTTGAATGTAAAGAAGTGATGTATTAGAATGATTCCCAAGTCACAATTGTTCCAACACTAGACCTTGTAAATTGTATTCAAATTGCTCATTTCCAAGAAAAATCTAGAGGCTTCCAAACTATCATCATGCCTAATGCTGGTATACAGGGTCTCAATATCTGCTGTAACTTGAAGCATATCTTGTTCTAAATGGATTCCATCCAAAAGTCTCAGGATGTCCGCAGTGGCTGACATGGGAGGGCAAGCTTTACAATAATGGGTGGAAATAGTGTTCTGTGTATTCATAGATTGAGTCACATAGTCCTCCATACCAGAGACAATTGCACATCCTAGCAGATTTATCAGGTCCTTATGAATTTTTTGTAGAAGATAAAAAGTAGGGATAACAAGATATTTAATCAACAGGACCTCAAAATTTATTTTTTCTATTAATGCTCTCATTATCAGCTCATTCAAGAATGAGTGTGAGTTACCATATTTTCTGGGCTACTTGCAGTGTATTGGTTAGTGTTGTATAGAGAGGGACAGATTTTCGACCAGGGACAAAGTTTAATGCGGCATGTCCCTATCTCCAGAGTACCGTCCAGAATACAATAGCTTTAAGAGCTAAAACCACAGGACAAGGTCACAGCAGGGAGGGAGAGATTGTGGATTAGGTAGGGAATCGGGACCTGTTTCCACAATATCTAGGGGGTCACAGCCGGGCTTGTAGCGTCAACACCAACCACATAACTACATTACTAGTGGCCTTTGCAAATAAAAAGCAGTACTCTAGCATTTAGTGCTGCCTGATACACTAAATGCACCGGTCCTGTTTCCACAATGTTTAGGGCGTCACAGCCTGGCTTGTGGAGTCCATATCAGCCACATTAATACGTTGCTAGTTGCCTTTCCAAATAAAAAGCAGTACTCTAGCATTTACAAAGAAGGGAAGAATCAGCACATCCAAGAATAAAATTTTCTTGCTTTATTTCACATTAGATTAAAAAATATTCAACATAGTGCCCTGACGCGTTTCCGGCGCAAAGGAGCACCCTTGGCGGACTTTTTTTATCATAGCACTCTATGGATGTATGGTGACTCACACTCTCGGGCATGTCCAGCTTTCCCTCTGTCCTTTCTTTTGCACTCTAGCATTTAGTGCTGCCTGATACTCTAAATGCACCGGTCTTGTTTCCACAATATTTAGGGGTTCACAGTCTGGCTTATGGCGTCCACATCAGTTTATTGCTAGTGGCCTTTGCAAATACAAAGCAGTACTCTAGCATTTTGTGCTGCCTGGTACAAAGTACTCACGGGTACATTTTACACAATATTTTTGGGGTCAAAGTTTGCTTGGCTTGAACTATCAACATCTGAAAATATAGCACCAAAACCCAAAATGACAAAAAAGCCAGTTGTTAAGGGACAGGGACATGGACGTGGGCGTTGTCAGTGGTGGACGACAAAGCACTGAGTCTGTGTCAGGTCAGAAGAAGCTTGATTCATCCTCTGTGTAACTTGCCAAATTTCCCAGTCTGGAATGTAAAAGTGTGTGGATGCCAGAAGAGCGAGAGCAGATTCTGTCTTGAATGGCAGACAAGGTCTCTTCGCATTTCTGAAGCAGCAACAAATCTTCCACGACCACACAGTCTACTGTGGATACACAGAAGGCTGGCGTATCTAGTCCTCAACCTGGTGACCCCAAGTCTGGCCACTCTGAGGTTCTGTTTTGTACATATCCTTTGGTTGGCTCTGGCCTCTCACCGGGCAGCATTGAAAAGGGACGTGAGGAGGTGGTGTGAGTTGATGCGCAAGTATTTAAGGACCTACGGCCAGAAGAAAGCCACTTTGAAGAACCTGATTTACTATCTCCAGAGGTGAAGGCTGATGATGATGAGACACAGTTGCTATCAGGTTAGCCTACAATCTCAACTGGGACGGAGGATGAGATGAAAGATGGGGTGGTTGATGATGAGTCCACTGATCCAACCTAGACCATTGACATGCATAGCCAGCACAGCAACACAGAGGAACATGGATATGTAGCACCAACACAGGCATCAAGGGGTAGTGGTTTGCCTAGAGTGAGAACTGGGTCAACTGTTCCGAAGAGCACATCCACTGTGGCCCAAGACAGGGCAAGGAGGCGTTCAGCCGCTGTCTGGAAGTTTTTTTTCTGAATGTCCTTCAGAGAAAAACATTGTTATCTGTAGCATTTGCCATACCAAGTTAAGCAGAGGCCAGGGCAAAGGCAACCTGAGCACCAGCAGTATGCAGAACCAGAAGGCAGCCAAGCACTCCAGTAGGTGGGCAGAACACCAGGGTACCAAATTTGTATTTGTGGGTCAAACCACTACCATGTTGCCTGTCCTACATCCTTCACAATCTGCTGTCCAGGAACTAGGCGCTCATACATCATCCTGCCCACAAGCTGCGATTGCACACAGACACAGCAAACATCAACCACATACGCTTCCTTGTCCCAGCGAAGCATCAAGTTGTCCATGCCTGAGAGGTTTGAAGGGAAGCTTAAATACCCATTCATGCACCCACAGGCATAAAAGCTGAACTTGCACATTGCCAAATTGCTGGCCGTGGAGATGTTGCCATTTAGGCTTTTGGAAACACACTGTTTCCGTGATCGCTTGGCTGTGGCTGCCTCATGATGCAGTGTTCCCAGCCACCACTATTTTGCCTGGTGTGCCATCACCGCTTTACACAAGCACGTTTTAAACAATCTCAACCGTGCACTGACTAATGCCTGCTTTACACGAGTCAACCGATCGTGCGATTTCACGATCGATCATACCTGGCCCCGTTGTTTGTGCGTCACAGGCAAATCGCTGCCCGTGTCGCACAAAGTCGTGAAACCCCCGTCACACGTACTTACCTGCTGAGCGACGTCGCTGTTGGTGGCGAATATCCTCTTCCTGAAGGGGGCGGGACGTTTGGCGTCACAGCGACGTCACACAGCCACCGGCCAATAGAAGCAGAGGGGTGGAGATGAGCGGGACGTAAACATCCCGCCCACTTCCTTCCTTCCGCATAGCCGCCAGGTGCCGCGGGACGTAGATAAGCTGAGTTCATCGTTCCCGGGGTGTCACACAGAGCGATGTGTGCTGCCCCGGGTACGATGAACAACCGGCGCCATTTTAAATAAACAACATTTTGAAACTGAGCGACGAGTACATGACTCACGATTTGTGAGCGATGCTGCGTTGTTCGGGGGTGTTACACGAGACGACGTCGTGAACAATGCCGGATATGCGTCACGAAAACCGTGACCTCGATGATGCATCGCACGATAGCTCGTCTCGTGTAAAGCACCGTTAACACTGTAACCGGGAAGGTTCACTTAACAACAGACATGTGGACAAGTTGTTGTGGACAGGGACAATAAATATCTCCCATGGCACACTGGGTGAACCTGGTGGAGGCTGGGACAAAGTCGCAAACTGGAACATTACACATTCTACCCATTCCAAAAATAGCAGGCCCAATTTCTACGAGTGTTTTTGTCTCATCATATGCCACTTTCTGTCTCCCCTCCTCCTTCTCCTCATCCTCTGCTGAATTACCCTCCCCATCACTGCCAAACTGGGAGCTGTGCAGTAGCGCATCGGCAAAGTGGCAAAACGCTCTGCTGAAGCTGATCTGTTTAGGTCAGAAACCACACACTGCAACAGAGCTGCGGCAAGGTATAAAAGAACAGACTGATCAGTGGCTCTCCCCGCTGCACCTCCAACCAGGTCCGGCCATCTGCGATTATGGGTGTAACCTGGTGGCAGCTTTAAAGGTTGGCAAGCTTGTACACATGCCATGCATGGTTCACACGCTAAACCTAGTTGTTCAGAAAGTTCTCAAAACATACCCTGACTTGCCGTACCTAGTTGAGAAGGTGCGTCTTATTAGCTCCCATTTCCACCATTCCTCTACCATTTTTGCTGGTCTTACAGTGCTCCAAAAGTGATTTAGTTTGCCAAGTCACCAACTCATGTGTGACCTGCTCACGCGGTGGAACTCTACAGAGCCAGGGACCGGAGACTGACGGGACTGAAGAGGTGGTGGAACATCAGCCGACAGTCACCGACAGAAGTACTGGAGCAGACGTGGTCAGGACCGGCTGGCGTGGCAGGACAGGCTCTGCTAGACAGACAGGGGTTAATACTGGACAAAGCAATAGGGGGTAAAACTCCTAGCTTACTAAACACGTAGAACAGGCCCCGCCCACCAGGAAGGAGAATCCTCTTATACCCTGTATCTGCCTGTGCAATATGTTTCTGGACGCTGGCCCTTTAAGAGAGGGTCAATGACCGCGCGCGCCCTAATGCGCATGCACGAGGCTCGTGTGCCAGAAGCCAGAGCAGGAAGCGGTGCAGAAGAAGCAGGAGTGCCCGGCAGTGTGTCCTGCGTCGCAGAGGGGCGCCGGGAGCGGGGAGCAGGACACATGGAGGGTGCAGGCGAGGGAGAGGAAGCAGGAACCGGAGCGGTGAGCAGGGGGCGCCGTCGGGGACCGGAGAGCGGGGCACGGGAACCGGGGAGCGGGGCACGGGAACCGGGGAGCGGGCCACGGGGACCGGAGAGCGTGACAACATGTTGGAGGAGAGGGTTAAGAGGTTAAAGCCCAACGCTACAATGGGCACATTGTGAACTAATATTGAATATGTATTCCAATATCTGAGTCTCAATGAAAGAGGGACTGTCCATATGTATATTTAAGAGCAGTGCCTCCGAAACGTATGTTACTGGGCCATCTCTGGGTGCTCACCAAACTCAGGTTTCCTGACACCTGCAGACTCTCTGAAAACTTGAATTGAGGTCCACAGAATGACATGGAGGAGGAGAAGGAGAAGGAGGGTAAAGCCCACCATCACAATGGGCACATTGTAAACTGCTATGGGATATGTATTCCATTATCTGAGTCTCAATGAGGGAGGGACTGCCCAAATGTATAAGTAACAGCAGTCTGTCCCAAACGTACGTTACTGGGTCACCTCAGGGCCCTCACCAAAATCAGGTTTTCTGACACCTGCAGGCCCTCTGAAAACTTGAACTGAGGGCCACAGAATGACATGGAGGAGGAGGGTAAAGCCCACCGCCACAATGGGCACATTGTAAACTGCTATGGAATATGTATTCCACTATCTGAGTCTCTATGACGGAGGGACCGCCAAAATGTATAAGTAACAGCAGTTTTGGCGCCCCTAAGGCTCCAGTCGCTACAGAGTATTGCACCTAATTTTAGGTGCGATATTCGCCTTGGGTAAGGAGGGAATTAATCACTGATGTTCCACATTCACATATTACATGGAGCTTAGGAGCCGGCTCACTGGGGATCTGTGCTAGGGTAGGCAGGGTGTTGGCCATCACGAAGCATGGGAATGTCCGGTTACTAGGAAAACCACCTGGGGGGCGGATTCCACATAGGGTAGAAGTAGGAGCATCTCACACAATCACCAGTCAGTCTACCCAGGACATCAGTTCTGGGACAAGACACCACCATCTCTTTCTTCTCTTCACGGGTCCTGCGGCTTGGAGCAGAGCACTCAGCCCAGGTTCCTCCCAGCTGAAAGGGCAACTCTGAAAATGGACTTTATTCTTTCCAACACCGGTGACTTATTGCAACTTATCCGAGGTTGACGGGGCACATCACATCGGGTGACTGTTTCTACCCGGGCGAGCGGCACAAAGAGTGAGTAAAGACACCTGGAACCGCAGCAACAGACTCGGACTCTTATTACCGGCGCCGGCGCCCCGCGCCTCGGCACTAAAGGTCATCACTACTCCTCTCATCATCCTCCTCGGGCCGGCTCCACCTGTGGAGAGTGATACCATCTCTGGCTGCTACTACCATCTGCTTCGGAGGACAGCGACAGCAGCAGCGGCTAATCCCTGGCCGCATACCGCAGGTGGCGTCACGTCATTCATCCTACTACTACCCCCATCATCTTCCCTCCTTATTGGTGTACAGCTTGGGGCAGGAAGCCGGGCAGGCCACCGCGACATCCCAGACCATCAAACTGGCCTGGTGACGAGTAATTCAGGTACGAGACTCCCCATGCCTGACAACCCCTGCCCCCTGGGTGCTACACAGTCCCTCCAAAACCTATGTTACAGGACTTCTTGAGGCCCCTCAAGTCAATGATCAACATACAAAAGGGCACGTTCTAGCTGGCCTTGTAAAGTGCTGTGAATAGCTAACTAGAAATTATGTATGACAGTGGGACCTACTTAATGTATAAGTCAGGGCTCTCCCAATTGTAAAAGTAAAAAAAAAAGCCAAACACTACATGTGAACAAACGCTAAAAGGGATATTTTTTTTGATGTTCACAAAGGCAGTCTGAACGATGTTCAAGTCATGGGGATATTTTTTTTTTTTTTTTTTATAAAATTAACGTTATAAATAACCCTTTACTAGTTAAATTTCTGCTATAATAATAAAATGGGAATAATAATGGGATTTGATTATTACCGGTAAGAAAGAAAGTAAATAAAACCTTCCATACCATTGAAATGAATAATAATAAATGCATTTATGTAGAAGTTTGTAATTGTATATTGATCTCTTTAGAACTGTTTCAGTTCACTATTGACTGTGTAGAAATGATAAACTGTGTTTATGATGATGTAGGTATTAGTGACAAACTGTCTAGCTTGATTCCATAATGATTTTTATACTTTATCAACTATGTCTATGTAACAATATATTATCATGAGTTATATATCTCTCTATATATGTTTTTAAACACATTTGTATGCTACTTACTAACTGCGGACCTTCCAGGTGAGCAATTAGTAGTGGGTGGACTGCCTTCTTTAAGAAGGATCTGTTCAGTTATGGTTCAGACCATGATTAAGACAACTTGTTGAAACGCGTCGCTCTGAACTGGGGCTAGAATTTATTTTTGCATGTCCCTGGATTTTTTATTCATTCTATTATTCCAATAAAGAAAGAAAAAACTTTTTTATTCAATACAAGTCTGCGCTGGATTTATACATCTTTATTGCTATTGCTTGGTATTCCTGACCATCCGTGCGCTGGATTTTCACTGCGGGACTGCAATATTGGTGAGCTGAATAATTTATTCTGTTTCTATTTTTTTTTCTCCGGTTTATTTAGCCTATATATAAGTGATTATGCAGGAAAAACTGTTTCTTAACCTTGTTGGCCTGTAAAATGCAATTTAGGTTTGGTTTTGGTAGGTGTTCTTGTGCATCTGCAAAAGTGGCATAATACTGTGACATCCTGATTCCCAGAAACCATATGTGAGTCAGAAATGTATGCAGGCATATTCTCCAGGCACTCCCCATTCACTTTCATCACTTTCCCATCCATTTCAGCCTGTTCCTCAGGCCCCCAGATCTCTTTGTTGGGTCAAGCAGAAAATTACTCGCATTTCCCATCGACTTGCATTGTACTGGCTATTTGGAACGAATACGCAAGTACTACAAAGTACTCGTTACGAGTAGAGCGATTACGAATACGGTAATTACGGTACTCGCTCATCACTAATTGTGACATATAGAATTCTCAGCATGAATCCCTTCCACATCATCATTCCAGTGAGACATCTGTACATTAAGGACTTTTGTCTCTCTTGTTGGACTTTCACAAAGACTTAGGGGTGCTTCTCACATAGCGAGATCGCTAGCAAGATCACTGCTGAGTCACGGTTTTTGTGATGCAGCAGTGACCTCATTAGCGATCTCGCTGTGTGTGACACTGAGCAGCGATCTGGCCCCTGCTCTGAGATCGTTGCTCGTTACACACACTGCTGGTTCATTTTTTAGTTATTGCTCTCCCGCTGTTAAGCACACATCGCTGTGTGTGACAGCGAGAGAGCAACGATCTGAATGTGCAGGTAGCAGGAGCCGGCATCTGGCAGCCTGCGGTAAGCTGTAACCAAGGTAAATATCGGGTAACCAAGAAGCCCTTTCCTTGGTTACCCGATATTTACCTTCGTTACCAGCGTCCGCCGCTCTCACGCTGCCACTGCCGGCTCCCTGCTCCCTGCACACGTAGCCGGAGTACACATCGGATAATTAACCCGATGTGCACTCTGGCTACGAGTGCAGGGAGCCAGCGCTAAGCGGTGTGCGCTGGTAACCAAGGTAAATATCGGGTAACAAGCGCTTGGTTACCCGATGTTTACTGTGGTCACCAGTGTCCGCAGCTTCCAGACGCCGGCTCCCTGCATGCACAGCATCGCTTCCACGTCGCTGCTGGCTGGGGGCTGGTCAATGGTCGCTGGTGAGATCTGCCTGATTGACAGCTCACCAGCGACCATGTAGCAACGCAGCAGCGATCCTGACCAGGTCAGATCGCTGGTGGGATCGCGGCTGCGTCGCTAATGTGTGACAGTACCCTTATTCAGCAGAGATAGCATAATGCCATAGACGGAGATACTGAAGAAGATACAGGTTTTATCATTCAGGTGATTTTAACCATTGTCTTTCAAATCCAAAGAACTAATATCCTAACTACACCATCTCAAACTTCGAGGGAGTATCTGAATGTAACAGGAATCATCCTGGTTTTGTCACTAGGTGAATATGTGCAGAACCCTCCTGAGTCAGGCTGATTAAACATTTTGTTTGCCCTTGTGTTCAGTTGCTTCGTTGGCGCTTATGTCTGAAGCCCCATAAAATGGAATTGGCCATATGCGCCAATGTTGCAGATGGAGTCACAGTTTGCTCTGTCATGCATCTTTATGGCTGTATACATCTGTTTGACCAATAATGATGCACAACAGAGAACACTGTGAGTCCACCTGCATAGTTAACGTCAATACACCTGTCGACTCATATGTATGAATTCCTTTTTGTGGGGTTTGAACATAAGCAGGGGTGGACTGGGCAGGCAGGCTGGCAGGAGGACATATGCTCCCCTGAGCCTGTCCCCAAGCAGTTGTTAGGGGCCGCCCAGTCGTCTTCTAATTTAGAGGCAGCGGGCTTGCACTTTACCTTTAAATGTATCCATATGCCAGCCGGCGGCATCACATGAAGGGAAGGGAAAGATCATGCATAATAGATGCGCATGTCAAAAATACAGAAATAAAATAAACAGATTTTCATGGATATATAACAATTTTATTAATCCAAAAGGCATACCAATTACAATTAAAAACATTTAAATCAATACATACAAAGCAACCCTCAAGAGATGTTAAACACCATTCATATGGTAATAGTCAAAGGATAAATAATCCGTAATACAAAATATCCCACTGTCTAAACAATTAACCTCATGTGGTATATGTGGTGCCACGTTATTACCAGCTATTACCAATGCAGGTGGCTAAACCTGTGATGATAATATGCAGGACAAAAATACAGTGTAAACCAAACTATAGTGGTATGCAACCTGGTTGAACAGTATCTAAAAGGTCCAATCTGTTCATGTATTCCAATAACATTATCACCGAATCCCATATACTAACATGGTGCACTCACAATACAATTAATATACAATATACAAGTAAAATATATCTTTGTACCGTGTTAGCCAGTAGAGATAAAAAAAATTGTTTAAAAGAACAGAGAGTCCTCAGTGGTTGATACCTTTTAATGGCTAACTGAAAAGATGGTAATAATTGCAAGCTTTCGAGACTACTCAGGTCTCTTCATCAGGCATGGTATAACACAAAATCTGAAGAGTCACGTATTTATACACGTATAAATACACGTATAAATACACGTATAAATACGTGACTCTTCAGATTTTGTGTTATACCATGCCTGATGAAGAGACCTGAGTAGTCTCGAAAGCTTGCAATTATTACCATCTTTTCAGTTAGCCATTAAAAGGTATCAACCACTGAGGACTCTCTGTTCTTTTAAACAATTTTTTTTATACAATATACAACGTATATAGAATAAAGTATGTTCATTAGATTCCACAAAAGGTTTTCAGGTTCTCAGTACCATGTAAGATTTAGCTTGTGGGTGCAACCATATGGTCATACCAAGGTCAACAGAGATACAGGTAGGTATGATGGTCCAAAGCTGACACAATATTGGATTTAAGAGATTTGGAGAGAACCTGGGATGAAGACTAGTCCCGAAGGCTCCAAGTATATATAAACAATGCCTATCAAACAAGGTTGTATGCATAAATATTAGCTTATAAAAAATTGCTGTATCATCACACTAACTGCTTGCAAAGCATACCTAAAAGGTATATAACCACAATTGTAAAGAGACGGATAAACCATACGTATTTTTGCTGGAGCACAACTTGACCCAGAAAGCCAAAAGGCTGTAAGGACAGTGGATCATCAGTGTGCATGGGGGGCCGACGAGGAACCCCACACGTATCGCTGCAAGCAACTTCGTCAGGGGAAGGTGTCCTCTGAACCCAATTAAGTGACTATATATAGATCTGGAGTAATATACATCATTTAATCAATTGGTCTTACTGTTGATGACTGAGTGGGTACCGGACCGTGGTTGCCGCCATGACCGGAAGTATAGTAATTATCCCAGACTCTGGGAACCAGATATGCCGGGAGCAGCACAGCATCATAGCATAGCAGACACTGTACTCACGTCATACTGCCTTCTTCTGCCCGCTGGAAAAGGAATTTCAGTGTTTGAGCAGTGGGGAGGTCGGAGTAGTCTGATGATACAATGACGGTGATACAATATGACGGTGTACTAGTGTGATGATATACAGACTTCAGATGTCATATAGGATTGATTCTGAAGGTTTATATTACACTATGACTACAGACTTCAGGTATTACACCAACTGCATTTTATCCTGTATATAACATCTGATGTCTGTGCACACAGTATATTATATCCAGTATACAGGATAATATGTGACAATCACTAGAGCCCCATGTCAAGTTTGTCTCCCTGTCTTCGGACCAAATGAGCAATTATTATTATTTATTATTATAGCGCCATTTATTCCATGGCACTTTACAAGTGAAAGAGGGTATACGTACAACAATCATTAACAGTACAAAACAGACTGGTATAGGAGGAGAGAGGACCCTGCCCGCGAGGGCTCACAGTCTACAGGGAATGGGTGATGGTACAATAGGTGAGGGCAGAGCTGGTTGCGCAGTGGTGTACTGGACTGAGGGTTATTGTACGTTGTAGGCTTGTTGGAAGAGATGGGTCTTGAGGTTCCTCATGAAGCTTTCCACGGTAGGGGAGAGTCTGATATGCTGAGGTAGAGCGTTCCAGAGTATGGGGGAGGCACGGGGGAGAGTTTGATGGAAAGGCTTGTTGGAGGAGATGAGTGAGGAGGAGGAAAGACAATGAACTCTGTTTTGTCCATGTTAAACTTTAGGAATCACACAGAGAAGAAGGATGAAATAGCAGACAGACATTGTGGAATGTAAGTGAGCGCTGCCATGGGAGGTGAGTATTGGCATTATTATTTTATCTGGGAGAAACACGTGGAATCAGAAGGGGTTGTCCTATTAGTGGATAACACTTTTATATTGACATAAACAACACAAATAGCTCATCATTGTCCAGAACTGTGATATCCTCTATATAGCAATCTCTGTTTGTGTTTTCCAGTCATTCTCTGGCTCATGGACAAGTAAGACCTGCACCTAATGTTACCATTTACCTAATGTTACACTTAGAGATGAGTAGACCTATGGAGGTTCGGTTCGGTGGGTTCAGCCGGACTTTAAAAAGTTTGGTTTGGGACTTGGACTTGACCTGAACCCCAATGGAATTTGGGCAGTCCGGATCTCTGCCCACATGCAGGCAGCATAAACATGCATTTTTTATTTTTTTTTGTGCACAGTATAACCTGTCTAAGTTCTCTTCAGTGGGTGCAACCGAACTGTACCTCCATTGGTCTGGACTTGGCCTGAACACCAGTGGAAGTCACTGATTGGCAGTTCAGGTATTCGCCCACATGTAGTCAGACATAAGCAGATCAATTCTGGGAGAGGGTGAGTGGGGTTTTTCATTTATTTATTTTTTTGGAGGTTTGCAGACTACATCCGATCATGTTGTTGTTACCCCCAGTACAAGCCGTTCAAACACTGCAAGCAGCTCGCACTGGGCTGTGCAGCGAACATACCTGAGCCTAGCGATGCTCGCGATAGAAGATTGCACATGTAAAGCACCCAAACTCCAAACCTGAACTCTGGAGGTTTTAGAGTTGGTGTTTGGCACAAAAACTGAACACCGAATATTGGGTTTGCTCATCTCTACTCAGATTCGGTTATCTCTGGTTACACTTTCATAGAAAATCTATTCCGAGTTGATTATATCTGTTCTATTTGTTTTTCAGGACCCTTTATTAATGGTAGGCAGTCATTTTGAAGAAGGAATGGATACTCAAGTACAATAACATCTCAACACAGTGGTTTACATACGTCCAGTTTTCAGAACATTACTATAACAATCTACAATGATTACTATGTTCAGAATGAATGGGACAACCAGACAGAAAGGACTGAGCGGGACTCTGCCACCCCAGAAGCCGCAACCTCAACTGTCAATCCAGAAAATGAGAGTCAAAATTGCATGATTTGTTTAGATGTCCTGCAAAGAGACATTACCTCTCTATCATGCAGGCACTACTTTCATATAACATGTTTAGAAACATGGCTGGACTATAATCAGACGTGTCCCCTCTGCCGGGCAGCTATCACCAACCAGCGCTAGGTATGTATAGCTCTTTGTTATCTAATGTGTGTTGGCTTCGTTGATCCAAACAATATTAACTATATCCACCTCCCTTCAGGGCTGATCTTAGGATGAATGGTGCCTTGTGCAACATTATTTTTTGTGGCCTACCCCAATTGGTTTTTATTCTGTATTAAGGCTTTATTCACGTGTCATATATTCATTTTATTTTTTAGAATTTTTTTGAGTGAAAATAATGTTCATCGGCACTGCTCCATAGTAAACACAGAATATCTGGCAAGCAAATAAAGCTACTATATAGTGCACATGGAATCTGATAGTTTTCAGATATTGACCAGTTTAGTGATTTTTTTTCTCCTTGGCCAGCAGTGACGTAGACGCTGGACCAGATGAGGCCAGAGCCGGCGCCACAGTCGCTTTTCGTCTCAGACAGCAGTACAACAAATGGAGGAGTATGGCAACAGCAGCTCGATACACCAGAAGGCGATGATCGAGCGGGGTACAGCCTTGCCTCCTCCAGACATATCTCAACATGAACTCACTGCAGGTCACTAATTTGTCTGATTATGTTCTTTCAGGGAACGAACTTTTGATCCTGCAGAAGGGACTAACGTTTTCACCTACCCAGCCACCAGATAAATTTACCATTGTTAAGGATATTTATCATTTTTGCAGAAAATTGATCTTCCAGTCCATCTATAGGAAGCCAGAGATTCTTGATTCCTTCTGAATAGATGATTGGCAGGTGTTTCAAGATCTTATGGACCTTTCAAATTAATCCGATCCTGTTACAGGTAGGTGAAAGTCACCACTCTGTAATAAGTCTACTGTCACCCCCTCTTTGTCCCTGGTTCCAGCCGTGAAAATCTTCTTCAAGTTGGTTAAACAGGATGTGTTAGCTATACAATCTCCCCCACATGGTCCTCTCAATTTGACATCAGGAGAGTGTAGGGCCTTGGAGAGCCTTCGTAAAAACACATCCTTCTTTAATAAGGAGGGGGACAATGTTGTCCTTTGGCCCACCCATCTGTATCTGGAGGACGCCCACAGGCAACTGGGCAAAAGTTTTACTCTAAATTGCCTTCTGATCTCACCAAGTAATTCTCTGGCAAACTGCGGAAATTATTAAGTTCAGCTACCAACTTGGGCATTCTTTCATCTAAAGAAAAACAATTTTTGGGCTTTGACCATCCTGTAACACTCACATTTTATATGCTGCCAAAGGTGCACAAAGATTTCACCAAACCACAAGGCTGGCTAATCGTGGCAATTATTGGTAGTCTCTTTGAGAAAGCTAGTATGTATTTTGAATTTTTCCTGCAGTCTCTGGTCACACAATTGGACTCGTATATTAGGGACTCCTCACACTTCATACAGCTTTGTCAGGACATTACCATTTTGCCTGTCAATATTACTGCTACTTGTGATGTAGAGTCCCTCTACGCTAACATCAGACATACATGCCACCTCCTATTTTTTTTCCAAACAGTCCCATTATGCTATAATGCATGACTTCTTTGTCCTCGATCTCCTAAATTTTGTTCTCCTACATAACTGTTTCATCTTTGACAGGAGTTCTGTCAGGTGTATGGTGTTGAAATGGGTGCCAGGTGTGCACCCACCTTTACCAATCTGCTTTTAGGTTAGTGGGAAGAGACAGCTGTTTACACTTCCTATGACTTTTAGCAACATGTCCAACACTTATACTGTTACATCGGCGATGTATTTTTCACTTGGTCGAGAACAGAGGAGGGGTGACAACCGCAACATTTTTGGACCTGACGGTGTATGTTCGAGACCAAAAATTGATAACTAGTCTTTTTCATAAGACTACTGCTACCAACATTCTCCTTGAATTTGGGAGCTTTCATCCCCATACATACCCATCGGCAGGTACCAGTGGTTCAATTCCTGCGTACTCGACGCAATAGCACATTGACTGAAGATTTCAGGAGACAGGTGGGTATTTTGACGGCAAGCTTCAAACAACATGGATACCCCCAGAAAATCATCTGATCTGGCCTTCCAACCTACCAATTCTTTATCTCAAAACTCTCTACTGGTTTCTGCAAAAAAACGATTACAACACTCAATGGAATTTGCTAAGATTCATACTACAAAGACATTTGTACATACCATCTGGTTGTCTGCACATTGGATGTCTGCAAACTATAACCCGTCTAAGTTCTCTTCAGTGGGTGCAGCCAAACTGTACCTCCATGGGTTCGGACTTGGCCTGAACCCCAATGGAAGTCACTGATTGGCAGTTCAAGTCTCTGCCCACACGTAGCCAGCCATAAGCAGAACAATTCCGAGAGAGATTGGATGGAGTTTTTCATTTATTTATTTTTTGGAGGCTTGCATACTACAACCGATCATGTTGTTATTACCCTCAGTATAAGCCGTTCAAGCACTGCAAGTGGCTGACATTGGACTGTGCAGCGAACCTACCTGAGCATAGCGGTGCTCATGTGAGTGGATTGCATATGTAAAGCACCCGAATGCCAAACCTCAACTTTAGGGATTTTAAAGTTGGTGTTTGCCCTAAAAACTGAAAACCGAATATCGGGTTCACTCATCTCTACTCAGAATCGATTATCTCTAGTCACTCTTCCATGGAAAATCTATTTCAAGTTGATTAGATCTGTTCTATTTGTTTTTCATCACCCTTTATTAACGGTAGTCAGTCATTTCGAAGAAAGAATGGCTACTCAATTAGAAGAACATCTCAACACAGTTTTTTACATGGGTCCAGTTTTCAGAACATAAGTGTAACAATCTACAATGATTACTATGTTCAGAATAAATGGGACAACCAGACAGAAAGGACTGAGCGGGACTCTGCCACCCCAGAAGCCGCAACCTCGACTATCACCACAGAAAATGAGAGTCAAAATTGCATGATTTGTTTAGATGTTCTGCAAAGAGACATTACCTCTCTATCATGCAGGCACTACTTTCATATAACATGTTTAGAAACATGGCTGGACTATAATCAGACGTGTCCCCTCTGCCCAGCAGCTATCACCAGCCAGCGCTAGGTATGTATAGCTCTTTGTTATCTAATGTGTGTTGGCTTCATTGATCCAAACAGTATTAACTACAGTATATCCATCTCTCTTCAGGGCTGATCTTAGGCTGAATGGTGCCTTGTGCAAAATTATTTTTTGTGGCCTATCCAATCGGTTTTTATTTTGTATTAAGGTTTCTTTCACGTGTCATATATTCATTTTATTTTTTAGAATTTTTTTTTCTGAGTGAAAATAATGTTCGTCGGCACTGCTCAATAGTAAACAGAATATCTGGCAAACAAATAAAGCTACTATATAGCACACATGGAATCTAATAGTTTTCAGATATTGACCAGTTTAGTGATTTTTTTTCTCCTTGGCCAGCAGTGACACAGACGCTGGACCAGACGAGGCCAGAGCCGGCGCCACAGTCGCTTTTCGTCTCAGACAGCAGAACAACAAATGGAGGAGTATGACAACAGCAGCTCGATACACCAGAAGGCGATGATTGAGCGGGGTACAGCCTAAAGCTGGTGTCACACATAACGACGACGACAACGACATCGCTGCTACGTCACCATTTTCTGTGACGTTGCAGCGACGTCCCGTCGCTGTCGCTGTGTGTGACATCCAGCAACGACCTGGCCCCTGCTGTGAGGTCGCCGGTCGTTGCTGAATGTCCAGCTTCATTTTTTGGTCGTCACTCTCCCGCTGTGACACACACATCGCTGTGTGTGACAGCGAGAGAGCGACGAAATGAAGCGATCAGGAGCCGGCACTGGCAGCTGCGGTAAGCTGTAACCAGCGTAAACATCGGGTAACCAAGGGAAGACCTTTCCCTGGTTACCCGATGTTTACGCTGGTTACCAGCCTCCGCTCTTGCTGCCAGTGCCGGCTCCTGCACTGTGACATGTGGCTGCAGTACGCATCGGGTAATTAACCCGATGTATACTGTAGCAAGGAGAGCAAGGAGCCAGCGCTAAGCAGTGCGCGCGGCTCCCTGCTCTCTGCACTGTGACATGTAGCTGCAGCACACATCGGGTTAATTAACCCGATGTGTGCTGCAGGAGAGCAAGGAGCCAGCGCTAAGCGCGGCTCCCTGCTCTCTGAACTGTGACATGTAGCTGCAGCACACATCGGGTTAATTAACCCGATGTGTGCTGCAGGAGAGCAAGGAGCCAGCGCTAAGCGCGGCTCCCTGCTCTCTGAACATGTAGCACAGCGACCTTATGATCGCTGCTTCTGCTGTGTTTGACAGCTAAGCAGCGATCATAACAGCGACTTACAAGGTCGCTGTTACGTCACCGAAAATGGTGACGTAACAGCGACGTCGTTGTCGCTGTCGTTTAGTGTGACACCAGCTTTACCTCCTCCAGACATATTTCAACAGGTAACAATGAACTCACTGCAGGTCACTAATTTGTCTGATTATGTTCTTTCAGGGAACGAACTATCGATCCTGCAGAAGGGACTAACGTTTTCACCTACCCAGCCACCAGATAAATTTACCATTGTTAAGGACATTTATCATTTTTGCAGAAAATTGATCTTCCAGTCCATGTATAGGAAGCCAGAAATTCTTGATTCCTTCTCAATAGATGATTGGCAGGTGTTTCAAGATCTTATGGACCTTTTAAATGAATCCGATCCTGTTACAGGTAGGTGAAAGTCTTCACTCCGTAATAAGTCTACTGTCCCCCCCCCCCTCTTTGTCCCTGGTTCCAGCCGTGAAAATCTTCTTCGACCTGGTTAAACAGGATGTGTTAGCTCTACAATCTCCCCTACATGGTCCTCTCAATTTGACATCAGGAGAGTGCAGGGCCTTGGAGGGCTTTCGTAAAAACACATCGTTCTTGAATAAGAACACCCATCTGTATCTGGAGGAAGCCCACAGGCAACTGGGCAAACGTTTTACTCTAAATTGCCGCTAAATTATTAAGTTCAGCTACCAACTTGAGCATTCTTTCATCTAAGAAAAACAATTTTTATGGCTTGACCATCCTATGACACTCACATTTTATATGCTGCCAAAGGTGCTCAAAGATCTCACCAAATCACCAGGCTGGCTGATCGTGGCAATTATTGGTAGTCTCTGAGATAAAGCCAGTATGTATTTTGAATTTTTCCTGCAGTCTCTAGTCACCCAATTGGACTCGTATATTAGTGACTCCTTACACTTCATACAGCTTTGTCGGGAGTCGGGACATTACCATTTTGCCTGTCAATATTACTGCTACTTGTGATGTAGAGTCCCTCTACGCTAACATCGGACATGAGGATGGCATACATGCCACCTCCTATTTTTTTACCAAACAGTCCCATTATGATATAATGCATGACTTCTTTGTCCTCGATCTTCTAAATTTTGTTCTCCTACATAACTGTTTCATCTTTGACAGGAGTTAGTTCTGTCAGGTATATGGTGTCGAAATGGGTGCCAGGTGTGCGCCCGCCTTTGCCGATCTGCTTTTAGGTTGGTGGGAAGAGGCACCTGTTTACTTTTTCCATGACTTTTAGCAACATGCCCAACACTTATACCGTTACATCAGTGACAATCAGTGACATGTCCAATTTTGATCTGAGTGTCTGATCAAAATATATGGGATTGTGAAAAACATCAGACTGCACTTGGATTAAATTGGAGTGCAGTTCGATGTTCACAGATTGAAAAGATGGAGAGGTTGGAGAAACCATTTATTTTCTCCACTTCCCAGAAAAATTTATGACACCGATCAAAGGCTGATCAAAGTCTGATCAGAGTAAGCAGACCATTTTCCTTGGATATAGAGAACACTGTCCTGTTACCCTGCCCTAAAGGTGGTCAAACATAAGTAAAGCTGTACTACAGCAGACCATTAGAATCTATTCCTTTGCAGAGTGGTAGCTCTGAATACATTTTTCATTTTTTTTTTTATTAACTGGCTTGGTAAGGTCACCAATGTACACGTGAACTCTACAACACAAAAAAAGTTTGCAGTATAAAATATCACATATTGTCCTGTACATACCATCTGGATGTCTGCAAACAGAATATACAGCACACAGAGTGCAGGGTAATATATGACTGATATATGATACAATATGACAGTGTACTAGTGTGATGATATACGGACTTCAGATGTCATGTAGGATAGATTCTGAGGGGTCACTATGACTAGAGACTTCAGATATTACACAACCCCATTTTATTTTATCTTGTATATAACATCTGATGTCTGTGCGCACAGTATATAATATCCAGTATACAGGATACTATGTGACAATCACTAGAGCCCCATGTCAAATTTGTCTCCATGCCTTCGGACCAAGCGAGCAATTAACAGGAAGTGAGCGCTGCCACGGGAGGTGAGTATTGGCTTTAATATTTTATTTGGTAGAAGCATGTGGAATTAGAAGGGGTTGTCCTATCAATGGATAACTCCTTTATATTGACATAAACAACACAAATAACTCATCATTGTCCAGAACTGTGATATCCTTTATATAGCAATTCCTGCTTGTGTTTTCCAGTCATTCTCTGGCTCATGGATAAAGAAGACCTTCAGCTAATGGTACCATTTGCCTAATGTTACACTTGGAGATGAGTAGACCCATGGAGGTTCGGTTCGTTGGGTTCAGCCTGACTTTAAATAAAGTTTGGTTTGGGACTCGGACTTGACCTGAACCCCAATGAAAGTCACTAATTGGGCAGTTCGGGTCTCTGCCCACATGCAGGCAGCCATAAACAGATTACTGCATTTTTTTTATTTTACTGTGCACACTACAACCCGTAGTAGTTCTCTTCTGCAAATGCAACCAAACTGTACATCCAGGGATTTAGATTTGTCCTGGACAACAATGGAGGTCACTGATTGGCAGTTCAGGTCTCTGCCCACATGTAGCCAGCTATAAGCAGAACAACTCTGGGGGAGAATGAGTGGGGTTTTTCATTTACTTATTTTTTAGAGTGTTGCAGACTACACCCGAACATGTTGTTGTTACCCCCAGTACAAGCCATTCAACCACTGCAAGCAGTTCATCGTACTGGGCTAAGCACCGAACATACCTCAGCATAGCGATGCTCGTGCGAGTGGATTGCATAAGTAAAACACTCAGACACCAAACCTGAACTTTAGGGATTTTAAACGGTGTTTGGCCCAAAAAACTGAACACCGAATATCGGGTTCGCTCATCAGTACTCAGGTTTGCTTATCTCTAGTCACACTTCCATAGAAAATCTATTCCGAGTTGATCATATCTGTTTTATTTGTTTTCCAGAACCCTTTATTAATGGTGATCAGCCAAGAAGGAATGGATACCACAGTGCAACATCATCTCAACGCAGTTTTTCACATGGGTCCAGGTTTCAGAATATTCGAGGCACAATCTACAATGAATCTTTTGTTGAGAATGAATCTGACAACAATACAGAGAGGATTGAGCGAGACTCTGCCACCCCAGAAGCTGCAACCTCAACTGTCAATACAGAAAATGTGAGGGAAAATTGCATGATTTGTTTAGATGTCCTGCAAAGAGACATAACCTGTTTATCATGCAGTCACTTATTTCATACAACGTGTTTAGAAACATGGCTTCTCTATAACCAGACGTGTCCCCTCTGCCGGACAGCTATAACATGCCAGCGCTAGGTATGTGTAGCTCTTTGTTATCTAATGTGTGTTGGCTTCGTTGATCCAAACAGTATTAACTATACTGTATCCACCTCCCTTCAGGGCTGATCTTAGGCTGAATGGTGAATTATTTTTTGTGGCCTGTCCAATTGTTTTTTATGTTGTATTAAGGCTTTATTCACGTGTCATATATTCACTTTATTTTTTAAAATTCTTTATTCTGAGTGAAAATAATGTTCGTCGGCACTGCTCCATAATCAACACAGAATATATGGCAAGCAAATAAAGCTATTATATAGCACACCTGGAATCCTGATATTTTTCAGATATTGACCAGTTTAGTGATTTGTTATCCTCGTCCAGTAGCAGCGACGCAGACGTCGGACCAGACGAGGCCGGGGCCGGCTCCGGGGTCGGTTTTTGTCTCAGACAGCGGAACACCAAACGGAGGAGTACGACAACAGCAGCTCGATACACCCGGAGGCGATGATCGAGCGGGATACAGCTTTACCTCCTCCACATATATCTCAACAGGTACCAATGAACTCACTGCAGGTCATTAATTTGTCTGATTATGTTTTTTCAGGAGACAAACTTTCGTTCCTGCCAAAGGGACTAATTTTTTCACCTACTTAGCCACCAGATAAATTTACCATTGTTAAGGATCGTTATCTTTTTTGCAGAAAATTGTTCTTCCAGTCCATCTATAGGAAGCCAGAGATTCTTGATTCATTCTCAATGGATGATTGGTAGGTTTTTCAAGATCTTATGGACATTTTAAATGAATCCGATCCTTTTACAGGTAGACAGAGGTTTCCACACAGTAATAAGTCTACTGTCTCCCCCTCTCTGTCCCTGGTTCCAACCGTGAAAATCTTCTTCGAGTTGGTTAAACAGGATGTGTTAGCTCTACAATCTCCACCACATAGTACTGTTAATTTGATATCAGGAGAGTGCAGGACCTTAGAGGGCCCTCGTGAAAACACATCTTTCTTGATGAAGGAGGCTGACAGGGGGGCAACGTTGTTCTTTGGCCCACTCATCTGTATCTGGAGGAAGCCACAGGCAACTGGGAAATAGTTTTACTCTACATTGCAATTTGATCCCAGACAGCTGTTTACCCTTCCCATGACTTTTAGCAACAAGTCCGACATTAGTACCATTACATCGATGTATTTTTCATTTGGTTGGGGACAGAGGAAGGGTGACAACAGCAACATTTTTGGACCTGACGGTGCATGTTCGAGACCATAAATTGATAACTAGTCCTTATCGTAAGACTACTGCTACCAACTGTCTCCTTGAATTCGGGAGCTTTCATCCCTTACAAACACATCGGGGGGTACCGGTGGCTTAATTTCTGTGTACTTGATGCAATTGCACATTGACTGAAGATTTCAGGAGACAAGTGTGTCTTTTGATAGCAATGTTCAAACAACGTGGATACCCCCGGAAAATCATCTAACATGCCTTGCAACATACCAATTCTTCATCTCAGGACTCTCTTCTGTTTTCTGCAAAAAAATGATTACAACATTCAATGGAATTCGGAAAGATTTATACTACAAAGCCATTGAGAAGTATTCTTGTATTAACCAGCTGGTCAGCCCTCAACTACATCAGTGACAATCAGTGATATATACAATTTTGATCTGAGTGTCGGATGAAAATCGACAACCCAATGTATAGGTTTGCGAAAAACATCAGACCGCACTTGGATTAAATTGGAGTGCAGTCCGATGTTCACAGATTGAAAAGATGGAGAGGTTGGAGAAACTATTTATTTTCTCCACTTCAGAGAAAAACTGATGACACCGATCAAAGTCTGATCAAAGTCTGATTAGAGCAAGCAGACCGTTTTTCTCAAATAGAGAGAAAACCGTCGTGTTACCCTGACTTAAAGGTGGTCAAACATAAGTAAAGCTGTACTACAGCTGACCATTAGAATCTATTACTTTGCGGAGTTTTAGCTCTGAATACATTTTTTATGTTTTTTTCTATTTACTTGCTCTGTCCGATCAGCACATGAACTCTACAATACGAAAAAAGTTTGTAGTTAAAAATATCACATATTATCCTGTACATACCATCTGGATGTCTACACATTGGATGTCTGCAAACACAATATACAGCACACAGTGTGCTGGGTAATATATGACAGATATATGATACAATATGACGGTGTACTAGTGTGATGATATACAGACTTCAGATGTCATATAGGATAGATTCTGATGGCTTATATTATACTATGACTACAGACTTCAGATATTACACCAACCGCATTTTATCCTGTATATAACATCTGATGTCTGTGCACACAGTATATCATATCCAGTATACAGGATAATATGTGATATCACTAGAGCCCCATGTCAAATGTGTCTCCCTGCCTTTGGACCAAATGAGTAATTAACAGAAAGTGAGCGCTGCCACGGGAGGTGAATATTGGCTTTATTATTTTTTCTGGGAGAAGAACGTGGAATCAGAAGGGGTTGTCCTAACAACACAAATAACTTAATCATTGTCCAGAACTGTGATATCCTTTATATAGCAATTCCTGCTTGTGTTTTTCAGTCATTCTCTGGCTCATGGACAAGTGAGATCTTCAGCTAATGTTACCATTTACCTAATGTTACACTTAGAGAGGAGTAGACCCATGGAAGTTCGGTTCGGTGGGGTCAGCTGGACTTTAAATAAAGTTTGGTTTGGGACTCGGACTTGACCTGAACCCCAATGGAAGTCACTAATTGGGCAGTTTGGGTCTCTGCCCACATACAGCCAGCCATAAGCAGATCACTGCATTTTTTTTGTGCACACTATAACACATGTAAGTTATCTTCAGTGGGTGCAACCAAACTGTACCTTCATGGGGTCTAACTTGGCCTGAACACCAATGGAAGTCACTGATTGAAAAGTTCAGGTCTCCGCCGAGATGTAGCCAGCCATAAGCAGAACAATTCCGGGGGAAGGTGGGTGGGGTTTTTCATTAACTTATTTTTTGGAGTGTTGCACACTACACCCGATCATGTTGTTGTTACCCTCAGTACAAGCCGTTCAAGGACTGTAAGCAGCTGGGCTGTACCTCAGCATAGCGATGCTCTCGTGAGTACATTGCATATGTAAAGCACCCGAACTCCAAACCTGACCTCTGGGGGTTTTAAAGTTGGTGTTTGGCCGAAAAACTGAACACCGAATATTGAGTTTGCTCATCTCTACTCAGATTCGGTTATCTCTGGTTACACTTCTATAGAAAATCTATTCCGAGTTGATTATATCTGTTCTATTTGTTTTTCAGGACCCTTAATTGACAGTAGTCAGTCATTTAGAAGAAGGAATGGATACTCAAGTACAAGAACATCTCAACACAATTGTTTACATGGATGCAGTTTTCAGAACATTAGTGTGACAATTTACAATTACTATGTTCAGAATGAAAGGGAAAACCAGACAGAAAGGATTGAGTAGGACTCTGCCACCCCAAAAGCTGCAACCTCAACTGTCAATACAGAAAATGAGAGTGAAAATTGCATGATTTGTATTGATGTCCTGCAACGAGACATAACCTATTTATCATGCAGACACTTACTTCATACAACTTGTTTAGAAACATGGCTGGTCTACGATCAGACGTGCCCCTCTGCCGGGCAGCTATCACCAGCCAGCGCTAGGTATGTATAACTTTTTGTAATCTAATGTGTGTTGGCTTCGTTGATCCAAACAGTATTAACTATATCCACCTCCCTTCAGGGCTGATCTTAGGCTGAATGGTGCCTTGTGCAAAATTATTTTTTTGTGCCCTGCCCAATTGGTATTTATTTTGTATTAAGGCTTTATTCATGAGTCATATATTCAATTTATTATTTAGAATTGTTTATTTTGAGTGAAAATAATGTTCTTCGGTACTGCTCCATACTTAACACAGAATATATGGTAACCAAATAAAGCTACTATATAGCACACATGGAATCTGATATTTTTCAGATATTGACCAGTTTAGTGATTTTTTTATCCTCGGCCAGCAGCGACACAGACGTTGGACCAGACAAGGCCGTGGCCGGGGTTGCTTTTTGTCTCAGACAGCGGAACACCAAATGGAGGAGTACGACAACAGCAGCTTGATAAAACCGGAGGCAATGATCGAGTGGTATACAGCCTTACCTCCTCCAGACATATCTCAACAGATACTAGTGAACTCACTGCAGGTCATTAATTTGTCTGATTATGTTCTTTCAGGGGACGAACGTTTGGTACTGCAGAAGGGACTAACTTTTTCACCTACTTAGGCTAAGTTCACACATCCTGTGTTTTGCATCAGTCACAATCCGTCGCCTTGGGGAATTACGGTATCCTGCAAAATATTTTGCAGGAATCCTGTATTTCCCCATAGACTTCTATTAGCGACGGATTGCGACTGATGACCCTGCGTTGCATCCGCTGCGTCGCGGTCCGTCGTTTTTGACTGACCGCCGAGCGGGGAGCAACGCAGAATGTAACGTTTTTCGGGCCGTCAAAATTAACGCGCCGCGCAGGAATCCGTCGCCATCCGTCAAGCTTGTAATGCATGTCTATGGTGCTGGATTCCGTCGTAATCCGTCTTACAACGGAATCCAGCGCAGGATTCCGTCATGCTCTACTGAGCATGCCCAGCATGCTTGGCACGCCCACTGTGCTGTCCCAAACACAGACGGATCATGACTGATCCGTCAAAAAAACGGACGCACAGCGGATGTAACGGACGCAACTGATCCGTTTTTTCACAGGATTCCTGTGAAAGGAATCCTGTGAAAAACACATCAGTTGCATCAGTTGACATCTTGAAAATGACTGATCCGTTGCTGACGGACCTGACGGATTGAAAACACAGGATGTGTGAACTTAGCCTTAGCCACCAGATAAATTTACCATTGTTAAGGATCTTTATTTTTTTGCAGAAAATTGATATTCCAGTCCATCTATAGGAAGCCAGAGATTCTTCATTCATTCTCAATGGATGATTGGTAGGTTTTTCAAGATCTTATGGACATTTTAAATTAATCCGATCCTTTTACAGGTAGACAGAGGTTTCCACACTGTAATAAGTCTACTGTCTCCCCCTCTTTGTCCCTGGTTCCAACCATGAAAATCTTCTTCGAGTTGGTTAAACAGGATGTGTTAGCTCTACAATCTCCACCACATGGTACTGTTAATTTGATATCAGGAAAGTCCAGGACCTTAGAGGGCCCTGGTGAAAACACATCTTTCTTGATGAAGGAGGCTGACAGGGGGGCAACGTTGTTCTTTGGCCCACTCATCTGTATATGGAGGAAGCCACAGGCAACTGTGAAATAGTTTTACTCTACATTGCAATTTGATCCCAGACAGCTGTTTACCCTTCCCATGACTTGCCGGAGATTCTGGATTCATTCTCAATGAATGATTGGCAGGTGTTTCAAAATCTTATACCTTTAAAATGAATCCGATCCTGTTACAGGTAGGTGGAGGTATGCACACCATAATAAGACTACTGTCTCCCCCTCTTTGTCCCTGGTCCCAGCCATGAAAATCTTCTACAAGCTGTTAAACAAGATGGGTTAGACCACATAGTCCTCTCAATTTGACATCAGGAGAGCACAGGGCCTTGGAGGGCCTTCGCAAAAACACATCCTTATTGATCAAGGAGGCTGATAAGGGGGGCAACGTTGTCCTTTGGCCCACCCATCTGTATCTGGAGGAAGCCCACAGGAACTGGGCAATCCCAAGTTTTATTCTAATTTGCCATCTGATCCCACCAAGTTATTCACTTACAAACTGCGTAAATTTTTAACTTCAGTTACCAAATTGGCCATTCTTTCATCTAAAGAAAAACTATTTTTGTGGGTTGATCATCCTGTGACATCCACATTTTATATGCTGCCAAAGGTGCACAAAAGATCTCACCAAACCACTGTGGCAATTATTAGTAGCCTCTGTGAGAAAACCAGTATCTATATTGACTTTATCCCTAGCGTCTGGCCACCCAATTGGACTCGTAGATTATCGACTCCTCACACTTCATACAGCTTTGTCGGGACATTACCATTTTGCCCGGCAATATTATTGCTACTTGTGATGTAGAGTCCCTACACTCAAACGACGGACTTAAGAATGGCATACATGCCACCATCTATTTTTTGAACAAACAGTCCCATTATGATAGAATGCATGACTGCTTTGTCCTCTATCTTCTAAATTTTGTTCTCCTACATAACTATTTCATCTTCGACAAGAGTTAGTTCTGTCAGGCGTCTGGTCTCACCATGGGTGCCAGGTGTGCGCCCGCCATTGCCAATCTGTTTTTAGGTTGGTGGGAAAAGACAGTTGTTTACCCTTCCCATGACTTTCAGCAACATGTCCGACAGTAGTACCGTTACATCGATAATGGATTTTTAATTTGGTCGGGGACAGAGGAGGGGTGCGCAGAATTTATTTTGGCTTTAAACAGGAACTCTGTTAACATCTTTCTAACTTTTTCTCTCTCTTTGCCAACAGCAACATTTTTGGACCTGACGGTGCATGTTCTAGACTATAAATTGACTACTAGTCTTTTTCGTAAGACTACTGCTACCAAATTCTCCTTGAATTTTGGAGCTTTCATCCCCTACATACCCATCGGGGGGTACCACTGGGACAATTCCTGTGTACTCGATGCAAATGCACATTGACTGAAGTTTTCAGAAGACAGGTGGGTCTTTTGACGGCAAGGTTCAAACAACATGGATAACCCCAGAAAATCATCCTGCAGGCTTTCCAACATACCAATTCTTCATCTCAGGACTCTCTTCTGGTTTCTACAAAAAAACGATTACAACAGTTCATATTAAAAAGTTTTCCATGACCACTGTACATTCCTACATATATATTTCCCTTGGTAATCCATGTTATACAGGGCCTTTTTTAATTTAATTCCCATCATTGTCCCCCTGGTACTATTCTACACGCAATACAACCCTGGGAGGATTCCCCTTCATTTCTAATGACCAGCTTTACCTGAATGGGGGATTCTGGGATTGGTCACTACAGTGTGGTGTGGTAGACCTTAGGTCCTCACTCTTATGTACTTTCAATATTTTGCCCCTTATTCTGTGTGGTGTTCTGTAATTCACCAATTTATACATACCTTACATGTGCCTGCATGTGGGCGTCTCTGTAGTCTGTCTCCACATGGCACAGTAATATAAATATAGTATTTTGGATTGATTCCTATCTACTGCATTATGTACTGTTCTGTGCTATGCAGGCACCTTTTGTGTATTTCACCTAGTTTTTTCCATCAATGGATCCACAATCAATCAATCAATCAATGGATTTGCATCAATATTCCACATTAGTCGTGGATGTCACGGTGTGACATCTATCATTCACCTATTTGCATTTACTGTGCATAACAAACTCTTGCATAAATTGGTATTTGTAGGACGTTGCATTATGAGGGTCCCTCGTACACTTTCTACCATATCTTACTATGCATAGCAACGTTGTTGCACAGATTATTCTATGCAGGGCGGTACATCATGTGTATCCTCTATGTACCATCCATCATGTTTTACTGTGCATAATAAAGCCGCTGTACAGTTGGGACATGTAAATTGGCATATATTGGCAGGGCATTATATGTACCCTTTATGTACCATCTACCATGCTTTACTGTGCATAAAAATGCCGCTGCACAGATTGGTACATATATACATATAGGGCTATGTGCTGTATGTATATATATCTATACCACTCATTAGATTCACTATGCATAATTTTGTTGCACGGGCTGTATTATATATATCTGCGTACCATATATGCACCGTCAATATGCCGTTTTATTGCTAACTATGTCTAAAATGTACAATCATGATGCGGCAATAGCTCTTCTAGGGACACCGTATTGCCCGTTCTATTTTTCTTACCATTATGATTGAGACCAAAAAACTAGACATGCATTTAAGTTATCCAGAGCTTTCCTCACTATGTCGTGTATTATAGCATTCTGTAACGTCTGTGATCACCATTAGATCTGTGTATAAGCCTTCGATAGATCTGAAGTGGCTACAGCTCAATGGCAATTACCTGAATTCATTGCCTTGGCATGGTGGGGGCCAATAATTTCCTTCTCTTTGCCCCTGGTACTATACTACACTCAACTCTACCCCCCGGGGGATTCCCTGTTATTTTTAAGGACTAGCTTTCCTTGAATGGGGTATTTTGAGATTGGTGTGGTAGTTCTTGGGTCTTCATTCTTATATGCTTTCAATATGTTGCCTCTTGTTTTGTGCGGTGTTCCGCAATTCATCAATTTGTGGATGTCATGGCGTGTTGACTTCCATAATTTACCCGTATGTGTTTACTGTACATAACAATGTCTCTGCACAGATTGGTATATGTAGGGTGATGCATTATGTGTATCGTTCATGAACCCTCCACTATACTTTACTCTGCATTATAACACCGTCGTATGGATTGGTATAAGTATGGCAGTATATCATGTGTTTCCGCTATGTATAATGCCGCTGCACAGATTGGTATTAGTAGAGCGAGGTTTTATATGTAACCTTTATGTACCATTCATTTTGTTTGACTGTGCATAATAGCTCCGCTGCACAGACTGATACATATAAGGTGGTGTACATATATTATTTGTATATATCACCCATTACATTTACTGGGCAGAACTCCGTTGCACAGGCTCTATTATATATTTGCGTACCATCTATGCAATATCAACACGTCGTTTTATTGCTATGTCTAAAGTGTATAATTGGGACGCTGTAATGGCTCCTTTAAGGACGCTATATTGTCCGTTCCATCTTTCTTACTATCATGATTGAGACTAAAAAATTATGCATGCATTTAATCCATCCAGAGCTTTCCTCACTATGCCTTATACTATGGCATCTCGTGATGTCTGGGATCGCCATTAGATCTGTGCATAAGCTTTTAATAGATCTTATGTGGCTACAGCAGTATAGCAACGACTTGCCTTTGTGCACACACAAAGCTCTGTATGCTCTGAGCTTTCCTCTATCAGTGCTGCCTATTTCTGGCCTTCCCCTTTGTGGTCATGTGTTTACACATTGACCTATACGCTTGTATTCCTTATGGCACGCACTAGAGTTTCTGGTCTCCATGACGACAAAGATGTGTTGGTGACGCCCACTTCCGGCTTTCTCCGTTGTGGTCATGTGTCACTTTACTTTATCTCTATTTTAACTAGCGTCCTCGGTTCTCATAGCAACAATGACGCGCACTTCCAGACTCGCTCCCCGTGACCACGCGTCTCCACACCGGCATGAGATTTCTCCACATGATTATATGGGGGATATAAATGCCTCACTTTGTGTATGATACTCGCCCCTGACAAAGCCGCCGAGCGCGGCGACACGCGTTGGGTCACATTGCCTCCACCTCCATATAACCCTATAACAAAAAATAGCCAGTACACAATATAAAATATATACAGTTTATTACTGTATAGAATAAAAAGCAAGGTAAACAGCAATGGAAATAGTGCGAAACAGGCACCACAAACAGCACAGCAAGGGACAATTGGAGAATATCTCAGTAGCAGTGCAATGCACCACAAAGAAACATATATTTATATATAGTATGTGGTCAGTTGTACAAAATATAATACCAAAAATAGTACAACCTCAATAATAGCCAATATATATTATATCAATACAATAAACATATGAAGGGTGGTCCAAAAGTAGGTGGACAGTATGTGTAATAGGGTTATGAAGGTGGAGTTTTATCAAACATTGTGTAAAGTGAAACTGACTCAGTTGCCCTTAGCAACCAATCAGATTCCACTTTTCATTTTTCACAGACTCTTTGGAAAATGAAAGGTGGACTCTGATTGGTTGCTAAGGGCAACTGAGTCAGTTTCACAGATATGTTATTATTTTCTGTCCACCTACTTTTGGACCACCCTGTATATGAGATATTAATCAAAAATTGTATACACCCAATTAATAAATATCGGTATATCACAATATGTAGTAAAGTGACGTATGCACAAGCAACAAAAAAGCTGAACATAAAGATATGCTGGTAAACAGCCTAATGCAAAAATATTAACCACAAGGTGTAATAAATATCTGATGTAATATATAAAAAAGTAACCCTAAAATTGGGCATGTATATCGACTAAATCAAGTGCAAGATTAAGTTTGTGTTAATATAAATGATATCAACAAGGTGCACAGTAATACTAGAGATAGTTGATCAGAGAAACAAGTAACAATGCATAACAATGTGCCATTTGTGGTGCCTGTTTAGCACTACTTCCATTACTTTTTACATTGCTTGTTACCTTGTTTTTTATTCTATACATTAATACACTTTATATATTTTATATTGTGTACTGGGTAGTTTTTTTTATAGGGGTATATATGTTTAATAAAAAAGAGAAAAGGCTAGGCACTGCAAGCCCAGGTGTGTACTCACGAGGCTGTGGTTTTTCCTTGGATCACAGATCTCCAGCCGGTCCCTGTGGTGCTCAGCCAAGGTATAGAAATCCAATATGAGCTTCAAGTAAGAAGGAATGGCGGCAACTCACTGGTGAACGTTAACGGCAATTTTTATTGCACAATCTGCAGCATTGTTACAATGTAACCAGGGAGGGGGGAGTGCAGGGGCGCCGGACGACGGCCGTTTCGCACCGTAGCAGGTGCTTCCACAGGTCCGAATTAGCAAAGTCAGATGAACCTCCCTCTTATGGAGGAGTCCGACAGGTGCAACTAAAAAGCTCAATGGCTGATACCAGATAACAACAGCGTAACAGTATAATCCATATTACAGATAATCAATCAAAGTTGGATAGAGAAAACGAATACAGAGTGTAGAGAAAGTTATCAGCAAGGAATATGACGAACATTTATCATATATATTTGTTCCCTCTTCCAATAGAGATGCATTGCTGCTGAAAACCGAGAAGGTCTTTTTTTTATATATATATAATGTGTGTAACACAATGTTATACCTTCTACTTGTTTTTTTACTTTTTTATTATTAAATCGTTTTAAAGATTATTTATTACTCTATTTTGAGAGGATAAAATCCTTATGTATGAAAAAATATGCTCTGCCGTGCAAGAAAAAAGAAAAAAGAAAAAAAAAAAAAAAAAAAAAAAAAAAAAAAAAAAGAAAAGAAAAAAGAAAGAGAGTCAAAAACCGCCTAACCCTTATGGGGTCTCATCCTTCCCTATTCCGTGGATATCACTTTTAAACAAAGAGTAAGACTAATAACTGTTTGTTTTTTTTTTTTTGTTTTTTTGTTTTTTTTTAAAAAAGGTTTCAAATAGTATTTATATCAAGACAACGTCAGGGATACTAGTCTTTTTCGGGCTGAAAGGGGGGGAGGAGAATATACGGCTCTAAAAAGCCACATGATGTCCGAAATCGTATGGGCTAAGTGCGCCTTATTCTAGATTGAGGACTGACTCGGGGAAAGGAATTGCGGGTTGGACTATAAAGTCTACGATTATGGATCTGCCAAAGCAAGTACTTTTTTCAAAAGGAAAATTTATGACAGTAAATATGTGCATGGATTTGATGTAATATCTATATTTATTCTTTACTTATTTTACTTTTTTTATGCCCTACTTTTAATTTAAAGATATCTGGCCTCTACTGGGGGGCTTTTTTCTATCTTTTAGCAGGAAATTTAAACACGCTAAGTGCCCGTTATAGGAAAATGGACATGTCGTTACGGTCATTGAGTCCCAAAGGACCCAATGCCTTAACCTCCATAATGAGGCGCGATTCCCTCTGTAAGAGTTGTTTATGAGTATCGCCACCTCTTCCAGATGGGGTGATCTTGAATACACCCGCAAAAGATAGAACATCTGGATTACCTGCGTGATGTTCTCTAATGTGCCTAATTAGCCTGGGGGACCCCTTCCCTGTTAAGATGGAATTATAGTGTTCTCGAAAACGTACGTATAGGCAGCGTATGGTTTTCCCTATATAGAAGAAGGAACAAGGGCAAAAGATTACATATACAACAAATTTGGTCTTGCATGAGATGAAATGTCTAACGGTGAAATTATGTTCACCTATATTCAGGACCTTGGCTGTCAGATGAAAGGAGCAAAAATTACAGTCCCCACACCTATAGTTCCCTATCGGTTGGGCACGGTCTAACCATGTTTTATTGTGGCTAGTAAGCCTGTTCTGTACAAGTAGGTCTCCCAAGTTTTTGCTCCTTCTATATGTCACCAACGGTCCTTTCTTTGCCCTAGTAGATAAATCAAAATCCTCCTCTATTAAATGCCAGTGTCTTTTTATACTGGACCGGATAATGCTGTCCATTGGGCCAAACTTGAAACTAAAAAGGAATCTACCAGAATTTTCTTCCCCAGTTTTTCTTTGTTTTTTATTAGTAAGCTCAGGGGGTCTGGAGTTGGAGCGGAGCCGGGCTTTTTCAATAATATCGAGTGGGTAACCCCTATTCTGCAATCTGGTTGCTAAATCGACACTCTGCTCTTCATATTTTTTCTTGTTGTTGTTAATCCTTTTTATACGTAGGAATTGGCTGAATGGGAGGGACTGCTTGGTATGGGATGGGTGGTAGCTTTCATAGTGCAGTAGTGAATTCTTGGACGTGGGCTTCCTAAACACTTCCCGTGTTAACTCACCATTTTCTAGTGTAAGCCTCACGTCCAAGAATTCCAGCACAGTACCTCCAAACACACTGGTGAATTTCATGTTATGGGTGTTGGTTTCATTTAAAAACTGGACAAAGTCCTGAAAGTCTGATTCCGACCCATCCCAGACCAGAAAAATATCGTCCACGTATCTGAGATATTTTTTTATGTGCTTCAGAAAGGGATTAGTGGTGCTATAAATCAATGTGTCTTCCATTGAAGCCAAGAAGAGGTTTGCGAATGAACAAGCTACGGGGGTACCTGTCGGACTCCTCCATAAGAGGGAGGTTCATCTGACTTTGCTAATTCGGACCTGTGGAAGCACCTGCTACGGTGCGAAACGGCCGTCGTCCGGCGCCCCTGCACTCCCCCCTCCCTGGTTACATTGTAACAATGCTGCAGATTGTGCAATAAAAATTGCCGTTAACGTTCACCAGTGAGTTGCCGCCATTCCTTCTTACTTGAAGCTCATATTGGATTTCTATACCTTGGCTGAGCACCACAGGGACCGGCTGGAGATCTGTGATCCAAGGAAAAACCACAGCCTCGTGAGTACACACCTGGGCTTGCAGTGCCTAGCCTTTTCTCTTTTTTATTACTGCTTGTGTGGACTGTTTCTTGGCTATAGAGCACGCAACCCATTATAGAATAAAAAGGTGTATATTTACTCTTACACAATGGATGTCGTGGATGTTGATATCACAGATCCTGAAGATACTAATATTTTTTCAGGGAGGGAGGATGCAGTAGCGTTTTTTACTTGTTGCAACAGCGCCGCAGATACAGAAATCCTAGGAAATAAAAGTCTTGAAATGAAGATAGGAAACCTGGCAGAGAAAGAGATAGGATTATTTTGGACCGTGCAATCTTTGAGAGCCTATACAGACTGCCAGAGAGTACCTCGAGGACTACGTGTCCTAAAGAATATTTCATTCTACCAAGAGGATGCAGCTTTTGTGTCTGAATGGGAACAAGTACAACAGGAGTGCTCATTGCGATTCTTAAGCCTAGTGCTAAAAAAGAATGAATCTGAACACACCTTAATCACAGAAGAACTGCTGAGACTCCGTAGAGAATTGGAGGGCAGATTGTCTAAAGAGGACTGGTCACTATTCCTAAAAAAACTGGATAAAAAATTAATTCCTTTACAAAACCAAATAAAGGAAAGGAAACGGGAGAAGTTCTTGCGGGACAAATCTGACTACGAGTTAAAAAGAATTTTCTCATGGAAAAAGACACCTAGGAACTTTTCTGCCACTTTCAATTACAATAAAAAATCTAAAAAAAGATTATACAAACAAAACCAAAACGAAAAAAGGAATGCCTGGACGACCGACTCAGATTCAAGCGGGGTAGAGGATTTACCACCCCCCAAGAGAAAAGCGAGCATGGTCCCCACTACTAGTGCCTTTATAACGGCCCCTTTGGAAAAAGGACAAGGAGAGGAAGGGGCAAGAAAAAATCTTTTTACGGACAAAAAGAAGCAGGTGTCATGGAGAGATTAGATACCTATACCTCTAAGGAAAATACCATCTGGAATTTATCCTCTCATAATCTGGATATTCATATGATAGCTGTGCTGAATAAAGGACTGAATTATTGCATACCAGAGACCTTTAACTTTTCAGATTTTCAGATTGACCTTTTTAAAAGCTGTCGCAAAATACACCTAGCTAAATTTTATAACAACAAGAGTGAACCCCAGCCAAAAATAATCCAAGGGGAGAGCCCAGTAACAATTGGCCCCTTGGGCTTTTTTGGTCCTAAGAGTGCATTTGGAGATATTAGTGAGGATGCGTTGTTTCTATCTGAGCTGAGCGAGGAAAATCTCGACGCTCCTGTTAGCAACAATGGGGTTCAATGTGGTAACCCACCCTTTAGAGGAGGCTTAAAATCTACCTTCATCCCTCCAACTGCACCAGGCAATGTAATAGATCTGTTTCAAAATTTGGTTATTAAGGATATAGAGGCACTGAACTATCCTGAAGCTCCAAAGAACCTGACTTATGCAGAGGATAAGGCATTAAAAACTATACAATCTTGGGACGATATCGTTATCCGTAGACCCGATAAGGGAGGGGGTACAGTCCTCTGGCCCAAGAAGTTGTACATGGAGGAGGCAGACAGGCAGCTAGGGGATTCCTCCGCATATGAAAGAATTATGTTTGATCCCACAAATAGATATAAGGAAAAACTTCGGTCTTTCCTGAACAAAAAAGTTGCAAATGGTTTTCTATCCAGCAAAATGGCAGAAAAGCTATTACCTTTGTATCCACAGAAGCCACATTGGTACTGCCTACCTAAAATCCACAAACATAGTGAAAAACCACCTGGGCGCCCTATAGTCTCGGGCATAGGCTCGGTTTTTGAGCCCCTATCCCAGTATATAGATTGGCTTCTTCACCCATTGCTGGCTAGAATTCCATCATATATCAGGGATACTGGCATGTTTGTTTCCACCTTAGATTCTTTTGAATGGCAGGAGGGCTTTGCGATGGCTTCTATCGATATAGAAAGCCTATACACCAGAATACCCCAAGATCAAGGGGTCCAGATCATTAAACAACTAATCATCAATCTAGGTGTAGAACATAATATGGCTTGCTTCATAGAGGAAGCATTAAATCTTATTTTGAAGCATAATTCTTTCAAATTCGGGGAACAATGGTTCCATCAATGCGGGGGTACCGCGATGGGTACCCCCGTAGCTTGTTCATTCGCAAACCTCTTCTTGGCTTCAATGGAAGACACATTGATTTATAGCACCACTAATCCCTTTCTGAAGCACATAAAAAAATATCTCAGATACGTGGACGATATTTTTCTGGTCTGGGATGGGTCGGAATCAGACTTTCAGGACTTTGTCCAGTTTTTAAATGAAACCAACACCCATAACATGAAATTCACCAGTGTGTTTGGAGGTACTGTGCTGGAATTCTTGGACGTGAGGCTTACACTAGAAAATGGTGAGTTAACACGGGAAGTGTTTAGGAAGCCCACGTCCAAGAATTCACTACTGCACTATGAAAGCTACCACCCATCCCATACCAAGCAGTCCCTCCCATTCAGCCAATTCCTACGTATAAAAAGGATTAACAACAACAAGAAAAAATATGAAGAGCAGAGTGTCGATTTAGCAACCAGATTGCAGAATAGGGGTTACCCACTCGATATTATTGAAAAAGCCCGGCTCCGCTCCAACTCCAGACCCCCTGAGCTTACTAATAAAAAACAAAGAAAAACTGGGGAAGAAAATTCTGGTAGATTCCTTTTTAGTTTCAAGTTTGGCCCAATGGACAGCATTATCCGGTCCAGTATAAAAAGACACTGGCATTTAATAGAGGAGGATTTTGATTTATCTACTAGGGCAAAGAAAGGACCGTTGGTGACATATAGAAGGAGCAAAAACTTGGGAGACCTACTTGTACAGAACAGGCTTACTAGCCACAATAAAACATGGTTAGACCGTGCCCAACCGATAGGGAACTATAGTTGTGGGGACTGTAATTTTTGCTCCTTCCATCTGACAGCCAAGGTCCTGAATATAGGTGAACATAATTTCACCGTTAGACATTTCATCTCATGCAAGACCAAATTTGTTGTATATGTAATCTTTTGCCCTTGTTCCTTCTTCTATATAGGGAAAACCATACGCTGCCTATACGTACGTTTTCGAGAACACTATAATTCCATCTTAACAGGGAAGGGGTCCCCCAGGCTAATTAGGCACATTAGAGAACATCACGCAGGTAATCCAGATGTTCTATCTTTTGCGGGTGTATTCAAGATCACCCCATCTGGAAGAGGTGGCGATACTCATAAACAACTCTTACAGAGGGAATCGCGCCTCATTATGGAGGTTAAGGCATTGGGTCCTTTGGGACTCAATGACCGTAACGACATGTCCGTTTTCCTATAACGGGCACTTAGCGTGTTTAAATTTCCTGCTAAAAGATAGAAAAAAGCCCCCCAGTAGAGGCCAGATATCTTTAAATTAAAAGTAGGGCATAAAAAAAGTAAAATAAGTAAAGAATAAATATAGATATTACATCAAATCCATGCACATATTTACTGTCATAAATTTTCCTTTTGAAAAAAGTACTTGCTTTGGCAGATCCATAATCGTAGACTTTATAGTCCAACCCGCAATTCCTTTCCCCGAGTCAGTCCTCAATCTAGAATAAGGCGCACTTAGCCCATACGATTTCGGACATCATGTGGCTTTTTAGAGCCGTATATTCTCCTCCCCCCCTTTCAGCCCGAAAAAGACTAGTATCCCTGACGTTGTCTTGATATAAATACTATTTGAAACCTTTTTTAAAAAAAAAAAACAAAAAAAAACAAAACAAACAGTTATTAGTCTTACTCTTTGTTTAAAAGTGATATCCACGGAATAGGGAAGGATGAGACCCCATAAGGGTTAGGCGGTTTTTGACTCTCTTTCTTTTTTCTTTTCTTTTTTTTTTTTTTTTTTTTTTTTTTTTTTTCTTTTTTCTTTTTTCTTGCACGGCAGAGCATATTTTTTCATACATAAGGATTTTATCCTCTCAAAATAGAGTAATAAATAATCTTTAAAACGATTTAATAATAAAAAAGTAAAAAAACAAGTAGAAGGTATAACATTGTGTTACACACATTATATATAAAAAAAAGACCTTCTCGGTTTTCAGCAGCAATGCATCTCTATTGGAAGAGGGAACAAATATATATGATAAATGTTCGTCATATTCCTTGCTGATAACTTTCTCTACACTCTGTATTCGTTTTCTCTATCCAACTTTGATTGATTATCTGTAATATGGATTATACTGTTACGCTGTTGTTATCTGGTATCAGCCATTGAGCTTTTTAGTTGCACCTGTCGGACTCCTCCATAAGAGGGAGGTTCATCTGACTTTGCTAATTCGGACCTGTGGAAGCACCTGCTACGGTGCGAAACGGCCGTCGTCCGGCGCCCCTGCACTCCCCCCTCCCTGGTTACATTGTAACAATGCTGCAGATTGTGCAATAAAAATTGCCGTTAACGTTCACCAGTGAGTTGCCGCCATTCCTTCTTACTTGAAGCTCGTATATATGTTTAATTCTAGTAGCCTTTTTCCATATGATGGGGAATGTAGTAGTGCATTGTCACCATTGGACATTACATTCTATATCCCCTTGTGTGACACAATTTCGGTATTAATTGCCTCCACCCCAGCCTGACATTGACCTCCTCACAGCCATAGCAGCCTTTTGCTTCTGTTAAGGGCAATATCAAATCCTGCATGCCCTGACTTGGGAATCCTCACGCGGGTATATTATTTTCTAGCCCTGGGCTGACACTGGCCTCTGCCACACCACACAATAGTTTATTATACTACATATTAGGGGATTGGGTTCCCCTTTTGAGGGTGCCTTGCCTTCCAACTACTTTTGTGTCTCTTCATTATATGGTGGTTATTGAGGCAGCTACCATTCCCTTGTGAGACATATATGTATACAGGTGTGTTTTTGCTGCTGTAGAGTTCTATATTGTTACACAGTTACATACGATGAAAAAAGACCTAGGTCCATCTAGTTCAACCTTCTTCCACCAATTATACATTTTGTCCCTAAGTCACTTATAACCAACAATGTTGTGTGTACTGAGGAAATCATCCAGCCCTTTTTTAAAAGCTGTTATAGTATCTGCCATTACTACCTCTCCACAGTCTGACTGCTCTAACTGTAAAGAATCCTTTCCTATTTAGCTGTCGGAATCGCTTTTCTTCCATTCGCAGTAAGTGCCCCCTGGTCCTTAGTATTGTCTTTGGAAGAAATAAGTCATGTGCCAGTCCTTTATATTGACCACACATGTATTTATACATACAGTTAGGTCCAGAAATATTTGGACAGTGACACAATTTTCGCGAGTTGGGCTCTGCATGCCACCACATTGGATTTGAAATGAAATCTCTACAACAGAATTCAAGTGCAGATTGTAACGTTTAATTTGAAGGTTTGAACAAAAATATCTGATAGAAATTGTAGGAATTGTACACATTTCTTTACAAACACTCCACATTTTAGGAGGTCAAAAGTAATTGGACAAATAAACCAAACCTAAACAAAATATTTTTATTTTCAATATTTTGTTGCGAATCCTTTGGCGGCAATCACTGCCTTAAGTCTGGAACCCATGGACATCACCAAACGCTGGGTTTCCTCCTTCTTAATGCTTTGCCAGGCCTTTACAGCCGCAGACTTCAGGTCTTGCTTGTTTGTGGGTCTTTCCGTCTTAAGTCTGGATTTGAGCAAGTGAAATGCATGCTCAATTGGGTTAAGATCTGGTGATTGACTTGGCCATTGCAGAAGGTTCCACTTTTTTGCACTCATGAACTCCTGGGTAGCTTTGGCTGTATGCTTGGGGTCATTGTCCATCTGTACTATGAAGCGCCGTCCGATCAACTTTGCGGCATTTGGCTGGATCTGGGCTGAAAGTATATCCCTGTACACTTCAGAATTCATCCGGCTACTCTTGTCTGCTGTTATGTCATCAATAAACACAAGTGACCCAGTGCCATTGAAAGCCATGCATGCCCATGCCATCACGTTGCCTCCACCATGTTTTACAGAGGATGTGGTGTGCCTTGGATCATGTGCCGTTCCCTTTCTTCTCCAAACTTTTTTCTTCCCATCATTCTGGTACAGGTTGATCTTTGTCTCATCTGTCCATAGAATACTTTTCCAGAACTGAGCTGGCTTCATGAGGTGTTTTTCAGCAAATTTAACTCTGGCCTGTCTATTTTTGGAATTGATGAATGGTTTGCATCTAGATGTGAACCCTTTGTATTTACTTTCATGGAGTCTTCTCTTTACTGTTGACTTAGAGACAGATACACCTACTTCACTGAGAGTGTTCTGGACTTCAGTTGATGTTGTGAACGGGTTCTTCTTCACCAAAGAAAGTATGCGGTGATCATCCACCACTGTTGTCATCCGTGGACGCCCAGGCCTTTTTGAGTTCCCAAGCTCACCAGTCAATTCCTTTTTTCTCATAATGTACCCGACTGTTGATTTTGCTACTCCAAGCATGTCTGCTATCTCTCTGATGGATTTTTTCTTTTTTTTCAGCCTCAGGATGTTCTGCTTCACCTCAATTGAGAGAGTTCCTTAGACCGCATGTTGTCTGGTCACAGCAACAGCTTCCAAATGCAAAACCACACACCTGTAATCAACCCCAGACCTTTTAACTACTTCATTGATTACAGGTTAACAAGGGAGACGCCTTCAGAGTTAATTGCAGCCCTTAGAGTCCCTTGTCCAATTACTTTTGGTCCCTTGAAAAAGAGGAGGCTATGCATTACAGAGCTATGATTCCTAAACCCTTTCTCCGATTTGGATGTGAAAACTCTCATATTGCAGCTGGGAGTGTGCACTTTCAGCCCATATTATATATATAATTGTATTTCTGAACATGTTTTTGTAAACAGCTAAAATAACAAAACTTGTGTCACTGTCCAAATATTTCTGGACCTAACTGTATAAATGAGATCTCCTCTGAGATGTCTTTTTTCTAAGCTAAACATATCTAACTTTTTCCACCTCTCATCATATGGGCGGCCTCCATTCCTTGTAATAATCTAGTTGCCTTTGAACTGACTCTAACTTCTGATTGTCCTTTTTAAAATGTGGAGCTCAAAACTGGATCCCATATTCCAGATGTAGCCTTACAAGTGATTTATAGAGGGGTAACAATACGTTGGGATCACGGGATCTAATCTCTCTTTTTATACACCCTAAAATCTTGTTTGCTTTAGCAGCTGCTGCTTGACATTGAGTGCTGCTGCTCAGCTTATTTGTAATGAGAATACCCAAGTCCTTCTCCTGTTCTGTAGTCCCGACTAGTTTACTTCCATTCAATGTATATGCAGCTATAGGATTACTCCATCCTAGGTGCATTACTTTACATTTATCAACAATTTTGTATAATTGTTTTGTTATTGCAATCATTATTTATAGCAACTATGTGGGGTATAGGGGCTCTTTTTGGTATTTTAAATGTTTTTAGCTTTTGTTTGTTGTTATTGGCATTTAATAAAGCTTCAGAATTTTAAAGCATTGTTATATTCACTTCATGGTGTGCACATGACTACAAGCGTGGCTTTTTCTTCTTTATATGTGTTCTCTTGTCTGCATGATGTGGCTCCTGTGATTGGTATCTGTAGTATTTTGGTACACCTCAAAAACCTTATTTCATAGTCCGGTTTCGGTCACGGTAATGAATATAATTCAGAGGGGACAGGACTATATTTCGCACTTTCCCACATTCCTATTGAGAGATGGTAACTTCCACAAAATTTTGAAGGAATGGTGGACAGACTTTACATTTCCAAATGAAGGGCATGTTCAGGATGCGGATGCCCTACTTTACTTGGAGGCAGCCAAAGTGGTCATGAGGGGGAAATTGATGGGTCATATGGCTAAATTAAGACGACATATAAATGAGCAGTTCCAGGAGGTGAGTTCGGCATTGAGGGTGGCTTATAGCAATTACCTAGAGGCTCCATCACAAAATTTGAAAGAAGATTGGTTGGTGTCAAAGAGGAGAATCATGAATGGGCATATAGGAGAGAGACCTTATATAGATCGCAGCAGGAGGTAGACCTCCACAGGTTTAGCAATAAAGCTGGGAGACTACTGGCCAATCTGGCAAGGGGTCGGCGACCGACAAGACACAGCAACTTTGGCTGGACAAGACATGAGCAACATAACTAATCTTAAAAAATGTAATGACTTTTTGGGAAATGTTTATGCCAACTTGTAGAGTGGAGGAGGTGAGGATTGGTTGAAGGGAATTAAATAGTCACAGTTATCGGCGGAGGCATTACATGTCTTAAACACAGAAATAACGACTGACGAAGTTCAGGGAGTTATAGGGGAACTTAATAAGTTTAAAGCACCAGGTCCAGATGGATTCAGAAGCGACTTTTACAAGTCCTTGAAAGAACAGGTAGCATGCACCCTCATTTGCGTATATAATAAAATTCTGCTGGGAAGCATGAATTCATCACTACTCAACACTGCGTATATAAAGCTATTGCCAAAAGGAGGAAAATTTAGATGATCTTCTAACAACGACCAATATCACTAATAAATCAAGACCTTAAGATTATATCCAACTTGATGGCAAATAGATTGGTTCTGCTAAAAATGATAGCTTCCAGCTTACAGAATCCATGCACTCAAAGGGAACTGGATAATCAGAAACCAAAATACAAATTTGGAACACCTCTGTGCTGCTGTAAAATGACGAAGGTCCAAAATGCTGAGTGAAAAAATATAGGTGGTCCGGATATCCTGATGAAGTGAGAAAAGGGTAGAAATAAAGACCACCTATATTTTATCACTCAGCACTTTAGACCTTTGTAATTTTACTGCACCGCAGAGGTGTTCCACATTTTATTTTTGTTCCTGATTATCCTCTCTCCTCCTTCAAACACACCAGCATATACAATTACTAGTGATGGGCAGACTCGCAGATAACTGGGGCTGGCGGGTCAAAACGGGTTAGAACAAAACCTGTTATGACCCGGGTTTGATCCCGGCTATCTGGCCGGACATGATCCCCATATAAGTCTAGATGGACCAGAATATGGAGAATATAAATGGTGGTAGAAGAAGGGATATGGTGATAGGAGCAAGCACTTCATACTTACCGAGTCTCTAGCGCAGCTGTAACTGCTTCCAAGCCGCTCATTCATTTCCGGGGCTGCTCATTTACCTTCGTGCATAAGCACTGCTTTCCCCGCCAACTGGCGTCTGTGATTGGTTGCCGTCAGACGCACCCCCACCCTGAGTGGAAGCATGTCAGACTGCTTCCAATCACAGACGCTATATGCGTCTATCTCGTTATAAAAATAAATAAATAAATAAATATATAAATAATGAAACAATTGGCGTAGGGTCCCCCCATATTATGGAAAAAACAAAAAAATATCTGGCATCCGCTTGATAAATCAAAGAACAAAGGTGGGTTATGTTGTTATGGATAGTGGTCTTTACTGTATATTGGTTATGGATATGTTGTCTCATAACACCACATACAAACATATCCAATATGATCCCATAGAACCAGTATCTAATGTTATGCCTCATCTCATTGCAGAAGGGGTTTATCAGGGTTTTTATCAGACAAGGATAAAGATTTTTTGACTGTGTCCACCCCTGTTTGCCATGTTTTCCATGACCTGCCCAGAACTCACAATGGTGTGTTCCCCCCACCCTTGAGATCTATAGTGGTGGGCATAAACTCCCTTATGGAGAACCTGTCTTTGTGGCTTGATAACATTCTTCAGCCATATGTTAATTTGACTCCTAGCCACATTAAGGATACAAAACAATTTCTATCTATTATAGATCGTATGGAATGGTCGCCCAATTGTAATTGGGTTACAGCTGATGTTACTGTTATTCTAGCATTCCGCATTCTAAGGTGACTGAAGCACTTGCATATCATTTATATGGTTAGGCTAAACTTTCACCTGCCTATATTGAGTATGTTTTGCAAGTTACCAAATTTTTGCTTACCAATAATTTTTTTCCTTTGATGGTATTTTTTTCTTTCAGATACTTGGCTGCCCGATGGAAGCCAAGTTGTCCCCATCAGTTGCAAACTTCTTCATGATATGGTGGGAGCAGGCCATCTTGTATCTGCCGACCAGTCCATTTATGACAGAGATTATTATTATTATTATTATGACATTTATTACTATTGAGAGGTTATACTAATAGTGATTTAAGAAGAGCTTCCCACCAAAAAAATTCTAATCAGTTTAATAAAGTTACCTTTGTAACATCGTTCAGTCTGGATTATTCCAACATTGTTTCTATATTTAATAGAAACTTTCCCATTCTTTTCCAAGATGAAAAATTGAAGAAAATTTTGGGGATGGCTGTTAGACATTCGGCCCGTTGAGCCATGTCTATTGGTAATTCCCTATCCCCTAGTCTCTTTATTTCACCTCATATTAATGCTCAAAATTGCCTTAATCACAATGGTAACTTTAAATGTGGTCTAAATAAATGCAATTTATGTCGATATATGACGTAGGCTACAACCTTCAATAATTCTGATAACACATGCACTTATGACATTAATTATTTCATAAATTGCAGTACTACTCACCTCGTTTATATGCATTCTACGACATTTGTAACCTATATTATGTGGGGTGTACCTCTCATAAGCTCAAAACCTGCATCTGTGTGATACGGTTCCGCAGCCACTTGGAGTGAAGGGGTCCATGTCTATTGCGGCATTTTGTGGAGTTACTTAATCTCTATCGATCAGAGGTATTGATCGAGTGAATAGACCACCTAAAAAAAGGGTGACTGGATTGGTTTCCTGTTTAAAAGGGAAGCATATTGGATCTTAAAACTTGGGACTAGACATCCAAAGGGGTTAAATTCTAAGAAGGATTTGTTTTATTTATATTGATCTACATTATGCATATGTCATGGTTTCTTTGTATTAATTTTCATCAGATGTATATGTATCCATCTATGTGGGTTTTTTCCAATATTCACAGTGTTTTTCATTTGCCTTACTAACATTGTATTGTGCTTTTTTTATAGAGTTCGATACACATTATGCATTTGTAAGAAATATTTGTGCGGTTGTATCCCAATAGTAAATATGAATTTTTTCCACTCAAATGGATTTACAAGACAGAAGGATTTCATCTTGTTTGTATGTTGATACATTTGTCTTAGTTTGATGTACAAATGTTGTATATATTTACTTAATTTATGTAGACATTTATCATTTATAATATTCTTTATTTTTTATTGATTATTCTCTACATGGGCTTTCCTTGTTTATGTAACTGGTGATTTTCTTCCTTTCTGATTGTATGATGGTATCTGTTGCTCCACCTTTCTGGGTGTACAGATATATGTGTGTTGCACTCTTTCTGATGTTGTCATAATTAAGAACAATCCACTTGCTTTAAACGCGTAGACGGATATCAAGTCTACATTGGCTTTAATTATGATTTTCTATTAATGTTTTTAAAGTAGTTTTTCATTAAAGCTATGTTTTAATATATCAAGTGTATGCTGGATATTTTTGTTCAAGTCCACACCTGGTTACCGGTCCAGGATTGCAAGCACCGCACGCACATCTACTTTTCTGATGAGCTGTTTAAATCCCCTTGTATGTTACCCTATATTATGATACGTTATTAACCCCGAAAGCACCCCTGCAGGTCTGACGTAATCCACACGAGGTCCCATGACGATTCCAGCTCTGCTACATCTGAATGCATAGCGAGCAGCCATAGAGCAACAACTACCCGCTGTGAGGTTCATGCAGAGACAAAAAAAAGCTGCATGGGGTTCCTCTTATTTTTATACACAGTCAAGATAAGTGCATGGCTGGAGGCTGCAGCCTGTAGCCGTATGTTTTATCTGTGCTGGGTATCATAATACAGGGGAACCCTATGCCATTTGTTTTATTAATTTATTTATTGTTGCACCACGATAGTGACCCGCAGACCAGGTCTGTGATCGCAAGCAGTCAGACACACTGTTACACAGGCCGGGGATACATCTAACTGCAACCAATCACAGATGCCTTGGGACTGCCGGTGGGAAAAGAAAGCAGTGCATATGGATAAGCAATAATGAGTGGTGCTGTAAGAAGAATGAGCGGCCACAGGAGCAGTTACAGCTGTGTCGGAGCCTTGGTGAATATGAAGCACTTGCATCATTCGTATTTTCTTTATTTTTCCTTTATTTATTTTTTTAATTCTCGATTGCCGTACCCGAATCATCACCTAGGATTCCCAGAGAATTCCGGGCCTGACACTCGGATACGTTTGAAAATGTGCAGATCTGGATTTTTAAAGTACGAGTCCGCCCATCACTACCCATTATTAAAAAAGCCATCTCTCGACCAAAACTGTGCTGCTAAAGACAGACCTGTCTGTAATCTCCCCTTCATCTCTAAACTTGTGGAATGTTTGGTCCACTCCTGTCTAATCAGCTATCTCTCAGATAATTCTCTTCTTGAAGCTTTACAATCCGGTTTCCGTCCCTTAAGCGGGCTTTACACGCTCGTACCTGCCCCTGTCGGTTGTGTGACACGGGCAAATCGCTGCCCGTCGCGCACAACATCGCTTACCCCGTCACACGGACTTACCTGTCATGCGACGTCGCTCTGGCCGGCGAACCGCCTCCTTTCTAAGGGGGTGGGTCGTGCGGCGTCACAGCGACGTCACACGGCAGGCGGCCAATAGAAGCGGAGGGGCGGAGATGAGCAGGACGTAAACATCCCGCCCATCTCCTTCCCTCCGCATTGCCGGTGGAGGCAGGTAAGGAGATGTTCGTAGCTCCTGCGGTGTCATACACAGCGATGTGTACTGCCGCAGGAACGACGAACAACATCGCTAACATGCAGAGAACGATTTTTTGTTTCAGGACGACCTCTCCGCGGCAAACGATTTTGCCCGCTTTTGCGATCATTTAAGATCGCTATAACGTGTCACATACTGTGATATCGTTAATGACGCCGGATGTGCGTCACAAACACCGTGACCCCGACGATAATTCATTAACGATATTGCAGCGTGTAAAGCCCGCTTTACACTCTAATGAAACTGCTCTTACTAAAGTCTCTAATGATCTACTAACAGCTAAATCTAATGGTCATCACTTACTGCTGATTCTCCTGAATCTCTCTGCTGCATTCAAGACTGTGAATCACAAGCTGCTCCTCACCATGCTCCGCTCTATCGGGCTCAATAACACCGCTCTCCTGGTTCTCTTCCTAATTCTATCACCGCTCCTTCACTGTGTTGTTTACTGGCTCACCTTCCCCTCCTCTTCTTCTTATTGTTGGAATTCGTCAGGTTTCAGTCCTAGGCCCCATCCTCTTCTCTCTATACACTGTCCCTATTGGACAAACTATCAGTCGATTTGGTTCTCAGCACCATCTATATGCTGATAATCCCCAATTATACACTTCTATTCCTGATATCTCCCCTGCGTTACTACAAAATACCAGTGGTTGTCTGTCCGCACTCTTTAACATCAAGATCTCCCTCTATCTAAAACTGAATCTATCAAAAACTGAACTTCTCGTGTTTCCTTCCTCTAACCTTCATAAACCCAACATTGCAATTTCCGCGTGTGGTTGTACTATTCACTGGCAGCACTCTGCTGTCTTCAGGTTACAATTGACTCTGATCTCTCCTTCATTCCCTATATCCAATCAGTCACTCGCTCATGTCACCCACACCTCAAAATCATCTTTAGAATTCGGCCTTTTTTTATCGTTGACTCTGCAAATACTCTCCTAACTAAACTCTCCCATCAATACTGAATAGGGATGGGCCGAATTGCAGATAATCGGGATCAGTGGGTCCAACTGAGTTTAAAAAAACAACAAAAAACATTTCAAACCCAGAATTGATCCTGAATATCTGGCCGGATGCTAATCCCCACTTAAGTCTATGGGGACCAGAATGCAGCGCTTTAAAATGGTAGAAGAAGGGATAGGGGGATAGGAGCCAGCGCGTTATACTTAACGAGCATCCTTCGCGGTTGTAAAACTACTTCCTAGGCTGGTCATTAACCTCATACATATGCACTGCTTCCCCCGCCCACTGGCAGTCCCTGCTTCTCTGATTGGTTGCAGTCAGATGCGCTCCCACCCTGTATAACAGCATGTATGATTTCTTTTAATCAGAAACACTGTGTGTGCATCTATATTGGTGTAAAAATAAATAGATAAAAAGTTGCCATAGGGTCCCCCCATATTTTGACAACTAGAAAAGAATAAAGTATATGGCTACAGGTTGTAGCCCCCAGCCATGTGCTTATCTTGGCTGTGTATCAAAATAAAAGAGACCACAAGTGGCTTTTTAAAGTTATTTAAATGAATAATTTAAAAGAAACAGTGTGCGGTTCCTCCAAATTTTGATACCCAACCATGATAAAGCCGACAGCTGGGAGCTGGTATTCTCAGGCTGGGGCAACCCATGCATATTAGGCTACACAGACTAAAAATAGCAGCCTGCAGCCACCCAGGATTTTTGCATCCGTTAGATGGGACAATCCTGGAACTTTACCCAGCTCATCCCGATTGCTCTAGTGATGTTGCAATCAGGGAGATAAGCCCTAGATTAATTAATGGAAGGCATCTGTTACGGTTGCTGTGGCTCTGGAGACTATGTCCGGATTTCTTGCTACTGCACATGTGCAAGCGCTGGAGACTAAGTCCTATCTTGGAGCCATTGCACATGTGCGGGAGACATCATCACTGACACGAGGTCACATGTCTTTGACACCTTCTAAGCTGATTGGCCGCTGGTCATGTGCTTGTGATGCTTTGCTCGGTGATAGGCCAGCGTGACGTCATTCCTGTCGTTCTGGCAGCGGATTGGCTCTGGTGTCCTCCATCTTGGATGAGGCACAGAGTCTATATAAGACCCTGACGCACGCCGCACGGCGCTCAGTCCTCTTGGTTCATGCATGAGAGTAGACGCTCTGTGCGCGTTCCTCTAGGCATCTCTATGTCTATGTTAGGTGAGCGCTACCAGCAGGGTAGCGTTCTTATACCTTACAGCTTCGGCTGCTGTCCATATCCTTACCTCTTAGTGGAGCGGACATAGGCAGGTGCCTGAGGCACATGGTCCGGCTGGGGCCTTGTGATTCTACTCGTAGGTGGACGTTGCCGCTAGGGTAACGTTCCTTATACTGCGTCTGGCAGTTGTTCGTATCCTCGCACACTAGGGGAGCGAACAGAGGTAGGAGCTTTGTGCGGCTTATGCTGCTGTCCGTCTCTTTTGCACCACTAGAAGAGCGGACCTAGGCAGGTGCCATATCTAGTGGTTCGTGTCCTCGCACACTAGTGGAGCGAACGCAGGTAGGAGCTTGTGCGGCTTACGCTGCTGTCCGTCTCTTTTGCACCACTAGAAGAGCGGACCTAGGCAGGTGCCATATCTAGTGCTTCGTGTCCTCGCACACTAGTGGAGCGAACGCAGGTAGGAGCTTTGTGCGGCTTACGCTGCTGTCCGTCTCCTGGCACCACTAGAGGAACGGACCTAGGTAGGTGCCATTTCACACTCACTGCTTTTGTCTCTGTAATCATTAAGAGAGACCATTCCACACACCCTCCAAGTAAGGGAGGAATTGATTTATTTTCTAATTATATTCCTCTGTGAGGTTACCAGAGGTATTGCACTCTGCACTTGTGCTATTATTATTTACAGTGGCACACTTATATACCCCTTATCCTCTGCCATAGTCTGCAGCAGAGTCTTTGCACGGTGGACCCTGACTGTCTGATATTCCTTTAGGTTTTATTATCAGACAGCCCCCCGTAACAGCATCTATGATATCTCTCATTACTAATCTCTAATTACGAAGTGAAAAGAAATAAATACAAACACCGAAAAAACTCTTTATGGGAAGTAAGATACAAAAAAAAAAATCTCTTTCATCCCTTGATGCTTTTACTGCAGGTCCTCCCATTCAAGGTCTGGTGAGTATGATTGTGGGGTCTTCTGTGTTCTTTCTTAACTCTTTTGGAGTATCTTCTGTCTATAATGAAGTGTTCTGCCGTATTGTTTAACTTTTTAGCTGCATGCACATTTAATTATTGAACCATAACTGGGGATTATATTTGGTTTAGGGCTTATATTTAAGCCTTACGCTTAAAAGGATGAAAATTCCTGCTAGGGTTTATTTTTGGGGTAGGGCTTATTTTCTGGGAAACACTATACATCTGCATTCGATACATCTTACTGCTGTGAGTTTTTTACAAAATGTATCATTGCAAGAAAGTTGACTGCACTCCAGACCATAACCTGGAAAACCGGTTCTGAGTAACAACATCATCAATAGAGTTGAGCGAGGTTCGCGGTTCGAGGTTCTCTAGTTCGCGGCTCGAGTGATTTTGGGGGCTGTACTAGATCGAACTAGAACTCGAGCTTTTTGCTAAAGCTCGATAGTTCTAGATACGTTCGAGAACGGTTCTAGCAGCAAAAAGACAAGCTAATTACTAGCTTGCTTTCCGCTGTAATAGTGTAAGTCACTCTGTGACTCACACTATTATGACATTTCAGTGTATAGTGTGCGGGAACAGCGCATTCAGATCACTGCTGTTTGGATAATGGCAATAGCCATTTTTTTTTTTTTCCTTGTCTTCCCTCCCTAAGCGCGCGCGTGTAGTGGGGCGGGCCAGCATGTCAGCCAATCCCAGACACACACACAGCTAAGTGGACTTTTAGCCAGAGAAGCAACGGCATGTGTGATAGGATGTCCATGTCACATGTTTCTGCATTATAAAAACAAGTATCTGCCCGTCCGGACGCCATTATCTCTTCTGTGTCTGGGTGTCAGACACCGCTCGCGTAGCTCCTGTCTCCGATACTGCTGTGTACGCTCTATACACAGCGCTATACAGAATAGGGATAGAAGTTTCTATTAGTACTTTTAAGGGCTAATACCGGCCGGGTCAGAGCCATAGGTGACAGTCAGGGCCGTGAAAACAGATTTCAACAGCTACACAAGATGACAGCGTCTGTGTAGCTAAGGTCAGGGATTTCCTCGCTGCATTTCCCCATTAGGAGGGATAGAAAGGGAGGCTTCCTTTCCTCAACCCAGACGCACAACCCTGCCACTGTACCCTCCTGCCCTTTGCACACTCAAGCTCATTGTTACTAAGCCATTATAGTAGCAAACACTGAGGAAACTTAGTGGCATCCTAAACGTGGCTGTTGGACTTCTGTATTGTCCCACTAGTGCAAAGATATTTGCAGCACGTCTGCCTGCATTGCACACTCAAGCTCATTGTTACTAAGCCATTATAGTAGCAAACACTGAGGAAACTAAGTGGCATCCTAAACGTGGCTGTTGGACTTCTGTATTGTCCCACTAGTGCAAAGATATTTGCAGCACGTCTGCCTGCATTGCACACTCAAACTCATTGTTACAAAACCATTATAGTAGCAAACACTGAGGAAACTTAGTGGCATCCTAAACGTGGCTGTTGGACTTCCATTAGTGTCCCACTGGTGCAAATCTATGTGTAGTACCTCTGCATTGCACACTCAAACACATTGTTCCAAAGCCATTATACTAGCAAACACTGAGTAAACTTAGTGGCATCCTAAACGTGGCTGTTGGACGTCTGTATTGTCCCACTAGTGCAAAGATATTTGCAGCACGTCTGCCTGCATTGCACACTCAAACTCATTGTTCCAAAGCCATTATAATACCAAACACTGAGGAAACTTAGTGGCATCCTAAAAGTGGCTGTTGCACTTCCTTTAGTGTCCCACTGGTGCAAATCTATGTGCAGCACCTCTGCATGACACCCTCCTGCTCTGTTTTTAATAAGCTATAATGATAGCAAAAAAATGCTGCCATTTAGTGGCATACAAGAAGTGGCTGTTGTACTCCATTAGTGGCCCACTGGTGCAAATCTATGTGCAGCACCTCTGCATGACACCCTCCTGCTCTGTTTTTAATAAGCTATAATGATAGCAAAAAATGCTGCCATTTAGTGGCATACAAGAACTGGCTGTTGTATTTCATTAGTGTCCCACTGGTGCCAAGCTATTTCTAGCACCTCTGCATGACACCCTCCTGCTCTGTTTTTAATAAGCTATAATGATAGCAAAAAATGCTGCCATTTAGTGGCATACAAGAAGTGACTGTTGGACTTCCATTAGTGTCCCACTGGTGCAAATCTATTTGCAGCACCTCTGCATGACACCCTCATGCACATTTTCCTACGCTAATTTTATAGCAAACTCAGGGAATTCCTTGCTGCATTTGATCATTCGGAGGGATAGAAAGTGAGGCTTCCTTTACTGTCCTGGTACCCACAGAACACGGCCACTGTACCCACCTGTCCACTTTTGCCACGCTATTTAATTTGCCTAAAGAGCTGACTCTTTTTCTGCCTTCCTAAAATTGTCTGGAATACTAAGTTAGTGTTCCTTTGCTGCCAAGCAAGGTACAACACATGTGCATTCTACACTCCTTTCCATTTCTGGAATGCAAATATTAAATGCAGGTAGTCCAGCCAATCTGTGACGAAGGTGCAGGCGTGGATATAATGTAGCCTGCATCCAATGTTGGTTTTCTCGATGTCTGACAGCTCAACAATACCTTCTGTTTCCACTTCCAAAACAAGTGATGACCTGCCAATCACACTCCCTGTTGCGTGTAAAGGGGTGGAAGTTCAGTGTGAAAAACCATGTGAGACTGCTGTCCCCAGTCACAGAGGATGAAGAGCACGCAGATGCACTTGATGGGGCAGGCGGTGGTTGCACAGGCACGCTAGGCCGCATTGTAGCACAGTGAAATTCACATTGCGACTTATGCTTCATTTTAAGTCGTGTACAGGGTGGGCTCCCCAGTATACAGCAAAACCAGGCAAAAGGAAAAGGACTCTAGGCAGTTGGGTTGATAAATGATTGTTTAACTTTACCAAAACAAACAATAAGAACCATGCATTCAATTTAAATAATTGAACAATCTATTCTGTTGCCTACTACCTGCTAATCCCTCTGCGTAGCAGTAATTGTGTGTTTGTGCGTGTGTGTGTGTGTGTGTGTGTGCGAACACGACTTACCAGTGGCGCATCACAAGAGCTTCCCAGTTATCTACGTAAACAGAGACAAAACACATTACCCCCCTGAATACCCTTGTTAGCTGAAGCCTCACAGATAAGGCAGATGATAACAGTGTGAATGCAAAGCACACAGCTCTGCAACACAGTCATGGAAATCTTGAAAATCAACAGTCAATGCAAACATGTGTCGCTGTCCCTCTATGATTTAGGCTATGTGCGCACACTGCGTTTTTTTGATGCTGCGTTTTTGTGCGTTTTTGGCCGCTAAAAACGCACAAAAACGCACCTGCGTCGAAAAAACGCATAAAAAACGCATGCGTTTTTGTCGCGATTTGGTGCGTTTTTGGCTGCGTTTTGCTGCGTTTTTGACCTCTGCGTTTTGCTGCGTTTTTCCAATGCATTGCATGGGCGGAAAACGCAGAAAAACGCAGGAAAGATTTGACATGTCCATTTTTTTTTCAAGCTCAAAAACGCAGCTTAAAAAAACAGGTGTGTGCGGACAGCAAAAATGAAAACTCATAGACTTTGCTGGGGAAGCAAAGTCATGCAGTTTTGAGGCCAAAAACGCACCCGAAAAACGCGCAAAAACGCCGCGAAAAACGCACTGTGCGCACATAGCCTAAAACTGTACGTGACAATTTGACAGTGCAGAGGCAGCAAGTCTTATTGTCTCTAAATAGTCGGCCTACCCAGAACAGATATGTGTTTTGCTAATAAAACAAAGTGTTGCGTGCCCGCATTATTGTCTGGGCACAGCCTACCGTACCCGGGTACTGTGATGTCCAGTTGCCAGAAATACAGACTTTATGCTCCTCTCACGGTAAGCAGTATAGACAGCACCGTAAGAATGTTGGTCTGTGGCACAGGATGCTGCTCACTGGCGTTACGGTACTCCTCACCAAACTACAAAATGACTCCCCTCACAATTGAACGAAGTGTTTCCGCGGTGGCTCCTTGCTGTAACACACACCTTTAGCTTTTCCTTCTGTTCATAGACAGCATCTCCAAGTCCACACCCGAAGGGCTATTTCTCCTCCACGTCTAAGTGTGGAGAGGCAGCTAGTGCGCATGCGTGTGCCGATTTACCCCAGCCGCAGCCTAACTACAGTGTTTCGCCTAGTGAGTATGCTCAGCCTGACTGTGCCATTCCTGAGGCTAAAGGCTACTTTACACACTGCGATATCGGTCCCGATATCGCTAGTGTGGGTAGCCGCCCCCATCTGTTGCACGACACGGGCAAATCGCTGCCCGTGTCGCACAACATCGCCCAGACCGGTCACACATACATACCTGTCCGGCGACGTCGCTGTGACGGGCGAACCGCCTCCTTTCTAAGGGGGCGGTCCGTGCGGCGTCACAGCGACGTCACTGAACCGCCGCCCAATAGCAGAGGAGGGGCGGAGCTGAGCGGGACGTAACATCCCGCCCACCTCCTTCATTCCTCATAGCGGCCGGGAGGCAGGTAAGGGGAGCTTCCTCGTTCCTGCGGCGTCACACGCAGCGATGTGTGCTGCCGCAGGAACGAGGAACAACCTCGTTACTGCTGCAGTAACGAGATTTGAGAATGGACCCCCGTGTCGCCGATTAGCGATTTTGCACGTTTTTGCAACGATGCAAAATCGCTTATCGGTGTTACACGCAACGGCATCGCTAATGCGGCCGGATGTGCGTCACGAATTCCGTGACCCCAACGAGTTCGCATTAGCGATGTCGCAGCGTGTAAAGCCCGCTTTAGTCTTCATTTCGGGATACAGCGCATGCTCCCACACTTAGTGCGAAAAGCCTCTTTGCACAGGTACTTGCATTCCGTGCCGGGTATAAGGGGCACTTTGCACACTGCGACATCGCAGGTGCGATGTCGGTGGGGTCAAATTGAAAATGACGCACTTCCGGCATCGCATGCGACATCGCAGTGTGTAAAGGCTGGATGATACGATTAACGAGCGCAAAAGCGTCGTTATCGTATCATCGGTGCAGCGTCGGCGTAATCCATGATTACGCTGACGCGACGGTCCGATGTTGTTCCTCGCTCCTGCGGCTGCACACATCGCTGTGTGTGAAGTCGCAGGAGCGAGGAACGTCTCCTACCGGCCTCACTGCGGCTTCCGTAGGATATGCGGAAGGAAGGAGGTGGGCAGGATGTTTACATCCTGCTCATCTCCGCCCCTCCGCTCTGATTGGCCGCCTGCCGTGTGACGTCGCAGTGACGCCGCACGACCCGCCCCCTTAACAAGGAGGCGGGTCGCCGGCCACAGGGACGTCGCACGGCAGGTGAGTGTGTGTGTGAAGCTGGCGTAGCGATAACTTTCGCTACGCCAGCTATCACCACATATCGCTGCTGCGACGGGGGCGGGCACTATCGCACTCGGCATCGCAGCATCGGGCTGCAATGTCGTAGTGTGCAAAGCCCGCCTAAGTCCTGTTTTGTGCCTAGACACCATGCTAAAGCTGATAGTCTTTTTTCAGAGACTGTATTTCATGCAACTGAGCATGCTCAGGCACTTACTGCATCAGAGACTAGGTCCGGTAATGAACTCTTTGGCCCTGCCCCTGATGTGGGGGGCCCATATAGACCACAGGGCATCAGGTGTCCTGACGATGTGGCCAGGCCACTCCTAAATGGCTTGCAGAGGCCCGCCCCTATGACTTGTCACCTCATTATTGATGGTCAGACGATGACTGGTGAGGTGTTTGTGTCGTGGCAGCCATGAGGTCATTATTGAAGTTGCGGTTCCAAATAGGACGCTAGTTATGCCACTCATGACGTGTCACTCTGCTTTTTTCTCCAGGAGGTGCATTGTGGTCCACCCTGGTTTGGGGCGGACTCAGGTTATAAAACGGGCTGGAGCCAACAAGGAGGTGTGCAGTCTTCTATTATGCTCCGAAAGAGCACACCTCCATGTGTTGTACCCATTGCGGCTTTAGGCCAGAGGTAGGCAGGGATAGGGCGTCGATGCAGGCCGCCACCACAGTTGGTAACGCAGAACGGTTAAGACCAGCTCCTGTCCTACAAGTCCTGCTTGTGCAGCCCAGTGGCATTAACAGGCCTGCTGCTGCTGATGCGCCTGCTGTCCACAGGTGTGGCCCCAATGCACACGGTCAGCGTACTCAATGGTCCCTGTGATGTTAACAGGGAGTTCCTGGGCTGGGTGGGCGTGTGGACCCTGTGACGCAAACAGGGCTCCCAGTCTCCAGATCCGAGTGGCGTCTAACTCGGTTCAGGCTACTATTAGTTTCATAGCCACACAGCTCTGTATCCTCCACCTAACCTTCCAGTTGCCAACCTCTCCTTTTCCATCTGGGAGCACGGTGGACACTGACTGCTGATGGGGATATATACCTTTCTCTTTCTTTTCTTATTACTTTTCGTTATATAGCGGTAACATAGTATATACCACCTTATCCAAATCTGCCAGTCCCACTGTAAAAGATGGTGTTTCTTCATCAAATGTTACTTTTGCTTAACCACCAAACCCACGGACAAAAACTTTTTTCCCCTTTCCAACACACCTGTTCCCCTTTCCACCAGCATCTGTACTTTTTCAACTCATTTTGTATATGACCAAAAGTGCAACTCTGCAGGGACACCGTACTCAATGCCATCTCAGCACAGCAGCCATCCCTCGGTCCCTCAGATGTGGACAAGTAAGACCATTTCCTCCTATCCATGACAAAGCGTTGAGATTCACTCTGTGCAGCACTGGTGTTTAGTGGAAAAGCAGATCTAAGATTGCATACCACCTTCTGCAGATACTCCTGTATACGTGCGTCCCTTTCTATGTCAGGAATTATTTCGCCAAATTTTGTCTTGTACCGGGGATCTAACAGTGTGGCAACCCATTAGTTAGCATTACTTCGAATTCGTACAATCCGAGGGTCATGTTGTAGGTAGTGCAACAAGAAGACGCTCATGTGTCTTGTGCATCCAGGAGGACCAAGTCCTTGGTGTGTTGGTGGCAGAGAGGTGAGAATCGTGCCTCCTTCCTCTGCCCTCTCCCCCCAACCTCGCACAACCGAAATGTGAGAAAGCTCTCACTCATCTGCTGACTCTGAGTCTTCCATGCCCATCGCCAGTTCGTCCTCCATTTCTTCATGGGCTCCTGCATCTTCCTCAACACTTTTTGCTGATACTATGCGCCCTTGTTAATCCCTCTCCCCCACCATGACTGCCGCCTAGGTGCCGCTGACCATCTGGACCTCGTAGATCTTGTTATCCCTTCCGCATATGACTCCTCCTGTACTTCCTCCCCTTCCTCTTGTCCCAACAACTCACTCCGAATAATGCTTACAGTGTGCTCCATCATGTAGATGACCAGAATTGTCACGCTGAGAATGGCATCGCCAGTGGTAAACATATTCGTCGACATTTGTAAACTGTGTAGAAGGGTGCATAGGTCCTTGATCTGACACCACTCCAGCAGCGTGATCTGCACCACCTCTGGATCAAGTTAGGCCAGGCTATATGTCATAACGTATTGCAGCAGGGTTCGGCGGTGCTGCCACAAACGCTGCAACATGTGCAGATTCAAATTCCTGTGTGTCGGCACATCGCATTTCAGGCGTTTAACCACCAGACCTAAAGACTTCTGTAGCGACGAAAGTTGTTGAGCTGCTGTGTGCGAACGATGGAAGTGAGCACATAGCAGCGTGCCCGCTGCACAAGGCCATGTAGGCCGGGATGGTGTTTTAAAAATTGCTGGAGAATTAGATTCAACACGTGAGCCATACAAGGCACGTGTGTCACATTGCCCTGACGATGGCCCGCAGCCAGGTTTGCATCATTGCCGCACACTGCGGTTAAGTCATCAACGGAGTACGCTCCGTCAATTTGTACTCCGGTCGCCAGGTGACAACGTGTTCCTTTCATGCATAGTGCTGATGATGGGAGAGAAGTTGATGCCAGTGGCGCAGGTGGACGCAGGTTATGCTCACCCACTGGGCTGCATTACCTTGACAGATGCAGAATCTCTGGCTGAATGTAGGTGGTGGGTATCTCACAGATGAAGTACCATCATTCAGCTACAACCAATGGGAAGACACCACACCCTTTTTTATGCCCATCCTGTCTGCAGACCACTGCCAGACATAGCTATGAACCTCTGGTTACTTTTACCCCCAGTTCAGTTTTATGATTTTGTGTGCTTGTTACCTGACTACTTTTCCTGCTTGCTGTTTATGTACCTTGTTGGCCGATCCGCATTTCACCTCTGCTTGTTTTCTGATTATGTCCTGGCCGTCCCATTCTGTTCCTGTTCCTCAATTAATGTTTTGACCCTGCCTGACTACTATTCTCTGGAACTGCAGCCTTCCACAGGTATTGATCAACTTGGGCCCTGTGTAATTCCTAATCCCTGTATAGGGGTTAAAGGGTTTCAGGGTTCTAGGGGTCCTGCTTGGTGAGTGGCTTCCCTCTAGCCTATCATTTACAGCCCATCTGAGTGTGTGGATTAAGGAAGGTGTTACACCGTGCCCTCTGCAGAAGGCCATGTAGGCCAGGATAGTGCTTTAAAAATTGCTGGACAACCAGGTTCAACACGTGAGCCACACAAGGCACGTGTGTCACATTGTCACGGCGAAGGGCCGCACCCATGTTTGCATCATTGTCACACCCGGCCTTCCCTGGCTGCTGGTTGAGTGGAGACAACCATTGATGAAACTCGGTCTCCAGAGCTAACCGTCCACAACTTCTAAGCGGTGTGACTCACGTTTCCCATACATTTCAAAGTAAACATTTGACCGCATGATGGCATTGAGCTCTGCTGCCAGCATAATAAGGAGGTGTGTGGTTTTCCTTGTGCGCAGTTACAAAGAAGGGTGGCCTGACCACACAGGGTTTGGGCCGAGGTGAAGGACCCACATGAGTTTGAGGAGGCAGAAGCAGTGTATTAACTTCTACATACAGAGGAAGGATTGATACAACTCGTGGGGACAGCAAGACTTGTACAGCCGACCCTTCTCCATCTCTCCCCATAGTAACCCATTGCCCAGTCAGCGACATGTAACGCCCCTGTCCATGCTTACTGGGCCAAGTATCTGTGGTGAAATGCACCCTGTCACACAGTTTCTCAAAGAAGCGGTGATGTTTGGTGCGACATGCTGGTGTAGTGCGTGCACGCCGGGTGTGACAATGATGCAAACATGGGTGCGGCCCTTCGCCGTGACAATGTGACACACGTGCCTTGTGTGGCTCACGTGTTGAACCTGGTTGTCCAGCAATTTTTAAAGCACTATCCTGGCCTACATGGCCTTCTGCAGAGGGCACGGTGTAACACCTTCCTTAATCCACACACTCAGATGGGCTGTAAATGATAGGCTAGAGGGAAGCCACTCACCAAGCAGGACCCCTAGAACCCTGAAACCCTTTAACCCCTATACAGGGATTAGGAATTACACAGGGCCCAAGTTGATCAATACCTGTGGAAGGCTGCAGTTCCAGAGAATAGTAGTCAGGCAGGGTCAAAACATTAATTGAGGAACAGGAACAGAATGGGACGGCCAGGACATAATCAGAAAACAAGCAGAGGTGAAATGCGGATCGGCCAACAAGGTACATAAACAGCAAGCAGGAAAAGTAGTCAGGTAACAAGCACACAAAATCATAAAACTGAACTGGGGGTAAAAGTAACCAGAGGTTCATAGCTATGTCTGGCAGTGGTCTGCAGACAGGATGGGCATAAAAAAGGGTGTGGTGTCTTCCCATTGGTTGTAGCTGAATGATGGTACTTCATCTGTGAGATACCCACCACCTACATTCAGCCAGAGATTCTGCATCTGTCAAGGTAATGCAGCCCAGTGGGTGAGCATAACCTGCGTCCACCTGCGCCACTGGCATCAACTTCTCTCCCATCATCAGCACTATGCATGAAAGGAACACGTTGTCACCTGGCAACCGGAGTACAAATTGACGGAGCGTACTCCGTTGATGACTTAACCGCAGTGTGCGGCAATGATGCAAACCTGGCTGCGGGCCATCGTCAGGGCAATGTGACACACGTGCCTTGTATGGCTCACGTGTTGAATCTAATTCTCCAGCAATTTTTAAAACACCATCCCGGCCTACATGGCCTTGTGCAGCGGGCACGCTGGATGACCCAGGGGAAGAAAAGTCCTCTGAGAGCCATGACTTGTTCATCTTGGTTCTTTTACAAACACAGCGAGGGGACTCCAACCACAGTCTCCCTCGTTTCCACTAATTGGGCCACACACACCCCACTTGACTGGCATCAGTTGACCCCCCTTTTCAAAATGAAAAAGATGCTTTGCATGAAGCACTCTCAAAAATACGCGTGCCTTTCACCTCCCCTGGATGACCCAGGGGAAGAAAAGTCCTCTGAGAGCCATGACTTGTTCATCTTGGTTCTTTTACAAACACAGCGAGGCGACTCCAACCACAGTCTCCCTCATTTCCATAATTGGGCCACACACACCCCACTTGACTGGCATCAGTTGACCCCCCTTTTCAAAATGAAAAAGATGCTTTGCGTGAAGCACTCTCAAAAATACGCGTGCATTTCACCTCCCCTGGATGACCCAGGGGAAGAAAAGTCCTCTGAGAGCCATGACTTGTTCATCTTGGTTCTTTTACAAACACAGCGAGGGGACTCCAACCACAGTCTCCCTCGTTTCCACTAATTGGGCCACACACACCCCACTTGACTGGCATCAGTTGACCCCCCTTTTCAAAATGAAAAGATGCTTTGCATGAAGCACTCTCAAAAATACGCATGCCTTTCACCTCCCCTGGATGACCCAGGAGAAGAAAAGTCCTCTGAGAGCCATGACTTGTTCATCTTGGTTCTTTTACAAACACAGCGAGGGGACTCCAACCACAGTCTCCCTCGTTTCCACTAATTGGGCCACACACACCCCACTTGACTGGCATCAGTTGACCCCCCTTTTCAAAATGAAAAAGATGCTTTGCATGAAGCACTCTCAAAAATACGCGTGCCTTTCACCTCCCCTGGCTGACCCAGGGGAAGAAAAGTCCTCTGAGAGCCATGTCCACATTGTCAGTGGACAGACACGTGTGCTTATCTGCCAGCAGACCCCCAGCAGCACTGAAGACAGGTTCCGAGAGAAGGCTGGCTGCAGGACACGACAAGATCCCCAAGGCGTACGTGGCAAGCTCAGGCAATTTATCCAGATTGGAAGCCTAAAATGAGCAGGGCTCAAGTTGCACAATAATGGCATCGATGTTTCCTTGCATATACTCATATATGTGTCTCCTCCTCTTTTTCCTTGTCCAGCTCCTTTGTTTTCGCATGAGTATATGTCCTTGTCACTTTCCCATGTGTTTGTGTTGTGTTGTGAGTTGTTTGTCACCTTTTGGACACCTTTGAGGGTGTTTTCTAGGTGTTTTTATGTGTTTGTGATTGCCTGCCATTGTTTCCTATGCGGTTCGAGTTCGGTTCGTCGAACGTTCGACGAACCGAACTCGAACGAGACCTCCGTTCGGCGAACCGAACTAGAGCCGAACCGGGACCGGTTCGCTCATCTCTAATCATCAATACCCCCCAACACGTCATACCGAATAGAAGCCATTCCAGCCATCAAATCAGAGATGAATCAAAGGGAATCTGTCACCAGGTTTTTGCCACCTAATCTGAAAGCAGCATAATGTAGATGCAAAGATCCAGCAATGTTTCACTTACGGGGCTACTTAGTGTATTTTTAATAAAATCACAGTTTAATCAGCATGAGATTATCATTACAGGACTATTTGGCCTACTGCTAGGTAGTCAAGCATATTTATGAGTTCTGTATATGCCAGTCCTCACCTCTGCTTATAAGGTTTCTGTGCATACTGTATATGGGTAGAAAGCTGACAATCAGTGGTGTGGCCGGAGTTAAAGAGATTAACATTCAAATAACTGCCAGACCTCCAGCAAAGAAAACAATGATTTTATCAAAATGACACAAGCAGCCAAGTAAGTGACACATTGCTGGATTCAGGGTCTCTGTCTATACATTAACCTGCTCTCAGAATAGGGGAGCAAAATCTTGATGACAGATTCCTTTTAAAAGGGGTTGTCTGGTGTTAATCCATAAACCTTCAGTCACTCTCTGTGACTGCAAGCTTATGAATTCTCACATGGCATTCACTATGCACTGGGAGGATTCACCGGTTTCAGAGCCGGGAACGGTGATCACATGGTCGCGAGTATGAGATATGCAGATTCTAGGCCAGAATCCAACTACATGAGTGCAATTAGCGAGGCTGCATCCCTCTATTCAGATTTTCCTTGGGGGTATGCATATAGCATACTAACGGCCACGTGTAATTTCACAAAAATTTGTGATCTTCAGAATAGATCTTTTGCAATTCGCTACATGCAAATTCAGCAAAATGGCAATCAGCTATGGACAATATTTTATAGAAACATAGTGAGCTGGCAAACAAAATGAATATTCATCTCACCGCTCACTTGTCCGCAGGGCCGGATTATAGGTGGGGCTTCAGCCCCGGGGCCCCCACCAAAAGAGCTTCCAAGGGGGCCCCCACCACCGGGGCCATACTTGCCACTAGGCACCCGTCAGCATTTTTTTTTCTTCACACCCGCTCCTCCTCCGTAAAGACAGTCTAATAAATCAGCTGTGTTTTCGGGGGGGAGGGGGGGGGAGGGGGGCACCTACATTTATTTGTATCTGCGTCACTCTCTAAGACGCAAAAAAAAAACTGCGGCGCAGGACGCTGATTGACCCCGGAAGTAACAGCACCTGCACTTCCGGGGTCAGAGGTGTGCCAATCAGCTCCCTGCTCTGCTGCGGCGTCCAATGCTGAGGAGAAGACCGACGTCGCGGCCGCGGAGGAGAAGACAGATGTCGCGGCTGCGGAGGAGAAGACCGCAACCGCAGAGGAGAAGACACACCGGAGCAGGAGGATGGCCGCGGCACCGGAGCAGCAGAAGGAGGACGGCGGCCTGGCTACACCGGAGCAGCAGGAGGATGGCATCAGAGCAGGTAAGGGCTCGCAGAGCTGAAGAAAGATGTGGGTGTTGCTAATGCGGAAGCAGAGCTGTGTGTGTGAAGCAGAGCTGTGTGTGTGTGAAGCAGAGGTGTGTGTGAAGCAGAGCTGTGTGTGTGTGAAGCAGAGCTGTGTGTGTGTGAAGCAAAGCTGTGTTTTGTGTGAAGCAGAGCTGTGTGTGTGTGTGGCAGAGCTTTGTGTGTGTGTGAAGCAGAGCTGTGTATGTGTAGCAGAGCTGTGTGTGTGTAGCAGAGCTGTGTGTGTGTGTGTGTGTGTAACAGAGCTGTGTGTGTAGCAGAGCTGTGTGTGTTTAACAGAGCTGTGTGTGTGTGTAACAGAGCTGTATGTGTGTGTAGCAGAGCTGTGTGTGTGTGTACATGAAACAGACCTCTGCGTGTGTGTGTGTGTGTGTGTGTGTGTGTGAAACAGCTCTGTGTGTGTGTGTGTGTGTGTGTGTGAAAGAGCTGTGTGTGTGTGTGTGTGAAAGAGATCTGTGTGTAACAGCTGTGTGTGTGTGTGTGTGTAACAGAGCTGTGTGTGTGTGTGTGTGTGTGAGACAGAGCTGTGTGTATGTGTGAAATGTGTTTGAAAGAGAGCTGTGTGTGTGAAACAGAGCTGTGTGTGTGAAACAGCTGTGTGTTGTGAAACAGAGCTGCTTGTGTGTGTAGCAGAGCTGTGTGTGTAGCAGAGAAAGTGTGTGTGTGTGTGTGTATGTGTGAAACAGAGCTGTGTGTGTGTGTGTGTGTGTGTGTGTGAAACAGAGCTGTTTGTGTGTGTGTAAGAGCTGTGTGTGTGTGTGTGAGAAAGAGCTGTGTGTGTGTGAGAAAGAGCTGTGTGTGTGTGTGTGTGTGTGAAAGAGCTGTGTGTGTGTAACAGCTGTGTGTGTAACAGAGCTGTGTGTGTGTGTGTGTGTGTGTGTGTGTGTGTGTGTGTGAAAGAGCTGTGTGTGTGTAACAGCTGTGTGTGTAACAGAGCTGTGTGTGTGTGTGTGTGTGAAAGAGCGTGTGTGTGTGTGAAAGAGCGTGTGTGTGTGAAAGAGCTGTGTGTGTGTGTGTGAAAGAGGTGTGTGTGTGTGTTTGAAAGAGCTGTGTGTGTAACAGCTGTGTGTGTGTAACAGAGCTGTGTGTGAAACAGAGCTGTGTGTATGTGTGAAACGTGTGTGAAACAGAGCTGTGTGTGTGTGTGTGTGTGTGAAACCGAGCTGTGTGTGAAACAGCTATTTGTGTGTGAAACAGAGCTGTGTGTGTGTGATACAGAGCAGTGTGTGTGAAACAGAGCTGTGTGTATGTAGCAGAGCTGTGTGTGTAGCAGAGCCGTGTGTGTGTGTGTGTGTATGTGTGAAACAGAGCTGTGTGTGTGTGTGTATGTGTGTGTGTGTGAAAGAGCTCTGTGTGTGTGTGAGACAGAGCTGTGTGTATGTGTGAAACGTGTGTGAAACAGAGCTGTGTGTGTGAAACAGAGCTGTGTGTGTGAAACAGCTGTGTGTGTGAAACAGCTGTGTGTGTGAAACAGAGCTGCTTGTGTGTGTAGCAGAGCTGTGTGTGTGTAGCAGAGAAAGTGTGTGTGTGTGTGTGTTTATGTGTGAAACAGAGCTGTGTGTGTGTGTGTGTGTGTGTGAAACAGAGCTGTCTGTGTGTGTGTGTGTGTGTGTGTGTGTGTGTGTGTAAGAGCTGTGTGTGTGTGTGTGTGTGTGTGTGTGTGAAAGAGCTGTGTGTGTGTGTGTGTGTGTGTGAAAGAGCTGTGTGTGTGTGTGTGTGTGTGAAAGAGCTGTGTGTGTGTGTGTGTGTGTGAAAGAGCTGTGTGTGTAACAGCTGTGTGTGTAACAGAGCTGTGTGTGTGTGTATGTGTGTGTGTGTGTGTGTGAGAAAGAGCGTGTGTGTGTGTGTGTGTGAAAGAGCTGTGTAACAGAGCTGTGTGCGTGTGTGTGTGTGTGTGTGTGTGTGTGAAAGAGGTGTGTGTGTGTGTCTGTGTGTGTGAAAGAGCTGTGTGTGTAACAGCTGTGTGTGTGTAACAGAGCTGTGTGTATGTGTGAATCGTGTGTGAAACAGAGCTCTGTGTGTGAAACAGAGTGTGTGTGTAGTAGAGGTGTGTGTGTGTGTGTGTAGCAGAGCTGTGTGTGTGTAGCAGAGCTGTGTGTGTAGCAGAGCTATGTGTGTGTAGCAGAGGTGTGTGTGTGTGTAGCAGAGATGTGTGCATGTGTGTAACAGAGCTGTGTGTGTAGCAGAGCTGTGTGTGTGTATCAGAGCTGTGTGTAGCAGAGCTGTGTGTGTGTGTAGCAGAGCTGTGTGTGTGTGTGTAGCAGAGCTGTGTGTGTGTGTGTGTGTGTGTGTGTAGCAGAGCTGTGTGTGTGTGTATGTGTGAAGCAGAGCTGTGTGTGTGTGTGTGTGTGTGTGTGTGTATATATGAATCAGAGCAGTCTGTGCTGCACCCCAGAACTATATGGGTCCCCCAGAGCGCTAAGCCACCCATCCCAGTAATGTCTACGCCACCAGAGCTGTTTTCCACTCCAGTAACATCTATGCCCCCCCCAGTAAAGTCTATGCCCCCTGCCCCTCCTGTAATGTATATATTGTAGGCCCCAGCCCCTCCTGTGATGTATATACAGCAATGCTGTGTCAGTGTGCACGGTCTGCAGACATGTCTGTTAGTGATGGCCATCATGCAACACAGCCACATGTCCTGGAGGAGCTGGACGGAAACAAGCGGGGGAGGTGAGTGATGCTGCTTGTGACTTCTCCATATTAACACCTGTAATGCATCTGTGACTGCATGTATGTCAGTGTATATGACTGTGTATATATTTGTCTGTTTAAATAAATTTTTGTGAATTTGTCTTCAAATATGTATATGTACGTATGCCTGTATGTGTATGTGTGTGTCTGCATGTGGATGGGGCCCACTGAGACTCAACCGGGGACCACAAAAACCTAGAGCTGACCCTGGCTGCCTTAACATTGGGATGAATAAAAAAATATGTGAGTAGCTCTACTTTCTGTGTATAATTGAAAGCTGTGAGTTATCCTGGACTGTATCTGTATTGTACTGTGTGTATAAGTGACAGCTGTGAGTTATCCTGGACTGTATCTGTATTGTACTGTGTGTATAAGTGACAGCTGTGAGTGATCCTGGACTGTATCTGTATTGTACTGTGTGTATAAGTGACAGCTGTGAGTAATCCTGGACTGTATCTGTATTGTACTGTGTATATAAGTGACGGCTGTGAGTGATCCTGGACTGTATCTGTATTGTAGTCCTGTAAATCTGAATGTGGCAGAACAGGATAAGATACATGTGCATTGGATTTATATCTAATTGCTACAGTTCGCGCTCTACTGTTATGGCTAAAAATGTTAACGTTTATGGGGCCCCCACCAGATTTTCTGCCCAGGGGCCCCCACCAACCTTAATCTGGCCCTGCTTGTCCGCAACCCCCCATCCTGCCCTCCGGTCCTCTGTGCCTCTTCTTTTTGCATTGCATGTCATGATGTGGAGATTTGCATCCCCTTAGATGCGGACTATGCCTCGGACAATGCATTTCATAATGTTATAATGTATGGTGGCACAAAGTGATAATAAAGGACGAGGGATTGACAATGGACACCCCGCCATGCTACATGAAATACCTGGTTATGGCTGGGTGAGTGGACTTCAGCCATGTGAGTGTGAACCCATATATGCCACATACTTCTGCTGGTGTCTGCTGGCGAGGGACAGATGATGACTCACACACAAAGAGACCAACTGTTCACTTTAATCCAGAACTAGTGATGAATGAGCACTAAAATGCTTGAGTACTCGCATTGAACAGGTCGGACACTCAGACGGGCTAAACTCGAGTACCGAGTATAATGAAAGTCAATTGGAAACTCAAGCATTTTTCTAGAAGACCCTAACAGGAGGGCTGGAGGGGAGAAACTTGCTGAAATTGATGACAATAGTGCTCACATGGAATTGGAACACCATGTGTAATCCCCCTCATTTTTGACAGCTGGGGGCTGATATTATCAAACTAGGAAATTCCATAGTTATTGGGTTCTTCTAAGAATAAAAATATCAGCCTGCAGCCATCCCAGAATTGGAGTATCACATTAGATGCCCCGATTCTGTCACTTTGCCCAGCTCTTTCTGATTGAAGTGGTGCGGTGGAAATCAGGGTAATATTTTTTGGGGGGTTGATGTCAGTTGTGTAATGTCACCTGGCATCAAACCCAGAGGTTAGTAATGGAGAAGTGTCTATAAGACACCCCCATTACTAACCCAGTAACCACACAAAACCACACAGGAAAACATACTTTATTTGAATAAAGATTCCCCCACACTATATTTTTGATAATAAATTATTGAACATGGGATAGTGTAGGGGAATTTATAGTCAAATCAATTATTTTTTTCCTGTGTGTTTTTTTTTTTATTGCTAGGTTAGTAATGGGGGCATCTGATAAACTCTCCAATACTAATGCCCGAGCCTGATAACAGCTCACATTACACAACTGACATCAACCCTAAAATGTATTACCCCATGGTATCTTGCCTGCTGTCTCCTTTGCTCTGTTGCTACAAGCCACCCACTCTATACTCTATAAACTTCATGACCGACCAACTATATGTCTGTCACATTCATTGTCTTGGCCTTCATTGACTTTTTCCACAATGAACTGTCCTTTCTCTGTCGCTGATTTCTTCCAGAGTGATCCAGTCCCAAAACTCTACTGTTTCTGTCCCTGCGGTCTGTTGCTGGGCAAACTTTGTCCTTCACCTATATAAACATTCCAACATAAATACTCTACATTTCAGATTCATTACATTATACAATATGCATTATACCTGACATTACACAGGAACAGATAACATTACTATAAAATTCATTACACTTCACAGGACACAATATTTACAAAAGACACCATTATTCACATTACACAACACTAGAAGCGATTGGTGTCTTCAGGAGCAGAGAGAGACGCAACCACCATTGACCACCACTGTAACATTGTCACAATGTGCAATGGTATGGGCAGCCTTCAATGATGTCGGAGAATACTTGCCACCAGAAGACTGAAGCAGAAGAGGATGTGCATTTTTCTACATTCTACGTTTTTATGTTCTGGGGACAAGAGCATAACAAGGAACATTCAATTCACATCAAATAACTTCAATACAAATTAAATTTCTCTCTTCAATTTGCATGATTTGCCAAAATCAAATATTCACAGATTTGGTCATATCTAATTAGCTATAATAGTCACCAGTATTATAATACCTGTGTAAATTGGCTGTGGTGTCAGAGGTATCGCCATGGCAAACGGAACTCTGGTGATTGTGACATATAGAATTCTCAGCATAAAACCCTTCCACATCATCATTCTGGTGAGACATTTGTACATTTAGGACTTTTGTCTTTCTTGTTGGAATTTCACGAGGATATTTGTAGCAGAGATAGCATAATGCCACGTAGGAGGAGATACAGGAGGAGATACAGGAGAAGATACAGGTTTTTTAATTCAGGTGATTATAACTATTGCCTTTCAAATCTAAAAACCTAATATCCTAACTATACCAAGTCCTTCTTACCCTCTAAATCTCAAACTATGAGGGAGTATTCGAAAGTAACAGGAATCATCCTGGTTTTGTCACTAGGTGCATATGTGCAGAACCTTTATGAGTCAGGCTGATTAAACATAGCGTTTTCCCATGGGTTCAGTTGTTTAGTTGGCGCTTATGTCTGAAGCCCCATAAAATGGGATTGGCCATATGCGCCAATGAAGCCATTCACTCTAATGATGCAGATGGAGTCACAGTTTGCTCTGTCATGCATCTTTTTGGCTGTATACATCTATTTGACCACTAATGATGCACAACAGAGAAAACTGTGAGTCCATCTGCATAATTAACGTCAATAGACCTGTCGACTCATATGTATGAATTCCTTTTTGTGGGGTTTGGACATAAGCAGGGGTGGACTGGGCAGGCAGGCAGGAGGACATATGCTCCCATGAGCCTGTCCCCAAGCAGTTGTTAAGGGCCGCCCAGTCGTCTTCTGATTTAGAGGCAGTGGGCTTGCACTTTACCTTTAAATGTATCCATGTGTCGGCCGGTGGCATCACAGCACAGCAGACACTGTACTCACGCCATAATGTCTTCTTCTGCCCGCTGGTAAAGGCATTCCAGTGTTTGCGCAGTGGGGAGGTCGGAGTACTCTGAGGAAAAAAAATTGGTGACACACAGTGTGCAGGGTAATATATGACTGATATATGATGCAGTATGGTGGTGTACTAGTGTGATGATATACAGACTTCAGATGTCATATAGATTCTGAGGGTTTATATTATACTATGACTACAGACTTCAGATATTACACCAGCCGCACTTTATCCTGTATATAACATCTGATGTCTGTGCACACAGTATATTATATCCAGTATACAGGATAATATGGGACATCACTAGAGCCCTATGACAAATCCATCTCCATGCCTTCAGACCAAACGAGCAATTAACAGGAAGTGAGCGCTGCCACGGGAGGTGAGTATTGGCTTTATTATTGTATCTGGAAGAAACACGTGGAATCAGAAGGGGTTGTCCTATTAGTGGATAACCCCTTTATATTGACATAAACAACACAAATAGCTCATCATTGTCCAGAACTGTGATATCCTTTATATAGCAATTCCTGCTTGTGCTTTCCAGTCATTCTCTGGCTTATGGACAAGTAAGACCTTCAGCTAATGTTACCATTTACCTAATGTTACACTTAGAGATGAGTAGACCCATGGAAGTTCGGTTCAGAAGGTGCAGCCAAACTGTACCTCAATGGGTTCAGACTTGGCCTAAACCCCAATGGAAGTCACTGAACTCTGGGGGTTTTAAAGTTGGTGTTTGGCCCAAAAACTGAACACCGAATATTGGGTTCGCTCATCTCTACTCAGGTTTGCTCATCTCTAATCACACTTTCATAGAAAATCTATTCCAAGTTGATTATATCTGTTCTATTTGTTTTTCAGGGCCCTTTATTAATGTCAATCAGCCAAGAAGATTTCAAAATATTAGAGTCACGATCTATAATGATTACTTTGCTGATGATGAATGGGACAATACAGAGAGGATTGGGGGGGACTCTGTCACCCCAGAAGCAGCAACCTCAACTGTTTATATAGAAAATGGTAGGGAAAATTGCCCAATATGTTTAGATGTTCTGCAAAGGGGCATTACCTCCTTATCATGCAGGCACGTCTTTCATCTTACATGTTTAGAAACATGGCTGGAATATAACCAGACGTGTCCCCTATGTCGGGCCGCTGTCACCGGCCATCGCTAGGTATGTATAGCTCTTTGTTATCTAATGTGTGTTGGCTTCTTTGATCCAAACAGTATTAACTATATCCACCTCCCTTCAGGGCGGATCTTATGCTGAATGGTGCCTTGTGTAAAATTATTTTCTTGTCCCCTTCTTAATTGTTTTTTCTTTTGTTTTCCCTGAAGGAGACTTTTTTTAATATCCTAGAAAAATTTAGACTTTATTCACATGTGTTTTTCATTAGTCATATATTTGTTTTATTTTTTAGGATTTTCCTAAGATGGCTCCGGACGCGCTTTGTGACACGTCGCTGGGAAGCATTCTGTCGAGGTTGAGGAACGATTTCTGGGAGACATGAACAACATTGGTCAGGAGGAAGGAAGGAAATTAACAGTGGACACAGACATTGTAGGGACCTCCCAGTCATTGCCTGGAAGAGTCAGGACTGGTACAGAGCGAGTATGGACCCAGGAGCACTGCCACAGTCCGAAGGAGGAACGAGGGTCAACGACATTGGCCATGAAGAAGGGAGGAAGAAATAGCCCCATTTGAACTATCAGCAAGGACTTCTGTTCATCAGCCCATCATAGTTCCACATCTTAATACCGGCAGGAGCAGATAAAATAGCTTTAGAGGCTGGAGAGGTCCTTCTATCACATCCACATCCTCATCCTCCACATCTCCGGCTCACACTTCTCTTCTGGTTAATTGTTCCTCAAGTCCCCCTCCCACCCTCATCGAGTCATCACCCCACCCACTCCATGGTCCATCTACCTAGAGCTCCCAACCCGGACCCATCCCCCCCACTTTCCTTTTCCCCTCTCAGCCAGCCCCTTCACTCCTAATCTGCCCCCTCACTGGCCTGGCCCTCTGGTAACACCCCAACCTGTTCACGCCTTCAACATCCAGCCATCTCCTTACCCAGCTCTCTACTCAGCCTTGCTCTGCCAGCTCCCCTCCTCCATCCAGCCTCACCCCTCCAATCCCCCACCTCCAGTCATCTTCCCAACCCTTCCCTTAAACAGTCCTCCTTTCCTCCAGGCCCATACAAGCCCCCACCTCCCAGTCCCCTTTTACTCCACCAGCCTTCTCCCCCCTTAGCCCCCCTTCTCCCCCAGCTTTCAAGTGTTTGTCTTTTGTTCTGTCTTTCTTTCTGTAAACTTTCTAAAATAAAAATTTAATAAAGTTTGAGTTTAAAAAAAAATAAATAAAAAAATCGTATTTTATTTGGACATATCACCAGAAGAAGCGTGGGGATTAGTGATGAGCGAGCATGCTTGTTACTACTCGGTACTCGCACGAGTATCACTGTACTCGGTCTACTCGGCGGGGACCGAGTAATCTCGCGATACTCGTGCTGTACTCGTGGTCTTCATTTCTGCATGTTGGCGCTCTTTTGAGAGCCAGCCCTCATGCAGGGATTGGCTGGCAGACCACTGCAATGCCACAGCCCTGTTAGTTGTGGAATTGCAGTGATTGGCCGGCCTGCACAGCGTGACCGAGCCTTTATATCGGCCGGCGCGCTGTGCTCTGCTCACAGCTATCCAGACAGTCAGTGCAGGGAGAGTGTCGCTGCTTCAGGGAAAGGTTTGCGGCCCTTTATAGCTATTTCCGTAGCAGGGCTGCAAACAGTGTGACCAAAAGTCCTTCTCAGGACTATTCTAGTTGTATACAGGCAGGCAGGGTATAGCCAGGTCGGAGTACAGTAGCAGAGTCCTTCTCAGGACTATTGTTGCTGTATACAGGCAGGGTATAGCCAGGTTGGAATACAGGCTAGTGACCAAAAGAGTCCTTGTCAGGACTATTGTAGCAGTATACAGGCAGGCAGGCAGGCAGGCAGGCAGGGTATATAGCCATTCCTAGTGGTGACCGTATACCAGCCTTCATCATATCTGGGGCTGGTGTACACAGTCTAAAACAGTCCTGATAGTGTCAGACTTCTCAGCAATTGTCGCTCCTAAAAACCTGTTAGGTTCTTAGTGCGTCCGTGCTTGCATTTAAAAACCGCACGTGTGTGCCTGTCGGTGGCAGCGTACAGGTGCACTTGTGTGCGTTTTTACCAAACTATTATATAACGCACAAGTGTAGTGTATAATACACGTCAGTCAGCAGTGGCTGATAGTGTCAGAGTTCTCGTCATTAATTTTTTCTCCTAAAACCTGTGTTAGGTTCTTAGTGCGTCCGTGCTTGCATTTAAAAACCGCACGTGTGTGCCTGTCGGTGGCAGCGTACAGGTGCACTTGTGTGCGTTTTTACCAAACTATTATATAACGCACAAGTGTAGTGTATAATACACGTCAGTCAGCAGTGGCTGATAGTGTCAGAGTTCTCGTCATAAATTTTTTCTCCTAAAACCTGTGTTAGGTTCTTAGTGCGTCCGTGCTTGCATTTAAAAACCGCACGTGTGTGCCTGTCAGTGGCAGCGTACAGGTGCACTTGTGTGCGTTTTTACCAAACTATTATATAACGCACAAGTGTAGTGTATAATACACGTCAGTCAGCAGTGGCTGATAGTGTCAGAGTTCTCGTCATTAATTTTTTCTCCTAAAACCTGTGTTAGGTTCTTAGTGCGTCCGTGCTTGCATTTAAAAACCGCACGTGTGTGCCTGTCGGTGGCAGCGTACAGGTGCACTTGTGTGCGTTTTTACCAAACTATTATATAACGCACAAGTGTAGTGTATAATACACGTCAGTCAGCAGTGGCTGATAGTGTCAGAGTTCTCGTCATAAATTTTTTCTCCTAAAACCTGTGTTAGGTTCCTAGTGCGTCCGTGCTTGCATTTAAAAACTGCACGTGTGTGCCTGTCGGTGGCAGCGTACAGGTGCACTTGTGTGCGTTTTTACCAAACTATTATATAACGCACAAGTGTAGTGTATAATACACGTCAGTCAGCAGTGGCTGATAGTGTCAGAGTTCTCGTCATTAATTTTTTCTCCTAAAACCTGTGTTAGGTTCTTAGTGCGTCCGTGCTTGCATTTAAAAACCGCACGTGTGTGCCTGTCGGTGGCAGCGTACAGGTGCACTTGTGTGCGTTTTTACCAAACTATTATATAACGCACAAGTGTAGTGTATAATACACGTCAGTCAGCAGTGGCTGATAGTGTCAGAGTTCTCGTCATAAATTTTTTCTCCTAAAACCTGTGTTAGGTTCCTAGTGCGTCCGTGCTTGCATTTAAAAACCGCACGTGTGTGCCTGTCGGTGGCAGCGTACAGGTGCACTTGTGTGCGTTTTTACCAAACTATTATATAACGCACAAGTGTAGTGTATAATACACGTCAGTCAGCAGTGGCTGATAGTGTCAGAGTTCTCGTCATTAATTTTTTCTCCTAAAACCTGTGTTAGGTTCTTAGTGCGTCCGTGCTTGCATTTAAAAACCGCACGTGTGTGCCTGTCGGTGGCAGCGTACAGGTGCACGATTTGCACAAACTTTGATATAACGCCCAAGTCTAGTGAATACACGTCAGCACAGCATTGCAAAATGCGCAAGGGCGTTGGCAAGGAACAAGGAAGTGGACGTGATGGTGGTGCAGGCAGAGGCCGAGGTCCTGGGCAAGCTCTAATTTTGCCACAACAAAGGGCCACATCTAGTCGCTCGCACGTCCTGTCCCAAATTCTTGGGGACCGCAGCAGTACACCGCTCTTGAACCAAGACCAGTGTCAACAGGTTGTTAGTTGGATAGCGGATAATGCTTCCAGTCAGATTGGCACCACCACAAACACTCTGTCTTCCACACGGTCAAGTGTCAGTAGCCGTGATACTGCACCGCACATTTCAGAACCTGATCCTCCTTCCTACCACAAGGCTGAGTACACGTCCTCGGACATTAATGATCCCACACTTGGACACTCGGAAGAGCTGTTCACGTTTCCATTCGCACATTCTGGCCTCTCGCCAGCTCATGTTGAAGTGAGTCATGAGGAGATCGTATGTACAGATGGCCAAATATTTGAGCAGCCACGTTCTCACGAAGTTGGCAACGTGTCTCAACAAGGGGTGGACGATGATGAGACACAATTGTCAGGAAGTCAGGAGGAGGAGCAGGGTGCGGAAGAGGAAGACGACGTGGTGGATGATCCAGTAACTGACCCAACCTGGCAGGAGGATATGCAGAGCGAGGACAGCAGTGCACAGGGGGAGGGAGGCGTAGCATCCCAACAGGCAGTAAGAAGCAGGGTGGTGGCTCCAGGCAGAAGTCAGGCAACCGTTCCCCGGAACAACAACACGACACAAGGTGCCTGTACAAATGTTAGGTCTTCCCGAGTCTGGCAGTTTTTTAAGTTGGATCCAGATGATTCTAAAAAGGCCATTTGCAACACCTGCCGTGCCAGCATCAGCAGGGGTACCAAAACTAGCAGCCTGACCACCACCAGCATGATCAGGCACATGTCAGCCAAGCACCCGACTTTGTGGGAAGTACAACAGAGTCGAGGAGCAGTGCTTGCTAATGTCACTGCTACGTCTTCGCTGGTTGTGCATGCGAGACAATCCCCTGTCCATGCTGCCTGCGAACAAGCCTCCTCCGGTCCTGCACCTGCAGTTGCCTACGCAGAAATAACACCATCATCAAGCACGTCCTTGTCCCAGCGCAGCGTTCAGTTATCCATTCAGCAAACCTTTGAACGCAGGCGCAAATACACTGCCAACACCCCACATGCCACAGTTCTAAATGCTAACATTTCGCGACTGCTTGCGCTGGAAATGTTGCCTTTTAGGCTGGTGGAGACAGAAGCATTCCGCGACCTGATGGCGGCAGCTGTCCCACGTTACTCGGTCCCCAGCCGCCACTATTTCTCCCGGTGTGCCGTCCCCGCGTTGCATAACCACGTGTCACAAAACATGACACGTGCCCTGAACAACGCTGTTTCACCCAAAGTCCACCTAACCACAGACACGTGGACAAGTGCTTGTGGGCAAGGCCGCTACATCTCGTTGACGTCACACTGGGTTAATATTGTGGAAGCTGGGACCCAGTCTGAGCGAGGGACGGAACACGTCCTTCCCACACCAAGGTTTGCAGGCCCTACCTCAGTCAGTGTTTCACCCACACTCTACAGCTCCGGAATGTCATGCTCTTCAGCCTCCTCCTCCTCCTGCACATCCTCATCCACTGTACCCTCCACACCAGTCCCAAGCTGGAAGCACTGCAGCACTGCCTCGGCGAAGCGGCAACAGGCTGTGCTGAAGCTAATCTGCATAGGTGACAAACCCCACAATGCAGAAGAGCTGTGGACAGCTCTGAAACAGCAGGCAGATCACTGGCTCACACCTCTGAACCTAAAGCCAGGAAAGGTCGTGTGTGACAATGGCCGGAACCTGGTGGCGGCTTTGAGGCGAGGCCAGCTGACACATGTTCCATGCGTGGCCCATGTGCTCAACCTCGTGGTTCAGCGGTTTCTAAAGTCATACCCAGAGCTGTCTGATCTGCTGGTAAAAGTTCGCCGCCTGTCTGCACATTTTCGAAAGTCACCTACTGCTTCAGCCGGCCTTGCCGGCTTTCAGCGCAGTTTGCATCTTCCGGCTCACAGACTGGTGTGTGATGTCCCCACGCGTTGGAATTCAACTCTGCACATGTTGGTTAGGATATGTGAGCAGAAGAGGGCAGTTGTTGAGTACCTGCATCACCTAAACCGTCGGGAAATGGGTCAAACTCCACACATAACACCTGAGGAGTGGAGATGGATGTCCGACCTATGTACCATCCTCCAAAACTTTGAGGACTCCACCAAGATGGTGAGTGGTGATGACGCCATTATTAGCGTCACCATACCGCTACTCTGCCTTCTAAAACGGTCTCTGCTCAAAACCAAACATGATGCATTGCAGGCGGAGCGCGATGAGTTGCAGCAAGAAACAGTAGTGGGTGTGGGTGATAACACACAGCCCAGCCTCGTCTCATCACAACGTGCAGTGGAGGACTATGATGAGGAGGAGGATGAAGACATGGAGCAAATCTCCGGCCAAATTGAGGATATGACATGCACACCAGTCATATCCTCGGTTCAGCGTGGCTGGCCAGAGGACAGGGTAGATGAGGAGGAGGAGGAGGAGGAGGAGGACAGCATGTTCAGTCAACGTGTTGGTCAGGCTACTGAAGTCCTGGCTGTTAAGAGTCTGGCGCACATGGCTGACTTTATGGTAAGCTGCCTGTCTCGTGACCCTCGCGTTAAGAACATCTTGGCCGACAATCATTACTGGTTGGTAACACTGTTAGACCCACGCTACAAGGAGAACTTTATGTCTCTTATTCCCGAGGCGGAGAGGTCAACCAAAATGCAGCAGTTCCGGAAGGCCATAGTCACGGAAGTAGGCAAAGCATTCCCCTCACAAAACGCTAGCGGCATAGGTCAGGAATCAGTGGACAACCAAGGCGTACAGCCGAGAGAGGCACAAGTCCAATCCGCCAGAGGTAGGGGAACAGTCTTTAAGATGTGGGACAGTTTTCTCAGCCCCTCACGTACCACAGCCCCTGAGGTGCGGGGTAGTGCCACAAGAAATCCTAAGTTTGCCCAGATGCTCAAGGAGTACCTTGCAGATCGAACAACTGTACTCCGACATTCCTCTGTGCCTTACAATTATTGGGTATCCAAGTTGGACACGTGGCATGAATTGGCTCTCTACGCCTTGGAAGTCCTGGCCTGCCCTGCCGCTAGCGTTTTGTCAGAGCGTGTTTTTAGTGCCGCAGGTGGAATCATTACAGATAAACGCACCCGCCTGTCAACTGAAAATGCTGACAGGCTGACTCTGATCAAGATGAACAAGGGTTGGATTGGGCCAGACTTCACCACACCACCAGCAAATGAGAGCGGAATTTAAAGTTTGTAACGGGAATTTGCCATGTACCTCCAGTCACCCATGGGTACACACTTCTGGACTTTGGATAATCGCTGGACTGCTCCTCCTTCTCCTCATGCGCCACCATGATGACCGTTACAAGAGTTAGGCCTTTGTTTCAGGTATACCCCCAGTGGTAAATTTTTTCGCCCATTCTTTGCAGAATGGACATTACAACGACAGGAGACCCGCTCCTTTGCAATGGGAACAATGTTTTGAGGCCCTCATGCACGTCTCTATCCAGGGACAACGTGGAGCCTCCCAATTTTTGGCTGCCCTGCCTAAGGGCTATACTACAATAGACCCACTTCCTTCCAATGGGCACTTCAGGTTTACAGGCCCTCATGCACGTCTCTATCCAGGGACAACGTGGAGCCTCCCAATTTTTGGCTGCCCTGCCTAAGGGCTATACTACAATAGACCCACTTCCTTCCAATGGGCACTTCAGGTTTACAGGCCCTCATGCACGTCTCTATCCAGGGACAACGTGGAGCCTCCCAATTTTTGGCTGCCCTGCCTAAGGGCTATACTACAATAGACCCACTTCCTTCCAATGGGCACTTCAGGTTTACAGGCCCTCATGCACGTCTCTATCCAGGGACAACGTGGAGCCTCCCAATTTTTGACTGCCCTGCCTAAGGGCTATACTACAATAGACCCACTTCCTTCCAATGGGCACTTCAGGTTTACAGGCCCTCATGCACGTCTCTATCCAGGGACAACGTGGAGCCTCCCAATTTTTGGCTGCCCTGCCTAAGGGCTATACTACAATAGACCCACTTCCTTCCAATGGGCACTTCAGGTTTACAGGCCCTCATGCACGTCTCTATCCAGGGACAACGTGGAGCCTCCCAATTTTTGGCTGCCCTGCCTAAGGGCTATACTACAATAGACCCACTTCCTTCCAATGGGCACTTCAGGTTTACAGGCCCTCATGCACGTCTCTATCCAGGGACAACGTGGAGCCTCCCAATTTTTGGCTGCCCTGCCTAAGGGCTATACTACAATAGACCCACTTCCTTCCAATGGGCACTTCAGGTTTACAGGCCCTCATGCACGTCTCTATCCAGGGACAACGTGGAGCCTCCCAATTTTTGGCTGCCCTGCCTAAGGGCTATACTACAATAGACCCACTTCCTTCCAATGGGCACTTCAGGTTTACAGGCCCTCATGCACGTCTCTATCCAGGGACAACGTGGAGCCTCCCAATTTTTGGCTGCCCTGCCTAAGGGCTATACTACAATAGACCCACTTCCTTCCAATGGGCACTTCAGGTTTACAGGCCATCATGCACGTCTGTATGCAGGGGCATTGGTGAACCTCACAATTTTGGACTGCCCTGGCAAAGGAAAATACTACAAAGACTCACTTCCTCAAAATGGGCACATTAGACTCAGAGGCCTTTATGTACGTCTCTTCTCAGGGACATCGGAGTGCCACACAATGTTTTACGTAAAATCTTTCATGTAGTAATCTCAAAAAGTAACATACATTAGCTCTATCTCACTATTGGTTATGTGCCCTTAACATTTCCGCCATGAAAATTCATTTTGGTGTCATTTTGGAAGGTTTTCTGGTGAGTCCGTAAAAATGGCGTAAAACGCGGACTAAATTGTTCACAGCTGTGACTTTTGAGTGATAAATGCTTCAAGGGGTCTTCCCCATGCTGTTGCCATGTCATTTGAGCACTCTTCGGAGACTTTTGTGCCATTTTTAGGGTTTCTACATGCTGTCATGTGACCGGACCTTGCCGTGATGCCATTGTACTGTATTGCACTGTACTGGAGTGTGCCGAATTCGTCAATCTGGTGAAATTCCAGATGTGTGAAACGGGCCTAACTGGATACAACTTGTCTCGGTGGAATGGTGTCACGGGGTCTTTCTGCCATATCACACAATCAACAGAGCGAGAGATGGCGGTACAATCCAAAGAGCATTTATTCCAAGCAAATCAAGTGATCCATAAAATAATCCACAAAACAGAGGGTAAAATTAGTCCAGTAACACAAATATAGTCCGGTAACCGATAAATATCTTGGTCTCTCTCAGAAGCCAGTTTCTCCCAGAGGTTCAATCTTCCTGCTTCACTCTTGAAGTTCTCCAACAGACTGACTGCCCCAGGTAAACAAAAAGGTCTCTAGGCCCACCTCTATAGGGGGTGATTACCTACAAACAATACAATGTACACAGAAGCAGCACAAATAAAACAGTGAAACAAGCTTAATATAGGAATCTGTACAGCAAGATACACCTCCCCCCCTATCCCTCCATCACAACCTCTCCCTCCTTCTGAATAAGTGAGTATGTCATGAGGTCTACACAGACCTCTGGCCATCTCACTTAAGTCTATGTTGCTCAGCTGTGGATAGTCTATGGTTCTTCTTGCCAGGACAGTCCAACAGCGTTCTGGTGTTGGCTTCCACGCTTGTATTGGATGGAGAAGCTGTAGGTAGTTCCTTGTACAGCGATAGGGTTGGAAGGATAAGCATCCCTTTGTGTCCTCCTTCACTCAAACTGTGTTTCCTACACCCACAAATCGGCATTGTAGATCTCCCACATCATTTCCTAGGAGAATTTCTGCAGGCAGGCAACTCATCACCCCAACCACACATTGCTTGACTCCAAAGCCAAAGTCCAGATTCACAGTCACCTTTGGGATATTTCTTTTTTGTCCTCCAGCCAATTCAATAACAATTCCTGGTCCATGATGTATTGCCTCTGGCCGAACCACTCAGGGATCAGCTATTGTGAGAAATGCCCCAGAATCAAAAAATCCACTGACTCTCTGTCCATCCAACACAACCTCCTGTAAGTGCTTCCTTTGATGGTAGTTCGGCTGTAGAGAATGAACAGGTCGATTTGGTGAAAGGTCATTCCTCAATCAATCAGCAGGGCAAGTTTTTTGCAAATGCCCAGGTTGCCCACATCGATAACATCTCCTATGCGTCGTGCTCCTTCCAATGTGCATTCTGGAGAATGCAGTAGGAGAACCTGGTGACAAAGGCCGGAGGCCATACACTCGAACAGGGGCATCTATGGTGCAGGGGTCAGCGGTACACTCCGGTAGAGGTGGTGGGAACTCTTCTTCAGGCGGGGTGGAATGCACAAAATGCACCGGACGAGATAGAGGTGCGTGGGGTCCCTCCGAATCCTTGCGGGACAACTGGATTGCAGGTGCCCAGGTTGTCCACACCCATAACATCTCCTCTCTGTGATTCTCCCAGGGTGTGGTCGGAAGTGTTGGGGCCCAGAATTGTGAGACGTGTATGTCATCGGCCTACAGCTGGGTGAAGTGGCAGATATAACTTGAGAGGGCAGGGGTGCTGGAGCAAGCTGTGGCTTAGTGTTCAGAAGCGTCCTCCATTGTGGTTGGAGAGTAAGGGCCTCATCCGCTCGTGCTGCAGCTCCATCCAAGGTGCACTGCGTGCGTTCTCTGACGCATTCCCGTATTCCTGAAAGACACTTGTAAAGAAATTGTTCTATAAGAAATACCTGTATAATGTCTTCCACAGTGAAGGCGTCTTCCGCTTCCAGCCATCTCCGACATGCCTGGGACATCTTATGGGCATAGATCCTAAACTTTTCCCCCGTGGTGCATGGGAGGTCTCGGAACTGTGCCCTATGTGAGTCTGGGGTGATGGCATGGTAATCCAGGATAGTCCGCTTTACAATGTTGTAATCCCAGTTCTGCTGTGAGTCAATGGTGCGATAAGCCTCCGCCAGGCTTCCCTTCGGGAGTCCCACTAACAAACGCACCCAGCCAGAGTGGGGAACCTCCATCATGACACACTGCTGCTCAAAGTCCTTGAAGTACCCTTCCACATCTCCGGAAGCCTCATCAAATGGCTTGAAGTCCGCCCGAGTGATCCGTACAGGCTCCCGGATTGCTGGGTTTACGCTCCAACTCACAGTATTCTCTCTGTCGGACTCCATTGCTTCTTGTCTCCTCTGTGTTCAGTTAGTAGTCTGCTCCTTATATTCCTGAGATACACCGGGGCCAAGAGCTGCCATCTCTCTTCGAACCACACCACCCACTGGCTTTTTGGGGCAGGGATCCCCGTCCCCAATGTTTGTCCGGCAGACATCTGGGAGGTGGACTGGCTCTCACCCACAAGTAGATCAATTAAGGCTTCTTTACTCAGTCCCTGGTAGCTCAGGCCCAGCTCTTTGGTTCTCTCCTTTAAACTGAAAGCAGTCCAGTTTCTGTACTCACTCTGTTGGTGGATCTCCATTAGGCTGTGCTCTGTTGATCCCACTGCTGCCACTAGTTGTCACGGGATCCTTCTCGCATATCACACAATCAACAGAGTGAGAGATGGCGGTACAATCCAAAGAGCATCTATACAAAGTAAATCAAATGGTCCATAAAATAATCCACAAAACAGAGGGTAAAATTAGTCCAGTAACACAAATATAGTCTGGTAACCGATAAATATCCAGGTCTCTCAGAAGCCAGTTTCTCCCAGAGGTTCAATCTTCCTGCTTCACTCTTGAAGTTCTCAAACAGACTGACTGCCCCAGGTAAGCCAAAAGGTCTCTAGGCCCACCTCCCCCCACACCCAGGGACGGAAGCGCCTCAAGAGGCTATAACCTTGCACTATAGGGGGTAATTACTTACAAACAATGCAATGTACACAGAAGTAGTACAAATAATACAGTGAACTAACCTTAATATAGGAATCTGTACAGCAAGATACACCTCCCCCCATATCCCACCATCACAGATGGCTTTTACGCTTTCTTGATAAAAATAGAGTCCGCTAGGTACCCAATATTATTTACTTATAATGAACTATTACTATTTATTTACTTACTACATGGTATCTATTTATTAGTTTTTTTCTAGGCTTTGGCTGCTAATGGCTGCAGTGTCAATGTGCACCTACGTATTGAACTAATACTAACAAGTAGACTGGCCCATTTTTTTTTATCTAACATAATATAAAAAAAATGCTATCAAATGTTTGATAATGCTTTTTATAATTGTCTAAAGACTAAAGCGGCCTTTACACGCAGCTACATCGCTAATGAGATATCGCTGGGGTCACGGAATTCGTGAATCACATCCGGCCTCGTTAGCGACATCGTTGCGTGTGACACCTACGAGCGACCGCTAACGATGAAAAATACTCACCTAATCGTTGATCGTCGACACGTCATTCCTTTCCAAAATATCGTTGCTGGTGCTGGACGCAGGTTGTTCGTCATTCCTGAGGCAGCACACATCGCTACGTGTGACACCCCAGGAACGACGACCAACACCGTTCCTGCGTCCCCTGGCAACAAGGTGGGCGTGTCGTTAATGCAGCTGGTCTCCGCCCCTCCACTTCTATTGGTGTGCCGCTATGTGATGTCGCTGTGACGGCGTGACTCGCCCACCCCAGGGCTATGGGACACCCGGTGCCGGGCCGGACTAGTCGGGAGGTAGTCAGTGGTGGCAGGGCCCGGCTCCGTGGCCCTGGTGGGTGTCAGTTAACTATGGCTGATGACTTGGGAGTAAATAAAGTTTGTGTTCGTGACGCCACCTGTGGTTTGCGGCTATTAAGCCGCCGCTGCTGTGTGAGGCCTCTGGGGTGATGGAATGGCAGCAATGGTGGTACTGCTCCCCACAGGTGGAGCGGTGCCCCGGGGCAACAGTTGGTGCTCGTGAGAGTCTATGGTGTAGTGAAAGTCTAGGCAGACGGAATAACAGAGGCAACACCAAGGGTGCAGTTTCAAGTTCTTTACTCACACATCCTGGTAGGAGCTCACTGGTGCCCTCAGACGACTGGAACCCACTGTCAGGGACCTCCGCCGTTTCTGGGTGGTTCCAGGAATGAAAACCGGTACCCTTCTCTCAGGTGTCTCTGTCTTCAGCTGTCTTCCTAAGCCTAGCTCTTTTAGGATGAACCTGCTCGGCCTCCACTACAGCCTCCAGGCTGGGAGCTCGCCTGTCGGTTACCTGCCCCTTTTCTAGAGGTTCTGCGGTGGGCTGTGGCCCGGGGAGTTTACAACTTTCCCTGGGCCTCGGTTTTTACTGTTTGGAGATGATTTTGCACTCCTCCGGTTTCTAGGGACCGTCCCCTGTTGCAGCTTGATCCCTCCACCGATGTTCCTGTGGAGCAGGCCACCACAGCTCTACAGCTATCCGTGGCCCTGGGATCCCTTCTCTTCTCTGCTTGGTGTCACCTGGACCCTCTGAGTCCCAGGATCTTCACCAGGAAGCGTCTCTTTCTTCTTCTTAGCTCCTGACTGACTAGAGCTGTCTTTCCTTCCACTTCTCCTCCTTGCCTGCCTCCTGCAGACCTCCTCCTCCTTCTTCCCTCTCTCTCAGACTACTCAAACTTGACCTTCCTTTCTCTGTCTGCTCACTCATGGCTCCTCCCACCTCCCCAGTTGCTAAGCTGAACCCTATAGGAGCAGGGATGGGTCTTACGGCCCCTCCCAGCATGCAGCATGGGAGGGTTGCTGCCACTATCCCTGGTCCCAGTGTGTACCTAACAATGGGTGTTGTGTAGATTTACCAGGGGACCGGCGTTCACTCCTTTCCTCACCCAGAATGGGACATCACACCGCTGGATGGGGTGCAATGTCCTGTGGCGACGGAAGCCTCAGGGGCGCCACACTCCCCCACAGCGAATCCCAGCACGTTCTCGGGCTGAAAAACAACAGAAATGTGGAAAGAAACTGCAAAAACATTTTTACATGCATGTAACAAAAACATTTTTAAAACTTTTCTTCCCTTTATGGGAGGCACAGATACTTAAACGTTGCAAACTTTCTTATAAAGAAACTCTATGTGTGCACTTCCAGTCCATTGCACGGTTTGGGCACATCCCCCATAATTCTGGTAGGGGGCACAACAGGTGCAACTATTTACATCTTGGCTACAACAAGTCCAGTAGCCTGGCAGTTCGTTCACTTCTTTTTAAACTAAAAGGCAAAGACAAAACCAGCCACTAAGTCCAGTGGCCTGGTTACACAGGACACATAATACACTTCACATTCACCGGGCACCACATTCCAGTTCCGTGGCCCGGTACACATAATCAAGGGGGGTGACATCTTCACAAAGCACAAGGGGCAGTAAGGCAGGGTAGGGTGTCGTCTTCAAAAAGCACATGAGTGCAGAACAAAAGGGGCATCTTCACAAAGGGATGAGGGGCTGACAGGGGCTATATACAGTTCAGCATCTTTTCTTCACTCTTACTTGCAGAGGTCACGCTGCGGCAGGGCCCTGGACAGCATGCAGGCCGTGCTCAGACTGGTCTGAGTCCCTTGGTCCTGCTCTCCAGCCGTTGCGGGGCTGCTGCGGGATGATGGTATCGGAGCTGCGTCCTTGTCTTGGCGGGCCACGCCTGGCATGGCGGCGACCTGGATTGGAGTCGCTGCTGTGACCGGTTCTTGACGGGCCGCACCTGCGGCGTGGATTGACGTCGCCGCTGCGGCGGGATCTTGCTTGGCCGAGTGGGGTATCGCTGCTGGGGCCTGGGCTGGACAGGCCGGGCTGGGCATCGCTGATGCGGTGTGGATGGGCGTCGCTCCGGCGGCAAAATCTTGGCGGGCCGCCCCTGGCGTGGCTGCGCCCGGGATCGATGTCGCCGCGCCGGGTGTCTTTCCAGGGACCGCGGGCATGGCAGCGGGGGTTGTGGCACTCGCACCGGCAGGGGCATTAAATGACTCACCCCTCAGTAGCATCTCCGGTGTTCTGGCGGTCGCTGCTCCGCGCGTCGCTTGCCGGATCTGCTGCATCACCTTCGCCTGCAGCCTTTCACACCACTGGTCCATCTCCCAGCCCCACCAGTCAGCGGAGTCTAGCTCTAGATCGCTGCGTGTGGACGCCATCCTCTCTGCGTCTCCTTCGGCACGATCTCTCAGCAGCAGACTCGTCGCTTCTTCTAGTAGCAGACTTTTGATGTTGCTCAGCAGCAGGCTGGTAACTTCCCGCTCCTTCATCCTGTCAGCCATCCTCCCGACCTCAGCCTCCAGCTCAGCGGCGGTCACAGGCCTGATCCAGGTGAGCTCCCCCTGGCCTCCGCTTACAGGAGCCATTTTCTCTCTCCTCCGCTCTCCATGACGATCACCGCTTCGCGCTCTTTTCTTAGACAAGGGGGCGGAGCTTCTTTTCGTGCTCTTTCTGCAGGCACGCCCCCCTTCTTCCCGCGCTTAGTGGCTTCAATGGCGGCAGTTTCTCACAGTAAAGCAGTCTTTCAACACAATTCTGTCACACAGTTCTTCAGGCGCACAGTACCCGGTGGGACCGGGCACGAAATCCTGTTCGTGACGCCAAAGTTGACTCGCCCACCCCAGGGCTATGGGACACCCGGTGCCGGGCCGGACTAGTCCGGAGGTAGTCAGTGGTGGCAGGGCCCGGCTCCGTGGCCCTGGTGGGTGTCAGTTAACTATGGCTGATGACTTGGGAGTAAATAAAGTTTGTGTTCGTGACGCCACCTGTGGTTTGCGGCTATTAAGCCGCCGCTGCTGTGTGAGGCCTCTGGGGTGATGGAATGGCAGCAATGGTGGTACTGCTCCCCACAGGTGGAGCGGTGCCCCGGGGCAACAGTTGGTGCTCGTGAGAGTCTATGGTGTAGTGAAAGTCTAGGCAGACGGAATAACAGAGGCAACACCAAGGGTGCAGTTTCAAGTTCTTTACTCACACATCCTGGTAGGAGCTCACTGGTGCCCTCAGACGACTGGAACCCACTGTCAGGGACCTCCGCCGTTTCTGGGTGGTTCCAGGAATGAAAACCGGTACCCTTCTCTCAGGTGTCTCTGTCTTCAGCTGTCTTCCTAAGCCTAGCTCTTTTAGGATGAACCTGCTCGGCCTCCACTACAGCCTCCAGGCTGGGAGCTCGCCTGTCGGTTACCTGCCCCTTTTCTAGAGGTTCTGCGGTGGGCTGTGGCCCGGGGAGTTTACAACTTTCCCTGGGCCTCGGTTTTTACTGTTTGGAGATGATTTTGCACTCCTCCGGTTTCTAGGGACCGTCCCCTGTTGCAGCTTGATCCCTCCACCGATGTTCCTGTGGAGCAGGCCACCACAGCTCTACAGCTATCCGTGGCCCTGGGATCCCTTCTCTTCTCTGCTTGGTGTCACCTGGACCCTCTGAGTCCCAGAATCTTCACCAGGAAGCGTCTCTTTCTTCTTCTTAGCTCCTGACTGACTAGAGCTGTCTTTCCTTCCACTTCTCCTCCTTGCCTGCCTCCTGCAGACCTCCTCCTCCTTCTTCCCTCTCTCTCAGACTACTCAAACTTGACCTTCCTTTCTCTGTCTGCTCACTCATGGCTCCTCCCACCTCCCCAGTTGCTAAGCTGAACCCTATAGGAGCAGGGATGGGTCTTACGGCCCCTCCCAGCATGCAGCATGGGAGGGTTGCTGCCACTATCCTTGGTCCCAGTGTGTACCTAACAATGGGTGTTGTGTAGATTTATCAGGGGACCGGCGTTCACTCCTTTCGTCACCCAGAATGGGACATCACACCGCTGGATGGGGTGCAATGTCCTGTGGCGACGGAAGCCTCAGGGGCGCCACAGGCGCACGAACCTCCCCCTTAAAAAAGAGGTTGTTCGCCGCCCACAGCGACGTCACTAGGAAAGTAAGAATGTGTGACGCGCCCTAGCGATATTGTGCACCACGGGCAGCAATTTCTACTTTTTTACCTTCTGGATTTGACCCTGCCTGGTGATTTTCTTCCTTTCTGATTGTATGATAGTATCTGTTGCTCCACGTTTCTGGGTGTATGGATATATTTATGTTGCACTCTTTCTAATGTTGTCATGATTAAGAGCAATTTATTTAATTTATTTATTTTTGGGCCATGATAGTGATCTGCAGACTAGGTCTGTGATCGCAAGCAATCAGACACACTGTTACACAAGCTGGGGGCACAACTAACTGCAGCCAATCACAGATGCCTTGGGACTGCCGGTGGGCAAGGAAAGCAATGCATATGGATGAGCAATAATGAGTGGTGCCGAAAGAAGAATGAGCGACCGCCGGAGCTATTACAGCCGTGCTGGAGCCTCGTTAAGTATGAAGCACTTGCGTCATTCGTATTTTCTTTATTTTTCCTTTATTTATTTATTTTTTTGATTCTCGAGTGCCGTATCTGAATCATTACCTGGAATTCCCTGAGAATTCCGGGCCTGACACTCGGGTACATTTGAAAATGCGCGGTCTGCCCATCACTACCCATTACTAAAAAGCCATCCCTCGATCAAAATTGCGCTGCTAACTACAGACCTGTCTCTTATCTCCCCTTCATTTCTAAACTTGTGGACTGTTTGGTCCACTCCTGTCTAATCAGCTATCTCTCAGATAATTCTCTTCTTGACACTTTACAATCCGGTTTCCGCTCCTTACACTCTAATGAAACTGCTCTTACTAAAGTCTCTAATGATCTACTAACAGCTAAATCTAATGGTCATCACTTACTGCTGATTCTCCTGAATCTCTCTGCTGCATTCAAGACTGTGGATCACAAGCTCCTCCTCATCATGCTCTGCTCTATCGGGCTCAATAACACCGCTCTCCTGGTTCTCTTCCTAATTCTATTACCGCTCCTTCACTGTATTGTTTGCTGGCTCACCTTCCCCTCTTCTTCTTATTGTTGGAATTCCTCAGGTTTCAGTGCTAGACCCATCCTCTTCTCTCTATACACTGACCCTATTGGACAAATTATCAGTCGATTTGGTTTTCAGTACCATCTATATGCTGATAATCCCCAATTATATGTGACGCCCTGGCAAAACCAGGTAGTCAGTCACACAGTAAGGCCCCCGCACAACACCTTACCACACAGGCTTACATACAGCCGACCTGACACCCTAGCCACCCCCCCTTACGGTAGGACAGACACACCAGTGGGCCAGAGCAGGCGGATGAGAAACACCCACCTAGGGGTCTAGAGAACTCGGGGCGGGAAAACAGTGAGTTGAGTTTAGTTGGAGTTTAAGTTGAGTGGAGTTGAAAGGAGGAGAGGAGATGAAGTTCAAGGGGAGCAGTGTAGCTCCAGTGCAGTGCGTAGTCAGAAAGGAAAGGCACCGGGTTGGAGCCCTGGCGTACTGGCTAGGTGGCAGACGGTGGTCCGTATCTAGCAGGAGACGGGAAGATGGCTGCCGGAGATCCGAGGTGGACCGCGACAGGGTTGGAGCCCGTCGCTACAGACACCGGAGAACAGACCCGGAAACCGTGCACAGAGGAGGTACTTGGACCTTGAAGCCAAGACCGGAACCAACGGCCTAGCTAATTAACCAATTGAGGGCAGGATTATAGGTCCTGTCCCAACCAAAGTCCCAAAAGCAGACAACCACCCACCGAGAGAGATAGGGCATCCGCCAGGGCCCGGTAGATACCAAGGGTCAGCGTCAGCAGGCAAGGCTCTCAATGAAAAGGACCGGGAGTGGGCTCCCGTGTTTCACACCGGGACGTCCAACACACCACACACTGAGTGCAGAGGAGAGTGATATGAATCATCAGCCAGGGTGTGGGACCAGATACACCCGACCGCGGCGGCCGGCCACCAGCACCTTGGTTTACCACTGGACTTGTGTGATTTATTCAACCGTGAGTAACCTAACATCCCCCAGTCCGATCGGGCGCGCCGGCCCCTGCAGTCACCATCCCCGACATAGAGACATTGGGCCCCGGGGCATCCATCCCTACCCACGGAGGGGTTAACATCCAGCTGCCATCCCATGGCCCCCGGGAGTCCCACAACAGCAGCGGTGGTGACACACTTCACCACATACCGTGGGTGGCATCACAAACAGTTTAGGCAAATCCCGTACAAATACGTCCCCTTTTATTTGAAGTGTCCGCGCGACCCCCGGGTCCGGTAGAATCCCTTGAGCCACACTGCGGATCCGGATACGAGCAGCCCGGCTGCTGGCATGGGGGCGGCCGTATACACTTCTGTTCCTGATATCTCCCTTGCGTTACTACAAAATACCAGTGGTTGTCTGTCCACAGTTTCTAACATCAAGTCCTCCCTCTATCTAAAACTGAATCTATCAAAAACTGAACTTCTCGTGTTTCCTTCCTCTAGCCTTCATAAACCCAATATTGCAATTTCCGCGTGTGGTTGTACTATTCACTGGCAGCACGCTGCTATCTTCAGGTTACAACTGACTCTGATCTCTCCTTCATTACCTATATCCAATCACTCACTCGTTCATGTCCCCCAAACCTCAAAATCATCTCTAGAATTCGGCCTTTTCTTATCGTTGACTCTGCAAAAACCCTCCTAACTAAACTCTCCCGTCTCTAATACATCCTGAATAGGGATGGGCCGAATTGCCGATAATTGGGATCAGTGGGTCCAACTGAGTTTAAAAAAAAAACAAAAAACGTTTCAAACCCAGAATTGATCCTGAATATCTGGCCGGATGCTGATCCCCACTTAAGTCTATGGGGACCAGAATCCAGCGCTTTAAAATGTTAGAAGAAGGGATAGGGGGATAGGAGCCAGCGCATTATACTTAACGAGTCTCCTTCCCGGCTGTAAAACTACTTCCTAGGCTGGTCATTAACCTCATACATATGCACTGCTTCCCCCACCCACTGGCAATCTCTGCTTCTCTGATTGGTTGCAGTCAGATGCGTTCCCACCCTGTATGACAGCATGTATGACTTCTTTCAATCAGAAACACTGTGTGTGCATCTATATTGGTGTAAAAATAAATAAATAAAAAGTTGCCATAGGGCCCCCCCCATATTTTGACATCTAGAACAGATAAAGTGTATTGCTACAGGTTGTAGTAGCCCCCAGCCATGTTCTTATCTTGGATGTGTATCAAAACAAAAGGGACCACAAGTGGCTTTTTAAAGTTATTTAAATAAATAATTTAAAAGAAACAGTGCGCGGTTCCTCCAAATTTTGATACCAACCATGATAAAGCCGACAGCTGGGAGCTGGTATTCTCAGGCTGGGGCAACCCATGCTTATTGGGCCACACAGACTAAAAATAGCAGCCTGCAGCCACGCAGCATCCGTTAGATGGGACAATCCTGGAACTTTACCCAGCTTATCCTGATTGCCCTAGTGCCGTGGCAAACAGGGTAATAAGCCCTAGATTAGTTAATGGGAGGTGTCTATGAAATCCTCCATTACTAATCTGTAAGTGAAAAGTCGTACCGAATAGAAGCCATTCCAGCCATCAAATCAGGGATGAGTTAAAGGGAATCTGTCACCAAGTTTTTGCCACCTAATCTGAAAGCAGCATAATGTGGATGCAAAGATTCAGCAATGTTTCACTTACTGGGCTACTTAGTGTATTTTTAATAAAATCACAGTTCAATCAGCATGAGATTATCATTACATGACTACTTTGCCTCCTGCTAAGCAGTCAAGCATATTTATGAGCTCTGTATGTCCCAGTCCTCACCTCTACATGGAAGGTTTCTGTGTATGCTGTATAAAGGCAGAAAGCTGAGAATCAGTGGTGTGGCTGGGGTTAAAGAGATTAACATTCAAATAACTGCCAGATCTCCAGCAAAGAAAACAGTGATTTTATCAAAATGACACAAGCAGCAAAGTAAGTGACACATCGCTGGATTCAGGGTCTCTGTCTATACATTAACCTGCTCTTAGGAAGGGGAGCAAAAACTTGATGGCAGATTCCCATTAAAAGGGGTTGTCTGGTGTTAATCCATAAACCTGCAGTCACTCTATGTGACTGTAAACTCATGAATTCTCACATGGCAGGCACTGTGCACTGGGAGGATTCACCGATTTCAGAGCCGGGAACGGTGATCACATGGTCGCGAGTATGAGATATGCAGATTCCAGGCCAGAATCCAACTACATGAGTGCAATTAGCGAGGCTGCGTCCCTCTATTCAGATTTTGCTTGGGGGTATGCATATCGCATACTCGCAGCCACGTGTAATTTCACAAAAATTTGTGATCTTTGAATAGATCTTTTGCAATTCGCTACATGCAAATTCAGCAAAATGGCAATCAGCTATGGACAATATTTTACAGAAACATAGTGGGTTGGCAAACAAAATGAATAATCATCTCACCGCTCACTTGTACGCAACCCCCCATGCTGCCCTCCAGTCCTCTGCGCCTTTACTTTTTGCATTGCATGTCATGACATGGAAACTTGCATCCTCTAATGCGGGCGTCACACGGTTCGATATATTGGGCGATGTGTCTGCGGGGTCACGTCGTAAGTGACACACATCCGGCATCATTTGATATATCATAGCGTGTGACAGGTACGAGAGACGGTGAACGAGCAAAAATACTCACCTTATCGTTGCTCGTTGACACGTCGCTCATTTTCAAAAAGTGTTTTTTTCTTCTGTGCGCCGGTTGTTCATTGTTCCCGGGGCAGCACACATCGCTTCGTGTGACACCCCGGGAACGATGAACTTCAGCTTACCTGAGTCCTGTCGGCAATGCAGAAGGAAAGAGGTGTGCGGGATGTTTACGTCCCGCTCATCTCCGCCCCTCCGCTTCTATTGGCCGGCCGCTGTGTGATGTCGCTGTGGCGCCGAACGTCCCTCCCCCTTCAGGAAGAGGATGTTCGCCGCCCACAGCGAGGTTGTCTGGAAGGTAAGTGCGTGTGACAGGGGGTTAATGACTTTGTGCGCCACGGGCAACTAATTGCCCATGACGCACAAACGACGGGGGCGGGTACGATCGCACGAGCGATCGCACGATAGATCGTCCCGTGTGACGCCCGCATTAGATGCGGACTATGCCTCGGACAATGCATTTCATAATGTTATAATGTATGGTGGCACAAAGTGATAATACAGGACGAGGAATTGACAATGGACACCCCGACATGCTACATGAAATACCTGGTTATGGCTTGGTGAGTGTGAACCCATATATGCCACATACTTCCGCTGATGTCTGCTGGCGAGGGACAGATGATGACTCACACACACAAAGAGACCAACTGTACCAACTTTAATCCAGAACTAGTGATGAATGAGCACTAAAATGCTTGAGTACTCGAATTGAACAGGTCAGACACTCAGACAAGCTAGACTCGAGTACCGAGTATAATGAAAGTCAATTGGAAACTCAAGCATTTTTCTAGAAGACGCTAACAGAAGAGCTGGGGGGGGGGAAACTTGCTAAAATTGATTATAATAGTGCTCACATGGAATTGGAACACCATGTGTAAGACGCCTTGTCACATCCCTGACTCCTGCTGGGAACTAAATAAATAATTTTAAAAAATGTCATGTAATCCTCTCATTTTTGACAGCTGGGGGCCGATATTATAAAAATGGGAAATTCCATAGTTAGTGGGTTCTTCTAAGAATAAAAATATCAGCCTGCAGCCATCCCAGAATTGGAGTATCACATTAGATGATCCGATTCTGTCACTTTGCCCAGCTCTTCCCGATTGAAGTGGTGCGGTGGAAATCAGGGTAATATTTTTGCGGGGTAATGTCAGTTGTGTAATGTCAGCTGGCATCAAACTCAGAGGTTAGTAATAGAGAGGTGTCTATAAGACACCCCCATTACTAACCCAGTAGCCACAGAAAACCACACAGGAAAACATACTTTATTTGAATAAAGATTCCCCCACACTACATTTTTGATAATAAATTATTGAACATGGGATAGTGTGGTGGAGTTTATATTCAAATAAATTATTTTTTTCCTGTGTGTGTGTTTTTTTTATTGCTGGGTTAGTAAAGGGGGAGTCTGATAAACCTCCCATTACTAATGCCTGAGCCTGATAACAGCTCACATTACACAACTGACATCAACCCTAAAATGTATTACCCCACGGTATCTTGCCTTCTGTCTCCTTTGCTCCGTAGCTACAAACCACCCACTCTATACTCTATAAACTTCATGACCGACCAACTACAGTATATGTCTGTCACATTCATTCTCTTGGCTTTCATTGACTTTTTCCACAATGAACCGTCCTTTCTCTGTCGCTGATTTCTTCCAGAGTGATCAAGTCCCAAAACTCTACTGTTTCTGTCCCTGCGGTCTGTTGCTGGGCAGACCTTGTCTTTCACCTATATAAACATTCTAAGATATATACTGTACATTTCAGATTCATTACATTATACAATATGCATTATACCTGACATTACACAGGAACAGATAACATTACAATAAAATACATTACACTTCACAGGACACAATATTTACAAAAGACACCATTATTCACATTACACAACACTGAAGCGATTGGTGTCTTCAGGAGCAGAGAGAGACACAACCACCATTGACCACCACTGTTGCATTGTCACAATGTGCAATAGTATGGCCGGCCTTCAGTGATGTCAGAGAATACTTGCCACCAGAAGACTGAAGCAGAAGAGGATGTGCATTTTTCTACATTCTACGTTTTTATGTTCTGGGGACAAGAGCATAACAAGGAACATCAAATAACTTCAATACAAATGAAATTTCCCTCTTCAATTTACATGATTTGCCAAAATCAAATATTCACAGATTTGGTCATATCTAATTAGCTATAATAGTCACTAGTATTATAATACCTGTGTAAATTGGATGTGGTGTCAGAGGTATCGCCATGGCAAACGGAACTTTGGTGATTGTGACATAGAATTCTGAGCATAAAACCCTTCCACATCATCATTCTGGTGAGACATTTGTACATTTAGGACTTTTGTCTTTCTTGTTGGATTTTCACGAGGATATTTGCATCAGAGATAGCATAATGCCACGTAGGAGGAGATACAGGAGAAGATACAGGAGAAGATACAGGTTTTTTAATTCAGGTGATTTTAACCATTGACTTTTAAATCAAATACCTAATATCCTAACTATACCAAGTCCTTCTTACCCTCTAAACCTCAAACTATGAGGGAGTACCAGAAAGTTACAGGAATCATCCTGGATTTGTCCCTAGGTGAATATGTGCAGAACCCTTCTGAGTCAGGCTGATTAAACATAGCGTCTGCCCCTGGGTTCAGTTGTTTAGTTGGCGCTTATGTCTGAAGCCCCATAAAATGGGATTGGCCATATGCGCCAATGGGGCCATTCACTATAATGATGCAGATGGAGTCACAGTTTGCTCTGTCATGCATCTTTATGTCTGTGTACATCTATTTGACCAATAATGGTGCACAACAGAGAACACTGTGAGTCCACCTGCATAATTAACGTCAGTAGACCTGTCGACTCATATGTATGAATTCCTTTTTGTGGGGTTTGGACATAAGCAGGGGTGGACTGGGCAGGCAGGCTGGCAGGAGGACACATGTACCCCTGAGACTGTCCCCAAGCAGTTGTTAAGGGCCGCCCAGTCATCTTCTGATTTAGAGGCAGCGGGCTTGCACTTTACCTTTAAATGTATCCATGTGCCGGCCGGCGGCATCACAGCACAGCAGACACTGTACTCACATCATACTGCCTTCTTCTGCCCGCTGGTAAAGGCATTCCAGTGTTTGTGCAGTGGGGAGGTCGGAGTAGTCTGAGGAAAAAAAATCTGTGACACACAGTGTGCAGGGTAATATATGACTGATATATGATACAATATGGTGGTGTACTAGTGTGACGATATACAGACTTCAGATGTCATATAGATTCTGAGGGATTATATTATACTATGACTACAGACTTCAGATATTACACCAGCCGCACTTTATCCTGTATATAACATCTGATGTCTGTGCACACAGTATATTATATCTAGTATACAGGATAATATGTGACATCACTAGTGCCCTCTGACAAATCCGTCTCCATGCCTTCAGACCAAACGAGCAATTAACAGGAAGTGAGTGCTGCCACGGGAGGTGAGTATTGGCTTTATTATTTTATCTGGGAGAAACACGTGGAATCAGAAGGGGTTGTCCTACTACTTTACCTAATGTTACACTTAGAGATGAGTAGACCCATGGAAGTTCGGTTCAGAAGGTGCAGCCAAACTGTACCTCAATGGGTTCAGACTTGGCCTAAACCCCAATGGAAGTCACTGAACTCTGGGGGTTTTAAAGTTGGTGTTTGGTCCAAAAACTGAACACCGAATATCGGGTTCGCTCATCTCTACTCAGGTTTGCTCTCCTCTAATCACACTTTCATAGAAAATCTATTCCAAGTTGATTATATCCGTTCTATTTGTTTTTCAGGGCCCTTTCTTAATGTCAATCAGCCAAGAAGATTTCAAAATATTAGAGTCACAATATATAATGATTACTTTGCTGATGATGAATGGGACAATACAGAGAGGATTGGGGGGGACTCTGTCTCCCCAGAAGCGGCAACCTCAACTGGTAATATAGCAAATGAGAGGGAAAATTGCCCAATATGTTTAGATGTTTTGCAAAGGGGCATTACCTCCTTATCATGCAGACACATCTTTCATCTAACATGTTTAGAAACATGGCTGGAATATAATCAAACTTGTCCCCTATGTCGGGCCGCTGTCACCAGCCATCGCTAGGTATGTATAGCTCTTTGTTATCTAATGTGTGTTGGCTTCTTTGATCCAAACAGTATTAACTATATCCACCTCCCTTCAGGGCTGATGTTATGCTGAATGGTGCCTTGGGCAAAATTATTTTTTTGTCCCCTTCTTGTTTCTGTTTTTTCTTCTGTTTTCCCTGAAGGAGACTTTTTTAATATCCTAGAAAAATGTAGGCTTTATTCACATGTGTTTTTCTCTAGTCATATATTTGTTTTATTTTTTAGAATTTTCCCAAGATGGCTCCGGACACGCTGTGTTACGCGTTGCTGGGAGGCATTCTGTCGAGGCTGAGGAACGATTTCTGGGAGACATGAACAACATTGGTCAGGAGGAAGGAAGGAAATCAACAGTGGACACAGACATTGTAGGGACCTCCCAGTCATTGCCTGGAAGAGTCAGGACTAGTACAGAGCGAGTATGGACCCAGGAGCACTGCCACAGTCCAAAGGAGCAACGAGGGTCAACGACATCGGCCATGAAGAAGGGAGGAAGAAATAGTTCCATTTGAACTATCAGCAAGGACTTCTGTTCATCAGCCCCTCATAGTTCCACATCTTAATACCGGCAGGAGCAGATAAAATAGCTTTAGAGGCTGGAGAGGTCCTTCTATCACATCCTCATCCTCCACATCTCCAGCTCACACTTCTCTTCTGGTTAATTGTTCCTCAAGTCCCCCTCCCACCTACACTCGAGTTATCCCCCCCCCACTCCATGGTCCCTCTACCTAGAGCTCCCAACCCGAACCCATCCCACCCACTTTCCTGTTCCCCTCTCAACCAGCCCCTTCACTCTTAATCTGCCCTCTCACTGGCCTGGCCCTCTGGTAACACTCCAACCTGTTCCCACCTTCAACATCCAGCCATCTCCTTACCCAGCTCCCCACTCAGCCTTGCTTAGCCAGCTCCCCTCCTCCATCCAGCCTCTCCCCTCCAATCCCCCACCTCCAGTCATCTTCCCAACCCTTCCCTTAAACAGTCCTCCCCTCCTCCAGGCCCATACAAGCCCCCACCTCCCAGTCCCCTTTTACTCCACCAGCCTTCTCCCCCCTTAGCCCCCCTTCTCCCCCAGCTTTCAAGTGTTCGTCTTTTGTTCTGTCTTTCTTTCTGTAAACTTTCTAAAATAAAAATTTAATAAAGTTTGAGTTTAAAAGTTTAAAAAAATAAATAAAAAATAGTATTTCATTTGGACATCTCACCAGAAGAAGCGTGGGGATATATTAAACAGCGGTCACTCCTTTTATTCCACATCCTGCACCATGATATCCCAGTAATTTTTAAACAGAACCAGTGGTGAGCGCCACATATTTTTCTGTTCTACATGCAGGTTTTTTGTTTGTTTTTTTTTTTGTTTTTTTAAGATAAAAAAGCTTATGAAATTTGTATGTTTCATTTGTGGTGCCATTTTTTAGGTTAGTCAATGTTTTACAGACCAATAAAAAGTGTCTGTCACCCAGAGCATGCTGCAAATTATATACAAAACAAAACCTAGAATAAAAAGAATAAATATACTCTGCAGTACGTAAATAAATAACAGCAACGCAATATAAATAACCTAAGGTACTTAGTACAAATAAGTACAAATAAGACAGTGAAAGTATAAATAAGACAGTACAAATAAGTACAAATAAGACAGTGAAACAAGCTTAATATAGGAATCTATACAGCTAGATACACCTCCCCCCATATCCCACCATCACAACCTCTCCCTCCTTCTGAATAAGTGAGTATGCTATGAGGTCTACACAGATCTCTGGCCATCTCACTTAAGTCCATGTAGCTCAGCTGTGTATAGTCTATGGTTCTACTTGCCAGGACAGTCCATCAGCGTTCTGGTGTTGGCTTCCACGCTTGTATTGGATGGAGAAGCTGTAGGTAGTTCCTTGTACAGCGATAGGGTTGGAAGGATAAGCTTCCCTTTGTGTCCTCCTTCACTCAAACTCTGTTTCCTGCACCCACAAATTGGCATTGTAGATCTCCCACATCATTTCCTAGGAGAATATCTGCAGGCAGGCCGCTCATCACCCCAACCACACATTGCTTGACTCCAAAGCCAAAGTCCAGATTCACAGTCGCCTTTGGGATATTCATTTTTTGTCCTCCAGCCAATTCAATAACAATCCCTGGTCCATGATGTATTGCCTCTGGCCGAACCACTCTGGGATCAGCTATTGTGAGAAATGCCCCAGAATCAAAAAAATCCAATGACTCTCTGTCCATCCAGCACAACCTCTTGTAAGTGCTTCCTTTGATGGTAGTTCGGCTGTAGAGAATGAACAGGTCGATTTGGTGCAAGGTCATTCCTTAATCCTTACCAGCAGGGCAAGTTTTTTGCAAATGTCCAGGTTGCCCACATTGATAACATCTCCTATGCGTCGTGCTCCTTCCAATGTGCATTCTGGAGAATGCAGTAGGAGAACCTGGTGACAAAGGCCGGAGGCCATACACTCCAACAGGGGCATCTATGGTGCAGGGGTCAGCGGTACACTCCGGTAGAGGTGGTGGGAACTCTTCTTCAGGTGGGGTGGAATGCACAAAATGCACCGGACAAGATAGAGGTGCGTGGCAGTCGCTCTGAATCCTTGCGGGACAACTGGATTGCAGGTGCCCAGGTTGTCCACACCCATAACATCTCCTCTCTGTGATTCTCCTAGGGCCTGGTCGGAACTGTTGGGGCCCAGAAGTGTGAGACGTGGATGTCATCAGCCTTCAGCTGGGTGAAGGGACAGATATAACCGGAGAGGGCAGGGGTGCAGGAGCAAGCTGTGGCTTAGTGTCCAGAAGCCTCCTCCATTGCGATCGGAGAGTAAGGGCCTTATCCGCCAGTGCTGCAGCTCCATCCAAGGTGCATGGTGTGCGTTCTCTGACCCATTCCCGTATTTCTGAAGGACACTTGTAAAGAAATTGTTCTATAAGAAATACCTGTATAATGTCTTCCACAGTGAAGGCGTCTTCCGCTTCCAGCCATCTCCGACATGCCTGGGACATCTTATGGGCATACATTCTAAACGTTTCCCCCGTGGTGCATTGGAGGTCTCGGAACTGTGCCCTATGTGAGTCTGGGGTGATGGCATGGTAATCCAGGATAGTCCGCTTTACAATGTTGTAATCCCGGTTCTCCTGTGAGTCAATGGTGCGATAAACCTCCGCCAGGCTTCCGTTCAGGAGTCCCACTAACAAACGCACCCAGCCAGAGTGGGGAACCTCCATCATGACACACTGCTGCTCAAAGTCCTTGAAGAACCCATCCACATCACCGGAAGCCTCATCAAATGGCTTGAAGTTCGCCCGGGTGATCCATACAGGCTCCTGGATTGCTGGGTTTACGCTCCAACTCACAGTATTCTCTCTGTCGGACTCCATTGCTTCTTGTCTCCTCTGTGCTCAGCGAGCAGTCTGCTCCTTATATTCCTGAGATACACCGGGGCCAAGAGCTGCCATTTCTTCTCCGAACCACACCACCCACTGGCTTTTTGGGGCAAGGATCCCCGTCTGTAAAAGCTTCTTTACTCAGTCCCTGGTAGCTCAGGCCCAGCTCTTTGGTTCTCTCCTTTAGACTGGAAGCAGTCCAGTTTCTGTACTCACTCTGTTGGTGGATCTCCATTAGGCTGCGCCTCTGTTGATCCCACCGCTGCCACCCATTGTCACGGGGTCCTTCTCCCATATCACACAATCAACAGAGTGAGAGATGGCGGTACAATCCAAAGAGCATTTATACAAAGTAAATCAAATGGTCCATAAAATAATCCACAAAACAGAGGATAAAATTAGTCCAGTCACACAAATATAGTCCGGTAACCGATAAATATCCAGGTCTCTCTCTCAGAAGCCAGTTTCTCCCAGAGGTTCAATCTTCCTGCTTCACTCTTGAAGTTCTCAAACAGACTAACTGCCCCAGGTAAGCAAAAAGGTCTCTAGGCCCACCTCCCCCCACACCCAGGGACGTAAGCGCCTCATGAGGCTATAACCTTGCACTATAGGGGGTGATTACTTACAAACAATACAATGTAAACAGAAGCAGTACAACTAAGACAGTGAACCAAGCTTAATATAGGAATCTGTACAGCAAGATACACCTCCCCCATATCCCACCATCACAGATGGCTTTTACGCTTTCTTGATAAAAATGGAGTCTGCTAGATACCCAATATTATTTACTTATAATGTACTATTACTATTTATTTACTTACTACATGGTATCTATTTATTGTTTTTTTTTCTAGGCTTTGTCTGCTAATGGCTGCAGTGTGAATGTGCACCTACATATTGAACTAATACCAACAAGTAGACTGGCCCAGTTTTTTTCATTCTACATAATATAAAAAAAAGTTATCAAATGTTTGATAATGCTTTTCATAATTGTCTAAAGACTAAAGCGGCCTTTACACGCAGCAACATCGCTAACGAGATATCGCTGGGGTCACAGATTTCGTGAATCACATCTGGCCTCGTTAGCGACGTCGTTGTGTGTGACACCTACAAGCGAGCGCTAACGATCAAAAATACTCACCTAATCGTTGATCGTCGACACGTCATTCCTTTCCCAAATATCGTTGCTGGTGCTGGACGCAGGTTGTTCTTCGTTCCTGAGGCAGCACACATCGCTACCTGTGACACCCAGGGAACGGTGAACAACACCATTCCTGCGTCCCCCGGCATCGAGGTGGGAGTGTCGTTAATGCGGCTGGTCTCCGTCCCTCCACTTCTATTGGCGTGCCGCTGTGTGACATCGCTGTGAAGGCGCACAAACCTCCCCCTTATAAAAGAGGTTGTTCGCCGCCCACAGCGACGTCGCTAGGAAAGTAAGTATGTGTGACGCGCCCTAGCGATATTGTGCGCCACGGGCAGCGATTTCTACTTTTCTACCTTCTGGATTTGACGCTGCCTGGTTACTGCTCTTCTCAGGACTGCAATCTTCCGTGGCCAGCAATCACCTGGGCCCTGTCGTAATTCCAAATCCCTGTATAGGAGTTAAAGGGTTGCGGGGTCTGGGTTCCTGCTTTGTGGACAGTTGCCTATATTCACCTGTTTCCCCGATCGATTATCGATTTTTCCCTACATGGGCTTTCCTTGTCTATGTAACAGGTGATTTTCTTCCTTTCTGATTGTATGATGGTATCTGTTGCTCCACCTTTCTGGATGTATGGATATATTTATGTTGCACTCTTTCTAATGTTGTCATGATTAAAAGCAATTCACTTGCTCAAAACGCGTAGAAGGACATCTAGTCTACATTGGCTTTAATTATGATTCTTGTATTAATGTTTTTAAAATAATTTTTCATTAAAGTGTTTTAATTTATCAAGCGGATGCTGGATATTTTTTGTTTTTCCTCCAATTTCTTCAAGTCCACACCTAGTTACCGGTCCAGGATTCCAAGCATCGCACGCACAGCTACTTTTCCAATGAGCTGTTTAACTCCTCTTGTATGTTCCCCCCATAAAATGAAACTTTATTAACCCCAAAAACATCCCTGCAGGTCTGACGTAATCCAAACGAGGCCCCATGACGATTCCAGCTCTGCTACATCTGAATGCACAGCGAGCGACCATAGACCAATAACCGCTCGCTGTGAAGTTCATGCAGAGACAAAAAAAGCTGCATGCAGCTCCTCTTATTTTCATACACAGCCAAGATAAGTGCATGGCTGGAGGCTGCAGCGTGTAGCCGTATGCTTTATCTGTGCTGGGTAACATAATACAGGGGAACCCTATGCCATTTGTTTTATTAATTTATTTATTTTTGCACCATGATAGTGACCTGCAGACCAGGTCTGTGATCGCAAGCAGTCAGACACACTGTTACACAAGCTGGGGGCACAACTAACTGCAACCAATCACAGATGCCTCGGGACTGCCGGTGGACAAGGAAAGCAATGCATATGGATGAGCAATAATAAGTGGTGCTGAAAGAAGACTGAGCGGCCGCCGGAGCAATTACAGCCGTGCTGGAGCCTCGTTAAGTATGAAGCACTTGCGTCCTTCGTATTTTCTTTATTTTTCCTTTATTTATTTATTTTTTTAATTCTCGAGTGCTGTATCCGAATCATTACCTGGAATTCCCTGAGAATTCCGGGCCTGACACTCGGGTACATTTGAAAATGCGTGGTCTGCCCATCACTAAAAAAGCCATCCCTCGATCAAAACTGCGCTGCTAACTACAGACCTGTCTCTAAGGGTACTTTCACACTTGCATTCAGCAGAGTCCGTCACTATGGAGAATAGAGCACTCCGGTAACGCACTGCGCTATTCTCCATAGACTTGTATGGACAACGCACTGTAACGCAAGTGTCTGCGTTGTATCCGCTGGACGACGCAGCGTCGTTATTTTGACGCTGCGTCGGGTGGAAGAAACGCAGCATGTAACGTTTTTTTGAGCAGCGCAATCCGTAGGATTTCACTGCGCATGCTCTTTTTTTTTCTTCAATCACAAACTTTATTTTGTCTCGCGGTGGCCGAACATTCAGCTTAGCGCCCGCCCGCCGGCATGCCCGGCCGCCGGCAAGTGGCAGCGCTCAGCTTAGCGACCGCCCATCGGCATTCCCGGCCGCCGGCAAGTGACAGCGCTCAGCTGAGCGACCGCCCGCCGGCATGCCCGGCCGCCGGCAAGTGACAGCGTTCAGCTGAGCGACCACCCGCCGGCATACCCGGCCGCCGGCAAGTGACAGCGCACAGCTGAGCGACCGCCCGCCGGCATGCCCGGCTGCCGGCAATTGACAGCGCTCAGTTGAGCAACCGCCCGCCGGCATGCCCGGTCGCCGGCAGGTGACAGCGCTCAGCTGAGCGACCGGCCACCGGCTATTGAGAGCGATCAGCTGATCGTTCACAATAGTCTGCTGCCGGTAAAACTGTAAAAAGAAGAAAAAAAAACAAAAAAAAACAAACTTTCCGTTGTTTTGTACGATCCGTAGCATCCGTTGTGCCAGTATATGCAACACATCCGTTGCATCCGTCACACAACGCAATGCTACGGAAGACGTCCAACACAAGTGTGAAAGTAGCCTAATCTCCCCTTCATCTCTAAACTTGAGGACTGTTTGGTCCACTCCTGTCTAATCAGCTATCTCTCAGATAATTCTCTTCTTGACACTTTACAATCCGATTTTCGTTCCTTACACTCTAATGAAACTGTTCTTACTAAAGTCTCTAATGATCTAGTAACAGCTAAATGTAATGGTCATCACTTACTGCTGATTCTCCTGAATCTCTCTGCTGCATTCAAGACTGTGGATCACAAGCTCCCTCTCATCATGCTCTGCTCTATCGGGCTCAATGACACCGCTCTCCTGGTTCTCTTCCTAATTCTATCACCGCTCCTTCACTGTATTGATTACCTTCCCCTCGTCATCTTCTTATTGTTGGAATTCCTCAGGTTTCAGTCCTAGGCCCCATCCTCTTCTCTCTATACACTGCCCCTATTGGACAAATTATCAGTCAATTTGGTTATCAGTACCATCTATATGCTGATAATCCCCAATTATACACTTCTATTCCTGATATCTCCCCTGCGTTACTACAAAATACCGGTGGTTGTCTGTCCACAGTCTATACCATAAAGTCCTCCCTCTATCTAAAACTGAATCTATCAAAAACAGAACTTCTCGTGTTTCCATCCTCTAACCTTCATAAACCCAACATTGCAATTTCCGCGTGTGGTTGTACTATTCACTGGCAGCACGCTGCTGTCTTCAGGTTACAATTGACTCTGATCTCTCCTTCATTCCCTATATCCAATCACTCACTCGTTCATGTCACCCACACCTCAACATCATCTCTAGAATTCGGCCTTTTCTTATCATTGACTCTGCAAAAACCCTCCTAACTAAACTCTCCCGTCTCTAATACATCCTGTATAGGGATGAGCCAAATTCCAGATAATCGAGATCAGTGGGTCCAACTGAGTTTTTAAAAAAAAAAAAAAAAAACGTTTCAAACCCAAAATTGATCCTGAATATCTGGCCGGATGCTGATCCCCACTTAAGTCTATGGGGACCAGAATCCAGCGCTTTAAAATGGTAGAAGAAGGGATAGGGGGATAGGAGACAGCGTTTTATACTTAACGAGTATCCTTCGCGGCTGTAAAACTGCTTCCTAGGCTGGTCATTAACTCATACATATGCACTGCTTCCCCCACCCACTGGCAGTCCCTGCTTCTCTGATGACAGATTTCCATTAAAGGGGTTGTCTTGTCTAAATCCATCCAAGTCTGCAGTCACTCTCTGTGAATTCTCACATGGCAGGCACTGTGCACTGGAAGGATTCACCGGTTTCAGAGCCAGGAACGGTGATCACATGGTCGCGAGTATGAGATATGCAGATACTAAGCCAGAATCAAACTACATGAGTGCAATTAGCGAGGCTGCGTCCCTCTATTCAGATTTTCCTTGGGGGTATGCATATCACATTCTCACGGCCATGTGTAATTTCACAAAAATTTGTGATCTTCAGAATAGATCTTTTGCAATTCGCTACATGCAAATTCAGCAAAATGGCAATCAGCTATGGATAATATTTTACAGAATCATAGTGGGCTGGCAAACAAAAGGAATAATCATCTCACCGCTCACTTGTCCGCAACCCCCCATGCTGCCCTCCGGTCCTCTGTGCCTCTTCTTTTTGCATTGCATGTCATGACGTGGAGACTTGCATCCCCTTAGATGTGGACTTTGCCTTGGACAATGCATTTCATAATCTTATGATGTATAGTGGCACAAAGTGATAATAAAGGATGAGGGATTGACAATGGACACCCCGGCGTGCTACATGAAATACCTGGTTATGGCTTGGTGAGTGGACTTCAGCCATGTGAGTGGGAACCCATATATGCCACATACTTCCACTGGTGTCTGTTGGCGAGGGGCAAATGATGACTCACACACACAAAAAGAGACCAACTGTACCAACTTTAATCCAGAACTAGTGATGAGTGAGCACTAAAATTCTTGAGTACTCGAATTGAACAGGTTGGACACTATTAGAATAGTGCTCATATGGAATTGGAACACCATGGGTGAGACACCTTGTCACATCCCTGGCTCCTGCTGGGAACTAAATAAATAATTTTAAAAAATGATGTGTAATCCTCCTAATTTTTGACAGCTGGGGGCTGATATTATCAAACTGGGAAATTCCATACTTATTGGGTTCTTCTAAGAATAAAAATATCAGCCTGCAGCCATCCCAGAATTGGAGTATCACATTAGATGCCCCAATTCTGTCACTTTGCCCAGCTCTTCCCGATTGAAGTGGTGCGGTGGAAATCAGTGTAATATTTTTGGGGGGTTGATGTCAGTTGTGTAATGTAAGCTGGCATCAAACCCAGAGGTTAGTAATGGAGAGGTGTCTATAAGATACCCCCATATCTAACCCAGTAACCACACAAAACCACAAAGGATAACATTATTTGAATAAAGATTCCCCCACACTACATTTTTGATAATAAATTGTTGAACAAGGGATAGTGTAGGGGAATTTATAGTCAAATCAATTATTTTTTTCTTTTGTGTGTGGGTTTTTTATTGCTGGGTTAGTAATGGGGGTGTCTGATGAACTCTCCAATACTAATGCCTGAGCCTGATAACAGCTCACATTACACAACTGACATCAACCCTAAAATGTATTACCCCACGGTATCTTGCCTGCTGTCTCCTTTGCTCCATTGCTATAAGCCACCCACTCTATACTCTGTAAACTTCATGACCGACGAACTATATGTCTGTCACATTCATTGTCTTGGCCTTTATTGACTTTTTCCACAATGAACCATCCTTTCTCCTTCGCTGATTTCTTCCAGAGTGATATAGTCCCAAAACTCTACTGTTTCTGTCCATGCGGTCTGTTGCTGGGCAAACTTTGTCTTTCACCTATATAAACATTCTAACATAAATACTGTACATTTCAGACTCATTACATTTTACAATACGCATTATACCTGACATTACACAGGAACAGATAATATTACAATAAAATACATTACACTTCAAAGGACACAATATTTACAAAAGACACCAGCCATTATTCATATTACACAACACTGAAGCGGTTGGTGTCTTCAAAAGCAGAGAGAGACGCAACCACCATTGACCACCACTGTAACATTGTCACAATGTGCAATGGTATGGGCAGCCTTCAGTGATGTCGGAGAATACTTGCCACCAGAAGACTGAAGCAGAAGAGGATGTGCATTTTTTTACATTCTACGTTTTTATGTTCTGGGGACAAGAGCATAACAAGGAACATCAAATAACTTCAATACAAATGAAATTTCCATCTTCAATTTGCATGATTTGCCAAAATCAAATATTCACAGATTTGGTCATATCTAATTAGCTATAATAGTCACTAGTATTATAATACCTGTGTAAATTGGCTGTGGTGTCAGAGGTATCGCCATGGCAAATGGAACTTTGGTGATTGTGACATATAGAATTCTCAGCATAAAACCCTTCCACATCATCATTCTGGTGAGACATTTGTACATTTAGGACTTTTGTCTTTCTTGTTGGATTTTCACGAGGATATTTGTAGCAGAGATAGCATAATGCCACGTAGGAGGAGATACAGGAGGAGATACAGAAGATACAGGTTTTTTAATTCAGGTGATTTTAACCATTGACTTTTAATTCAAATACCTAATATCCTAACTACACCAAGTCCTTCTTACCCTCTAAACCTCAAACTATGAGGGAGTACCAGAAAGTAACAGGAATCATCCTGGTTTTGTCACTAGGTGAATATGTGCAGAACCCTTCTGAGTCAGGCTGATTAAACATAGCGTTTTCCACTGTGTTCAGTTGTTTAGTTGGCGCTTATGTCTGAAGCCCCATAAAATGGGATTGGCCATATGCGCCAATGGGGCCATTCACTATAATGTTGCAGATGGAGTCACAGTTTGCTCTGTCATGCATCTTTTTGGCTGTATACATCTATTTGACCAATAATGATGCACAACAGAGAACACTGTGAGTCCACCTGCATAATTAACGTCAGTAGACCTGTCGACTCATATGTATGAATTGCTTTTTGTGGGGTTTGGACATAAGCAGGGGTGGACTGGGCAGGCAGGCTGGCAGGAGGACACATGCTCCCCTGAGCCTGTCCCCACGTAGTTGTTAAGGGCCGCCAGGCGTCTTCTGATTTAGAGGCAGCGGGCTTGCACTTTACCTTTAAATGTAACCATGTGCCGGCCGGTGGCATCACAGCACAGCAGACACTGTACTCACGCCATACTGCCTTCTTCTGCCCGCTGGTAGAGGGATACCAGTGTTTGTGCAGTGGGGAGGTCGGAGTAGTCTGAGGAAAAAAAATTGGTGACACACAGTGTGCAGGGTAATATATGACTGATATATGATGCAATATGGTGGTGTACTAGTGTGATGATATACAGACTTCAGATGTCATATAGATTCTGAGGGTTTATATTATACTATGACTACAGACTTCAGATATTACACCAGCCGCACTTTATCCTGTATATAACATCTGATGTCTGTGCACACAGTATATTATATTCAGTATACAGGATAATATGGGACATCACTAGAGCCCTATGACAAATCCGTCTCCCTGCCTTCAGACCAAACGAGCAATTAACAGGAAGTGAGCGCTGCCACGGGAGGTGAGTATTGGCTTTATTATTTTATCTGGAAGAAACACGTGGAATCAGAAGGGGTTGTCCTATTAGTGGTTAACCCCTTTATATTGACATAAACAACACAAATAGCTCATCATTGTCCAGAACTGTGATATCCTTTATATAGCAATCCCTGCTTGTGTTTTCCAGTCATTCTCTGGCTTATGGACAAGTAAGACCTTCAGCTAATGTTACCATTTACCTAATGTTACACTTAGAGATGAGTAGACCTAAGGAAGTTCAGTTCAGCAGGTGCAGCCAAATTGTACCTCCATGGGTTCAGACTTGGCCTAAACCGCAATGGAAGTCACTGAACTCGGGGGTTTTAAAGTTGGTGGTTGGCCCAAAAACTGAACACCGACTATCGGGTTCGCTCATCTCTACTCAGGTTTGCTCATCTCTAATCACACTTTCATAGAAAATCTATTCCAAGTTGATTATATCTGTTCTATTTGTTTTTCATGGCCCTTTATTAATGTCAATCAGCCAAGAAGATTTCAAAATATTAGAGTCACAATCTATAATGATTACTTTGCTGATGATGAATGGGACAATACAGAGAGGATTGGGGGGGACTCTGTCACCCCAGAAGCGGCAACCTCAACTGTTTATATAGAAAATGGTAGGGAAAATTGCCCAATATGTTTAGATGTTCTGCAAAGGGGCATTACCTCCTTATCATGCAGACACGTCTTCCATCTAACATGTTTAGAAACATGGCTGGAATATAACCAGACGTGTCCCCTATGTCGGGCCGCTGTCACCAGCCATCGCTAGGTATGTATAGCTCTTTGTTATCTAATGTGTGTTGGCTTCTTTGATCCAAACAGTATTAACTATATCCACCTCCCTTCAGGGCGGATCTTATGCTGAATGGTGCCTTGTGCAAAATTATTTTTTTGTCCCCTTCTTAATTGTTTTTTCTTCTGTTTTCCCTGAAGGAGACTTTTTTTAATATCCTAGAAAAATGTAGGCTTTATTCACGTGTTTTTCTCTAGTCATATATTTGTTTTATTTTTTAGAATTTTCCCAAGATGGCTCCGGACGCGCTTTGTGATGCGTCGCTGGGAGGGATCCTGTCGAGGCTGAGGACAGATTTCTGGGAGACATGAACAACATTGGTCAGGAGGAACGAAGGAAGGAAATTAACAGCGTACACAGACATTGGAGGGACCTCCCAGTCATTGCCTAGAAGAGTCAGGATCGGTACAGAGCGAGTATGGACCCAGGAGCACTGCCCCAGTCCGAAGGAGCAACGACGGTCAACGACATTGGCCATGAAGAAGGGAGGAAGAAATAGCCCCTTTTGAACTATCGGCAAGGAGTTTTGTTCATCAGCCTGTCATAGTTCCACATCTTAATACCAGCAGGAACAGATAAAATGGCTTTAGAGGCTGGAGAGGTCCTTCTATCAGATCCTCATCCTCCACATCTCCAGCTCACACTTCTCTTTTGACTAATTGTTCCTCAAGTCCCCCTCCCACCCTCATCGAGTCATCACGCCACCCACTCCATGGCGTCTCTACCTAGAGCTCCCACCCCCTGTCCCCTCTCAGCCAGCCCCTTCATTCCTAATCTGCCCCCTCACTGGCCTGGCCCCCTGGTAACACCCCAACCTATTCACGCCTTCAACATCCAGCCATCTCCTTACTCAGCTCCCCACTCAGCCTTGCTCTGCCAGCTCCCCTCCTCCATCCAGCCTCGCCCCTCCAATCCCCCATCTCCAGTCATCTTCCCAAGCCAACCCCTTAAACAGTCCTTCCCTCCTCCAGGCCCCTACAAGCCTCCACCTTTCAGTCCCCTTTTACTCCACTAGAATTCTCCCTTCTTAGCCCCCCTCTCCCCCAGCTCTCAAGTGTTTGTCATTTTTTCTGTCTTTCTTTCTGTAAAGTTTCTAAAATGAAAAATTAATAAAGTTTGAGTTTAAAAAAAAATAAAAAAAATAGCATTTCAGGCCTCCTTGGAGATTGGGTGAGCTGGATACATTTTCTATATATGTATGTGGTACCCAGTATACAACAACCAGCCAATCATGGCAAGCGATGTACGGTACCTTACTGATGATTAGATGGTTATTGTTTACAAATCCTGCTTGGATTGGTCAGCTCTCCCTGCTTCCACGGCCCTACCTGTCTCCAAGACTATCAGAGTGGTAGTGCATCCCTCTGACCTACCCTTGTATCCTATTACCTCTTCTCTGCCTCTCAGATCTCACACATGTACACCTGCGCCGCTTCACTGCAGTCTTCAGGAGTGAGATCTGAGAGACAGAGAAGGTAATACGATACAAGGGTGGGTCAGCTGGGTAAAAAAGGTGTTTTTCTAGGCACAGCCCTGCTCTCTCTCTTTTTTCCATACCCCGCGCGTCCCGAACACCTGCAGCTTGCTTCACTTACACCTTCCCGGTGAGGCACCCCTCACCTCGTCACTGTAGGCTTCAGGAGCGAGATCTGAGAAGCAGAGAAGGAGGTATTAGGATACAAGGTTGGGCCAGAGGGATGTGCTCTGATAGTCTTGCAGACAGGGAAGGCTTATAAATTAATTATACGCCCTATAAGACGACACCCAGCATTTAAGATGACCCCTGACTTTGGAGAAGATGTTCAGGGGTTAAAAAGTCATCTTATACGCTGGAAAATACAGTAATTTGTAAAAATATATAGGGGGTTATCAGGTAGAGGCTTGTATGTTTCCTTATTTTGCAGTAGTTTAAAGGCCACTTCTCTCATGTTTCTCCACTGGCCAAATACCCACATTTATCCGCTTGTCTGTAGGTTTGAAAATGACATCACTGACTGCTCGAAGTTTACGTTGAGTAGAGGTAAAGTTGTCTCTTTTCTTTTTATTACTAACATGTTTAAAATCCTCCTCCACAAGTTTAGTAAAAATTTATATCTGAAGATATAAAGACGGGGAGTTGGGAAGTGGTAGACCTAATTAGGATAGAAGGTAGAGAAGTATCTCAAGTATCTGTAGAAATAGGATTTATTCTTCAGCAAGTTCCTCCAATGTTTGGATTGCCTCTTGTTCAGCAGTACTGTTTAAATCTATACTTTGCATTGCCTTGGCATGTAATTTCCTCAAAATGAGTTTACGAGAGAACAAGCAGAGGTTCTTCAAGGCTGTGAAATAATTGAATTATTGCAAGGAACAAACTGAAGGTCCAACCCCAAAACCTCCTGTTTTGCCTCCAAAATAATATGTGAGGATTAATGAATTAGTTTGGTTAGATTTCTTTTCTTTTTGAGGAGGGGATGTACCCTTACATTTTTTTTGCCTTGTCATCCCCCATTAAATCTACTATGTTTTCCATTAATCCTGTTCCGAATGCCCCACCTTCTCCCCTCTGTAGCCCATCCTCAACTGAGGACATAGATGAGAGTCTAAGCGGGTACATGAGATAAATTAAATATTGGCCTGATGTTCTCGCTGTCGCGGGCGGGGAGGAGGGTGCCGGCACCGCGCTCACCCCTCTGCTCGGGTCCGGCTGCTGCTGCTCAGTGGTGGCTCGAGCGGTGGGCCGGATCCCGGGGGTTCTCGAGCGGCACTCCTCGCCCGTGAGTGAAAAGGGGATTTTGTTGGGGAGATTGTTTATTGTCCGTGACGCCACCCACGGTTGTGGGGATTTGTAGCACCACCGCTGCTCAATATGGGGATCCCGGGAGTGGTGATGCGGAGCAGCCAGGTGTTGTGTTGCCCCTCCGTGGGTAGGGGTTGGTGATCCCGGGGCCCGGTGATGGGGTGGAAGGGTGCAGGGCCTGGTGGGTGCAGGGACGCGGGGGCAGCGCTGTGCCTTGCGGCACTGTGGTACTCACTCAGCCTGAGACGTTGACACAGTTTTACGGTAAACCACACGGCTGGAAAGACGGTTCCCACGGACGGCTGCACTTGCTCTCCCAGCAGGTAACGGTGATGTCCCTCTGACCTGCACCTGATGTTTCTAAGTTGGTAGCGATGGGTTCCCACCGGTAACCCGCTCCCCGGCTTGGATATGGGCCGGAGGAGCCCTACTTTGCCCGCAGACGCTGGCCCTGAGGAGCTGGTGCCCTGGCGGTGGCGGTGTTCCTCACTAATGGTTGGACGGTTGTCTTCAATCGGGACTTGGTTGTTGGGGGATCGACGTCCCCTTCACTGACGGATTTGGCAAATTATGGCGACTCCTAGCCTTGCCAGGGTCCGAGAGGCCCCTGCCCTGGTGCTGACTGTCCTTTGTATACTGCTCCAGACCGCCGGGCCACTACTCGACCGCGGTCCTTCCAGAAACCTCCGAGCAGTCCCCCTCCAGACGATCACCGCTGTTGCTGACCTTGCTGACCTGTCCTGCACTTAGCTGGACTAACTTCAGGTCTTTCTACGTGCACTTTTGTTCCTTCTCTTCTTTGCTCCACTACTACTTCACTTTCACTTAGCTCCTTTACCACTTCCTTCTACTTCACTCCCCTGAACTGCACTCCTCTCCTTCCTCCTCCTTTCTCTATCTCTCACTTGACTGCCTGGTTCCTCCCGCCTCCAGGGCTGTGTACTCCTCGGTGGGCGGAGCCAACCGCCTGGCCCACCCCCTGGTGTGAACATCAGCCCCTGGAGGAAGGCAACAAGGATTTTAGTAGCTTTGGTGTTCCTGACTGGGATGTAGGGTGTGGTGGTGTGATGACCTGTGACCCCTGGCTTGCCCAGGGCGTCACATTCCCCCTTAGCAAAATGCAGACCGTCTGCAGGCTGCCCGTCCAACACCGGTTTTATTTTCTGTAAATGTAAAAAGATAACATATAAAGTATAACATCATCCCACAACGGGAGGCACATTTCTTAAACGTTACTAAACGGTTTTACGGGTACGGTTTCCGCTCTCTCCCACCCAAGCAACCTGGCCCTGATGCTGCCCCTAAAGCCCAGGCAGCACCCCTTGACCCACAGTCCAGCACAAGTTACCCGAGCGGGATCTGTCCTTCCCCTCCAGAGGGTAGCCACCGGTTCCTTTGGTGGCTGGGCCCCAGCCTGCTCTGCTGAGGGCCCTCCCTCCAACCTGCCTCTCCGGAGGCGGCAGCTGCGGAAAACGGTACGGTAAAACAACATATTTACAAGCCACTTAACGTTTGTGGTTGCCCTGCAAGTTCACGGGCTTGTCCATGGATAGTTCCCATGCCAACTTTTTAAACGGTCCCCACGGGGACAACGGTGCCTGCTCCGGCCGGTTCAATCACAGTAAATCAGGTGAAGTATGATAAGAAAAATGATGATTACCGAGTAGTAATCATCATTTTTCTTATCATTCTCAAAACTTTTCAACTTTTAAACAACACTCTGGTGGTCCCAACGGGGACTGGACAACGGTGCTCCGCTGCCCTACTCCTGTTCTTCGGCTTCATCCGAGGGAGGGGGTGCAGGACTCACTCTGCTCTCCTGGCTGCCCCGCAGTTTCACATCCAGGGCAAACCACCCCCTCTCTCCACAGTGCCGTGTATACTGAACAATGTCTCCCGGCATTAGGTTGCGGCCGGGATGCTCTTCAGGCAGGTGGGCATTCACATCCCGCCGGGCTACAAACACTTCAGCCTCCAGGCCCGGTTCATAGATAAACCCGTAGCCCCGGCGGACATCAAACCGCCTCACCTGCCCCTCGTACAGCGGACCCCAGATACGGAACGTGCCCTGACGGAGATTCTCCTTTTCTCGGATAGCTCGGGCCACCAGCTCGGCCTTCTTCCTCTCCCTCTCTCTGATCTCCAGGCCCAGCGGTACCGGTTCCCTGTCCCAATACGGCGCTGCTGCGAGCTCCGGCGCACGGGTCGGGCCCCGCGGGACATCCTGGACGTTGCCCACTGTCAGGAATCTGGGCGGCGTGTCCCGCGGTGTCTTGGCCTTGGGCGCTGCCTTACAGCAACAACCCGGCGCTACCTCAGCCGAGGTGTGGGGTATGGGCACAGGGGCTTTCCGCGGCTTGGCCTTCGGCTCGGAGCGGGTCATCGGCTCCGACTTGGGGAACTTCTCAGGGACTGCCTCCGGTGCAGACTTCGGGGCCTTCCGCGGCAACACCTCCGACTTGCTACGGGCTCCGGCTACAGGTCGGCCCGCCGGGGCGGGCATGCTGGGTATCGCTACCGGTTGCGGTGGCAGCGGGCCTAGTGGCGGGGTCACGGCCCCCGAGACGGGTGGCGAAGAAGGCAGCAGAGGGAGAGGGCTTGGACCGGGTCCCTCAGCCGCAGCGACGGGTCCCTCGGGGACATAGGGGCGTGGGTCACTCACCCTCCCTTCCTCCGCTTCCTCCTTGTGTCTCCGCACGGTGGCTATAACGTCCGCCATGTCGGTCTCCCACTCCTCCAAGAGGAGCTGCATCTTGACCTGCAGCCTTAGGTGGAGCTGTGCGGTCCGGGTTTCCACCCACGCTGCGGTTCCCGGCGCGGGGGCCACGGTGTTTCGGGACGGCATCCACATAGCGACTTCTTCTTCCAGGAACGAAGTGACTGCAGAGTCCTGGCGTCCCTGCTTTTATAGCTGCGGTTACATGCAGCCAGCCGCCATCGCGTCCCCCTTACTTCTTTTCGGCCACTCCTCTATTGGGGCAGAGTCTTGGCCTTCGCGCCTCTGCTACTCAAGAAGACGCTCGAGCGGGAACTTTTCGCGCCAAAGATGGCGACTTCTGGAAATTTTCAGCCGGATACCTCCGGCGGTTACAAGGCGCACCTCTACCCAACGGCAGAGCGGTAAGATCCTGTTCGTGACGCCAAGTTGTCGCGGGCGGGGAGGAGGGTGCCGGCACCGCGCTCACCCCTCTGCTCGGGTCCGGCTGCTGCTGCTCAGTGGTGGCTCGAGCGGTGGGCCGGATCCCGGGGGTTCTCGAGCGGCACTCCTCGCCCGTGAGTGAAAAGGGGATTTTGTTGGGGAGATTGTTTATTGTCCGTGACGCCACCCACGGTTGTGGTGATTTGTAGCACCACCGCTGCTCAATATGGGGATCCCGGGAGTGGTGATGCGGAGCAGCCAGGTGTTGTGTTGCCCCTCCGTGGGTAGGGGTTGGTGATCCCGGGGCCCGGTGATGGGGTGGAAGGGTGCAGGGCCTGGTGGGCGCAGGGACGCGGGGGCAGCGCTGTGCCTTGCGGCACTGTGGTACTCACTCAGCCTGAGACGTTGACACAGTTTTACGGTAAACCACACGGCTGGAAAGACGGTTCCCACGGACGGCTGCACTTGCTCTCCCAGCAGGTAACGGTGATGTCCCTCTGACCTGCACCTGATGTTTCTAAGTTGGTAGCGATGGGTTCCCACCGGTAACCCGCTCCCCGGCTTGGATATGGGCCGGAGGAGCCCTACTTTGCCCGCAGACGCTGGCCCTGAGGAGCTGGTGCCCTGGCGGTGGCGGTGTTCCTCACTAATGGTTGGACGGTTGTCTTCAATCGGGACTTGGTTGTTGGGGGATCGACGTCCCCTTCACTGACGGATTCGGCAAATTATGGCGACTCCTAGCCTTGCCGGGGTCCGAGAGGCCCCTGCCCTGGTGCTGACTGTCCTTTGTATACTGCTCCAGACCGCCGGGCCACTACTCGACCGCGGTCCTTCCAGCAACCTCCGAGCAGTCCCCCTCCAGACGATCACCGCTGTTGCTGACCTTGCTGACCTGTCCTGCACTTAGCTGGACTAACTTCAGGTCTTTCTACGTGCACTTTTGTTCCTTCTCTTCTTTGCTCCACTACTACTTCACTTTCACTTAGCTCCTTTACCACTTCCTTCTACTTCACTCCCCTGAACTGCACTCCTCTCCTTCCTCCTCCTTTCTCTATCTCTCACTTGACTGCCTGGTTCCTCCCGCCTCCAGGGCTGTGTACTCCTCGGTGGGCGGAGCCAACCGCCTGGCCCACCCCCTGGTGTGAACATCAGCCCCTGGAGGAAGGCAACAAGCATTTTAGTAGCTTTGGTGTTTCTGACTGGGATGTAGGGTGTGGTGGTGTGATGACCTGTGACCCCTGGCTTGCCCAGGGCGTCACATCGCCATCTATAAATATGGTTGTTTTCCAAGTCCAAAAGGTCCCATTGATATTTTTTAGTTTTTGTTGATATAATGTCCTTCTCCCATTTCTTGCATTCTGTATCCAAATCTATATTGATTTTTGAGGTTATTTCAGGGGTAAGTTGCTTATTCATTTCATCTTATATGTTATTTAGCTTGGTGGCAATGATCTGACGTGTGGTCTCATTGGACTTAATTAATAGCTCCATAAATCCCCTGGAGCATGTAAATGCTAATTCCTCCCATTGATTTTTAAAACAACCATCCTCAAAAGTGAATGCTTGGACCCACAGTCTATGTGGAATAAGACCACATAGTAGATAGTATTCTAAAAATGCTTTATTCCGCGAATTTCGTTGGTTGAGCAAGTCTTTGCATTTATTAGTCAAATCAATCATATCTTTTGATTTTGAATCTAAAAGAACATCCCCTGAATCACTACCAAATACTTTGTTCAATTGTGCAAGCCACGCTTTTTTGCGTGCCTTGAAGTCCATCTGCTTAGAAATGCTAACTGCGGAAAAACAGAAAACATGTATCATTAATATAAACAGAGCTAATGTGATGTCACAAAAAGAGAATTTAAAAGCCATGATCCACATTATGGCCTATCTCATGGACAATGAACCATTCCTATGAACATATTGTCACACTAGCTACGGGGATGTACCAAACAAACGGCGAAGAGGAATCGAAACCCTGTGTCTAGGGAAGGAGGAGATGGTGACCCCTAACTGAACCTACTGCTGCTTCCTGGGGTCCCTCATTACCCTAGATACGTTGCGCACCTATGTGCCAAGACGGATACCTGACTCTAGGTATCCCTAGTGCTGGACCCTAAATAGGGAACGGGTGGGATGAGCTCTTTGTTAACCGCACTAAACACTTAGGAAAATACAAGGAGGACACACATGAGGGAAAGTTCATGAGCTACTTATCCACAGATGATTCAGGTAGAAGTTCAGCAAGGTTACAAAAACAACACCACAGCTGAGTACAAGCCAGAGCTTGAAAGAACTGAATAATATCACCAGCAAAAGTCCAGGGAAGATGGGAGCATTTAAACCTATTGAGAATACTGTTAATCTACAGCTGAATGGATGGACAGCTCCGCTGGGTCTTAAAGGGAAGAGATGAAAACCCAGGAGGAATGCTACCTAGTTCAATGAATACCAGCAAGAACAATAGAAAGTCAGGGAGCATGTCACACAACCAAATACTGTGTTCTTCTATTGCCAGAAACCACATGACTGTCTGTCATCCGTGACACACCTGTGACACATATACATCCTACAAAAGATAACGGAATCTAAGGTCTATAAAATATATCAATTTTATTGAAGCAACAAATAATGGCTAAAATTACATGATAATAATTTAGGTAGAGACTCAGGTGAAAAAAAAGTGGAGAGGAAAAAGGCTATATCAATAGTGAGGAGAAGCAGTGACAGTATGATCTACTGCCAATAGATACATAGAAGCTGATTGGCGGTTGTTTAACCCTAGAACACATACCTGGGGCCTAGCAGGCCTGCTAGGTCACTTGTTTTCTATGGTAGATTTCTATGGTTGCGCGTTCTAGGGTTAATAGCCTGTTCAGACAGGTCAATCACACTTCTATGTGCGCAGAATGAATGTCAATACACATGATGATGTGCTGCTAAGAACAATGATTTTCAACCTAGCTGAAACATTAATGTCACCTGAAAAGACCCCTAAAGTTTCCAAGAACAGTGTTTTGAGATATTGCCTATCTGAAGATTTTGCAAGACTCTGTGTGCAGAGTATAAAACCAATCTCTACATCTGTCGGGGGACGGGGGGTGCGCTGCTCGACCGCGCTCGCGGCTCAGGTCCGGCTGCTGCTGCTGCTCGGTGGCTCGAGTGGTGGGCCGGATCCGAGGACTCGAGCGGCGCTCCTCGCCCGTGAGTGAAAGGGGTTGGTTTGGTTTGGGAATTTGGTTCGTGACGCCACCCACGGGTCGTGGTGAGGTTGGGGCACCACCGCTGCTGGTGACGGGGATCCCGGGAGCGTTGTTAGGGAGCAGCTGGGATGTTTTCCCCTCCGTGGGTAGGGGTAGGTGGTCCTGGGGCCCGATTAGGTGAAGGGAGGAATGCAGGGTAGGTGAGGTGCAGGGTCACGGGGGCAGCGCGGTGCCAGAGGGCACGGTGGTACTCACTCAGCCAACAACAGACACAGAGTCTCCGGTAAAACAAACGGCTGGACGGACGGGTCCCGCAGCTGGCTGCTGTGATCACTCCTGGATGGTTGGTGGTGGCTGCCTTTCCCTGCACCTGGTGTGTGTCTTCGGTCCTGATGGCTTCCCACCGGTAACCCGTTCCCCAGCTTGGATAGATGCCAGGGGAGCCCCTTTTTCCCGCAGGCTCTGGCCCTGGGAGCTCTAGCTCTGGCGGTAGCTGTATCTCCCTGTTCGGTTTGGACGGTTGCCTTCAATCGGGTCTTGGTTGCTAGGAAACCCCGGAGTTTCCCGTCGCTAACGGATTTAACCAGTTTAACGGCGACTCCCAGCCTGGTCGGGGTCCGCAGGCCCTGCCGGTTTGTGCTGGCTTCTCTTCGCTCCCCGGTTCGGTACCGGTGGGCCACCGACCAGGCCCGGCCCTACGGTTCCGCGTCGATAGGCCACTCCTGCAGACGGCCACCACCGTCTGCCAACCTTGCTGTATGTGCCCGGGCCACGCACCCGGACACGGTCAGTCTGCTCCTCACTTTCCACTCCACTCATTCTATTTCACTCTCCAAAACTACTCTGACTTCCTTTCCCGCCTCCAGGACTGTGAACTCCTCAGTGGGTGGGGCCAACCGCCTGGCTCCACCCCACCTGGTGTGGACATCAGACCCTGGAGGGAGGCAACAAGGATTTGTGTGTGCGGCTGATGTGCCTAACCGGGGTGTGGGGTGTGTTGTTGCAGTACCCGTGACGTCCTGGATTGTCCAGGGCGCCACACATCCATTATGATGTTGGCAACCTATAATTGATTTTTACAAAAAACACTTCCACAGACTATCTGTGGCCTTTATATGACGGCTATTAAAGCTGATCAGGTCAGCAAGAAGCTTTGTGATAGGCTTCAGAGACTGACTGAGAAATCAACCTTAGTTTATTCATTGGCGTTTCCTTCGTGGTGCCAGCCTCAGCTTCGATTAGTGGATTAAGTGGATGGAAGAAATGGGTTAATCCGTGCTGCCAGAAGATCACTGAAGATTGATGGAGGTTAAAACATCTGACTTTATTGTTCTACGCATTTTGGAGCTGTATGACTCCTTCTTCGGTAACAAAATTAATAATGTACACTATTGATTTTTTCTCCTGATGAAGGATTTATACAGCTCTGAAACGCGTAGAACAATAAAATCAGATGTTTTAATCTCCATAGATCTTCAGTGATCTTCTTCTGGCAGCGAGGAATAACCCTTTTCATACATCCACTTCATCCCTATCTTCGTTGGTTCTGCAGCAGCCATCCTTATTACGTGGTTTTAGTGGTTGAGTCTTTAACACAACCACACCAGGTTAGTGCATCTAATTAACTCCACCACCGGTAACACCTGATAAGACACCATTTGCGCTCCCCCTTCTTTGTCTTTTCAGTTTTTTTAACATTGATTAGAAGACTGAAGTTGCTTCTTCACCAATCAGCATCACTAGTACTCTTAATCTTAACACTGTAGGGGACAGGGAGAAATATTTATTTTCTCCCTCACTTTTCCTGATGTGATGACAGTGCTTTCATACCTCCCTATATCTGGACAGATACCAGTTTTACTAGGAAGCGTTGAAGGGAGTGGGTTGTTAGTAATAGTACTTGGTACCACCAACTTCCACCCACTGCACTAGTTGGAATATACCATAAAGATAGTGTAATTATCACCATTAAAGCTCCATAGTCTCTGGCTCATGGAAAGGGCAAGTAAGTCATGCCATCTAATGGTGCTATTTACCTAATAATAATAATTCTATAGAGTTTTAAGAGGACTATTTGTTTTTTTAGAAACCTATTGTACCAGGAGAAGTGATGGAGGCTCATGGACACCAACATCTTGACTCAGTTTTCCACTTGTCCATACATCAAGACATTATGGTGAAAGATCTACAATGATTACAATACTGACAATGAATGGAACAACCAGTCAGACAGAACAAAGCCCCTATACCACCCCAATATGAACAAACAACCTGTTTAGATGTTCTGCATAGAGACTTTACCAATTAATATTCAAAATATGTAATTAATTTTTTTATTACAATGAACAAAAATAAAGCTTATGCCTTCATTATACAATATATATTTGGTATTTTTGCCTAAGCAATGAAACTTCGTAAATAATTAGTATATCATCCTTATAATAGGCTAGAGCTAATAAAATTACCATTACAAAGTAAAAGCAAAATGAATAGAGGAGTTAAAGAGTTAAAAAAAGAGGGACGGGAAAAAGAGCAGAGAATAGGAGGAGCATGTATACCACTGCAATATTTGATTATCCAAGGGATAAGTTGACTCTTGACAATTGTGAGTGACTATGAGCCATCCATAGTCCATACATTTTTGGCAGGGTATTAGGAAAAAAATCCAGTGAGACATTCATTAGTCATTTGGTTATCTAATTGAGCAAGGAATTCTGGATGTGTCATGATTCATGCATGGCTCTGCCATCCCTGACCCAGTGCATGTATCCTGCCTCTGGAGCTTAGGTCCCTTGGGAGGGGCCTGTTCGTTCTGACCTCGTTCCGGGGGTTACGCCACCATATCTTGGTGCTGCTACCTGCGGGACGCTACCAGTAATATTTCCGGCTATGCTGTGTGCACTGTTCCTGAGAGAAGTTCTTTTCCTTTTGCCTGACCTAACCTCCATCCCTCCTGCCCAACCTGTCCTAACCTCCATCCCTCCTGCTCGTTCTAACTTCCGTCCCTCCTTCCTGACCTTACCTCAGTTTCTGCCTGTCCTCTGATCTCTGGTCCTGTTCTGTGTCTTCCACTCCCTCCCCTGTGCTTACTTGCTCTCCCGGTATCCGACCTCGGCTCTGTTATTTGACTTTGGCTTGTTTTCACCTCAGTACAAATCTGACATCCCGGCATAGACCCTGATTGATCAACTATCCCTGCTCTTTTGTTAGCGACTCTAGTGGGCGTCTGTCTAACTGCACTCAGGAGTACTCTTTCCATCTGAGTCCCAGCGTCCCCTAGCAGTAGCTTGACAGGATGTTAAATATACCCATGAGCTAATCAAGTATGGACCGTGTACCAACCGATGAGGATTTTGTAGACATACTCCATCCTTTTAAAAAGTTGTAGAGAAAGATTGGAACAGATGAGCTGTCCAAAAAATTCTCATACTTTTAGGGTTGGATGCATTAATTGTTTTATGCTAAGTAAAGATCTGGAAAGAGTATTAGAAGGAAATTGATGGACAGAGGGGATACACTGTGAATCTGTAGGTCATTTTAGTGGGGCAGGAGTTCCATTGTAGAATGTCTCCCAAAAAGTTGTGCTCTCATGTCCACTTGATAATAGCATCAGAGGTTTAGGAATCAAAGACCTCCATATAGGTGCATACATAGAAATCATAGGGCCCCATAGGGGCTGCGTGGTCTGCTGCCATTGACGGTACACCACTACCTCCATCTCATCTATGAGCTGTGAGATGCAGGGTCTTCCAGCCTTTTAGATAAAAGACATGAGTTCATTCTGAGGGAAGTGTAGGAAATAAGAAATAGCAGTGATCAAGAGGATGCAAAAAATGTAAAGAATGGAGAAGAGCGAACCCGTGGGTGTTCGGGTTCTACTAGTCCAGCTGAACTTTTTTAAAGTTCAGTTTTGGACCCGGACGTGACCTGAACTTAATTGGAAGTTACTAATTGGGCAGTTCGGGTCTCCACCAACATGCAGCCAGCCATGAGTAAATCACTTCCGGGAAAGGATGGAGAGTTCCATTTTTGGGGGGTGCACACTACATCTGATCACGCTGCTGTTACCACTAGTAGGAGCCGCTCAAACACTGCAAGCGACTCGCACTGGGCTGAGCATTGAGTGTACCTGAGCACAGTGATGCTCGCGCGAGTGGTTTGCATTTGTAAAGCATCCAAATTCCAAACCCGAACTTTGTTTTATAGGAAAAGTCTAAGTTTGTACCGAGTACTCGAACTCAAACTTCAAACTCATCTCTAGTAAAGAAATTTAGTAGGTAATGGTCATTTTAGTAAAATACAGTCATATGAAAAAGTTTGGGCACCCCTATTAATGTTAACCTTTTTTCTTTATAACAATTTGGGTTTTTGCAACAGCTATTTCAGTTTCATATATCTAATAACTGATGGGCTCAGTAATATTTCTGGATTGAAATGAGGTTTATTGTACTAACAGAAAATGTGCAATTCGCATTTAAACAAAATTTGACCGGTGGAAAAGTATGGGCACCTCAACATAAAAGTGACATTAATATTTTGTAGATCCTCCTTTTGCAAAAATCACAGCCTCTAGTCGCTTCCTGTAGCTTTTAATGAGTTCCTGAAGCCTGGATGAAAATATATTTGACCATTCCTGTTTACAAAACAATTCCAGTTCAGTTAAATTTGATGGTCGCCGAGCATGGACAGCACGCTTCAAATCATCCCACATATTTTTAATGATATTCAGGTCTGGGGACTGGGATGGCCATTCCAGAACTTTGTAATTGTTCCTCTGCATGAATGCCTGTGTTGATTTGGAGCGGTGTTTTGGATCATTGTCTTGCTGAAATATCCATCCCCTGCGTAACTTCAACTTTGTCACTGATTCTTGCACATTATTGTCAAGAATCTGCTGTTACTGAGTTAAATCCATGCGACCCTCAACTTTAACAAGATTCCCGGTGCCGGCATTGGCCACACAGCCCCAAAGCATGATGGAACCTCCACCAAATTTTACTGTGGGTAGCAAGTGCTTTTCTTGGAATGCCATGTTTTTTTGCCTCCATGCATAACGCCTTTTTGTATGACCAAACAACTCAATCTTTGTTTCATCAGTCCACAGGACCTTCTTCCAAAATGTAACTGGCTTACCTAAATGTGCTTTTGCATACCTCAAGCGACTCTGTTTGTGGCGTGCTTGCAGAAACGGTTTCTTTCGCATCACTCTCCCATACAGCTTCTCCTTGTGCAACGTGCACTGTATTGTTGACTGATGCACATTGACACCATCTGCAGCAAGATGATGCTGCAGGTCTTTGGAGGTGGTCTGTGGATTGTCCTTGACTGTTCTCACCATTCTTCTTCTCTGCCTTTCTGATATTTTTCTTGGCCTGCCACTTCTGGGCTTAACAAGAACTGTACCTGTGTTCTTCCATTTCCTTACTATGTTCCTCACAGTGGAAACTGACAGTTTAAATCTCTGAGACAACTTTTTGTATCCTTCCCCTGAACAACTATGTTGTATAATCTTTGTTTTCAGATCATTTGAGAGTTGTTTTGAGGAGCCCATGATGCCACTCTTCATAGGAGATTGAAATAGGAGAACAACTTGCAAGTGGCCACCTTAAATACCTTTTCTCATGATTGGATACACCTGCCTATGAAGTTCAAAGCTCAATGAGGTTACAAAACCAATTTAGTGCTTTAGTAAGTCAGTAAAAAGTAGTTAGGAGTGTTCAAATCAAGAAATTGATAAGGGTGCTCATACTTTTGCACCTGTCAAATTTTGCTTAAATGCAGATTGCACATTTTCTGTTAGTACAATAAACCTCATTTCAATCCAGAAATATTACTCAGTCCATCAGTTATTAGATATATGAAACTGAAATAGCTGTTGCAAAAACCCAAATTGTTATAAAGAAAAAAGGTTAACATTAATAGGGGTGCCCAAACTTTTTCATATGACTTTAACTAGGAAAACCAGCAAAATTGGAGTGTAGTTAGCAAAAAAAAAGGCCTTGTATTGGGCAATTATTTATATTGTCAGGGCAGGGAGGACTGGTAGGCCCAGGAGGTAGATCCACTGGACCATGCACCCCACCGGAGGGCAGGGTACACAGCAGCCAGAGCACTGGCGTGGCAGGAACAGGTATAACCAGGTCACCAGGGTCACGGAGTTCTTTAAGACGGTACAGAATGCTGGTACAGGTAACAGGACACGGTAGAAGGGGACCTGAGGACCTAGCTCCAAAGACAAGGCTTCAAGACACGTTGATCAGGCCCCGCCCACATGGAAAGGCAAGTCTTATATACCCAGCACAACCCTATGTCATTTCCTGCTTCAGGTGTGCTGGGCCTATAAGACCAGGAGAATGGGCGCGGCCTGGTCCTATACAGAGGCACTAGTCAGAGTCAGACTCCTGAGACCAGGAATAGAACACAGGAGAGCACGAGCGGGGGCGGTAGCCGTGACCGGAGGACACGTGGACCGGATCAGTGGTCACGGAGTGGTGCCGAGATGGTGCGACCGGGTCAATTGGTAAAGAGCGGTGCTGAGGCATCGGGAGCGTGACAGTACCCCCCCCCCTCTATGCCCCCCCCTCCGTGCACAGTACCCCAGGGGTACCCCGGATCGAGTCACCGGACCAGGAACCAAGGCAAAGGCGGGGAAGGACCGCTGACCCCGTGCCGCCTTCTCGGCCGCACGACGCTTAGCCGATGATCTACCAGTAGTGGCAACGGGGGCAACGGGAAGCGGAGGACAGACAGAAGTAGGACCGTGGTCGTGAACGACCGGATCGGGCGTCTCGGACCGGGTACAGGACATTGTTTCATCCTCAGTAGCCGGTGACATCGAAGTCTCAATAGCCAGGGACGGTGGAGCGACGCTAGACTGCATCGTTTCTTCCTCAGGGCCCGGTGATACCAAGGACTCAGGCGACAGGAGTTGTGGTACGACGCTGGACTGCGTCGTCTCCTCTTCTTGTTCTGGTGGCACCACAGGTACAAGAGACAGGAGTTGTGGTACGACGCTGGACTGTGTCGTCACTTCTTCCTCCTGTTGTGACATGACAGGCCCAGGTGACAGGGACCGAGGAAAAGGCTGTAGACAGGTATCCTGGCACAACGAACTCCAACGAGTGACTGCGCCAGAGCGCCAACTGATGTCAGGGTCATGGAGGTGTAGCCAGGGCAGACACAGCAGGAGCGCGGGAGTCATTCTCGGGATGACGTACAAAGCAATAGTCAAAGTGTGCAGGGCACCAACACAGAGTCTCACGGGTTCGGTGGTGTACCGGACGGGTTCGTACGTAGTAGCTGTATGCTGTGTAGATGAGGTCGAGGCGGCGGTCTGTAACGTATACAAGCGGCTGTCCACAGACGTCAGGAAATTCAATATACGGGTTAAGGTTTCTCTCTGTCGCACCAGTTCCTGGCGCAGTTCAGCCAGTTCAGACGTCTGTGCCCCGGCGGAATCCATGGCCTGATCAATCTGTCAGGGCAGGGAGGACTGGTAGGCCCAGGAGGTGGATCCACTGGACCATGCACCCCACCAGAGGGCAGGGTACACGGCAGCTGGAGCACTGGCGTTGCAGGGACAGGTATAACCAGGTCACCAGGGTCACGGAGTTCTTTAAGACGGTACAGAATGCTGGTACAGATAACAGGACATGGTACAAGGGGACCTGAGCACCTAGCTCAAAAGACAAGGCTTCAAGACACGTTGATCAGGCCCCGCCCACATGGAAAGGCAAGTCTTATATACCCAGCACAGCCCTATGTCATTTCCTGCTTCAGGTGTGCTGGGCCTATAAGACCAGGAGAATGAGTGCGGCCTGGTCCTATACAGAGGCATTAGTCAGAGTCAGACTCCTGAGACCAGGAATAGAACACAGGAGAGCATGAGCGGGGGTGGTAACCGTGACCGGAGGACACGTGGACCGGATCAGTGGTCACGGAGCGGTGCCGAGATGGTGCGACCGGGTCAATGGGTAAAGAGCGGTGCTGAGGCATCGGGAGCGTGACATATTCACTATGTGCAGAATTATTAGGCAAATGAGTATTTTGATCACATAATAAGTTTTATACATGTTGCCCTACTCCAAGGGTGGACTGAGCCGCTTGCTACAAACCTGTGAGATTTGTTTTTGGCTTGAGAGCAAACTACCAATTAAGTAATTAGGTGATGTGCATCTCTGTAATGAGGAGGGGTGTAGTGTAATGACATCAACACCCTATATAAGGTGTGCTTAATTATTAGGCAACTTCCTTTCCTTTGGCAAAATGGGTCAGAAGAGAGATTTGACGGGCTCTGAAAAGTCCAAAATTGTGAGATGTCTTGCAGAGGGATGCAGCAGTCTTGAAATTGCCAAACTTTTGAAGCATGATCAAGCGTTTCACAGCAAATAGCCAACTGGGTCGCAAGAAGCATGTTGGGCAAAAAAGGCGCAAAATAACTGCCCATGAATTGAGGAAAATTAAACGTGAAGCTGCCAAGATGCAATTTGCCACCAGTTTGGCCATATTTCAGAGCGGCAACGTTACTGGAGTATCAAAAAGCACAAGGTGTGCTATGATTTTCATGGTGAACAATGCTCCAGCACATGCATCCAACTACTCCACAGCGTGGCTGGCCAGTAAAGGTCTAAATGATGAAAAATGAATGACATGGCACCCATTTTCACCTGATCTGAACCCCATAGAGAACATGTGGTCCCTCATAAAATGTAAGATCTACAGGGAGAGAAAACAGTACACCTCTCAGAACAGTGTCTGGAGGCTGTGGTGGCTGCTGCACGCAATGTTGATCGTAAACAGATCAAGCAACTGACAGAATCTATGGATGGTAGGCTGTTGAGTGTCATCATAAAGAAAGGTGGCTATATTGGTCACTAATTTTTTGGGGTTTTGTTTTTGCGTGTCAGAAATGTGTATTTCTAAATTTTGTGCAGTTATATTGGTTTACCTTGTGAAAATAAATAAGTGAGATGGGAATATATTTGGTTTTTATTAAGTTGCCTAATAATTCTGCACAGTAATAGTTACCTGCACAAACAGATATCCTCCTAAGATAGCCAAATCTAAAAAAAAACACTCCAACTTCCAAAAATATTAAGCTTTGATATTTATGGGTCTTTTGGGTTGATTGAGAACATAGTTGTTGATCAATAATAAAAAAAATCCTCTAGAATACAACTTGTCTAATAATTCTGAACAGAGAACAGAGAGTAGAAATGCTTCAAATTCGTAATTTATTTGTAGAAGATTCATACACATAGAAATTACAAGGTCAAAGGACCAGGATAAATAAGGCACTAGGGGTGACAAGGGATGAAATAGGCAAAAAGACCTGAAAATCTGCACTTCCATGAAGCTCTGACACAAACAAATACCCATAGGCCACATGGGAATAAGGCAATACAATAGCGTATCTGAAATCAGCATATAAAGTTTGTCAGAACCATGTGGACCATACCAGGAATAGTAACAGAATAAGCAGGCAGTAATGTCAAGACACATGCATCATGTTCCTGTATGATAAGAGTAAAACCTGAACCAAGTGTTCATTAGATTAAACAATTTAAAGGATAGGACACTGATGCATGTGTACTTAACAAAAGACCAACCTGCAGATCTATACAGATGAAGTACTGCACATGGCTATGCAGATGAATCCGGAGGTGACGAGAGGGGTGAACCCCCAAGATAAAACTCCAACGTACGTTTCACGTTAGTGTTATGTTCGCTTCATCAGGGAGTGATTAGAAGACGCAGCAGGGCTACTATAAATAGCCCAGTGTCCAGCTGATGCACCTCGCTGATCAATCTCGGCGCGTGCGCACATTGCACCACACAACCCGGCACCTCCCACTGGCCGTCATGACCCAGCGCATGCGCGGGAGCGGGGACGCGTCTCCATAGCTCCCGCGCATGCGCAAAGGTCAGGCAAAAGACAGCCGGGGAGAGCAGAGGCGGCGATAAGATGCAGGCACGCGCACATCAGTAAGAGCTCAGGACCCGGAAGTGCAAAGCACAGCAGCCTCGTATACTGCGAAGTGATCATGAACAATATATATCAATCATATAACACAGTATAAACATATATATATAGAAGGCAATCGTGGAACATAGCGCCGGCTCCTGAGTTCTGTGTATGGCTTGAAAATAAAGATGTGTAGAAAACGATCAGATTTCTGGACCAAGGGATGAGGATGACAGCTGGAATCATAGCTGAGCCACATAAGATATAGGGGAAAGAAAAAATATTAGAAATAAGAATCAAAAAACAAATCAAAAGTTAAAAATTGTATATAAAATAGAATACATCAAACCCCTAAAAACAAGAGGGGGGGACCCCCATTAAATTGATGACCTCAAAGAAAAGAGGCAAAACTCAGAGCCTCGTTGAGACCAGATGGGGCGACTGTGCCAAGAGTCACCATCCATCTGGTCTCTCGTTGGGCTAACTTCTTCTTGATGTTGCCACCTCTAATGCCACTATGGACGACTTCAATACCCCGAACCATTAAGGATTTAGGATCGCATCCATGATGTACTTTAAAATGGCGTGGCAATGTTTTTAAGGTGGCAACATCATCCACCGTCCGGGCCGCCGCAATGTCACGCACGTGCTCTCTCACGCGGATGCGTAGCTCACGAGATGTTAGGCCAATGTAAATGAGTGAGCATCCGCAAACCGCGTAATATACAACGTTGGACGTACCACAAGAAATGTAGTCTCTAATTTGGAATTCACGTTTCCCATTTGCGGATGAGAACACAAAGCTACGTGACATATTGCGGCAGGCCAGGCAGTGGCCGCATGGGAAGAAACCAACACGAGGTAACGTAGAGCCCAGAAAACCAGACGTAGGAGGAACATAATGACTCCGGAAAAGTTTATCCCTCAAATTTGATGATCTTCTTGCAGTCATCAGTAGATAATCAGAGAGTGATTCCCTAAGGGATGGGTCGGTTTTGAGAATGGGCCAGTGTTGATTGAGGATGGCTCTCATATTGTGCCATTCACTATTGTAGGTGGTAATAAATCTAACACTATGCTCATCAGAAGGATTTTTCTGTCTAGAAAGAAGGAGCTGGGATCGAGGAGTGTGTTTTGCCCTCAGGTACCCACGGCCTGACGGCCAGTGGGAGGTGCCGGGTTGTGTGGTGCAATGTGCGCACGCGCCGAGATTGATCAGCGAGGTGCATCAGCTGGACACTGGGCTATTTATAGTAGCCCTGCTGCGTCTTCTAATCACTCCCTGATGAAGCGAACATAACACTAACGTGAAACGTACGTTGGAGTTTTATCTTGGGGGTTCACCCCTCTCGTCACCTCCGGATTCATCTGCATAGCCATGTGCAGTACTTCATCTGTATAGATCTGCAGGTTGGTCTTTTGTTAAGTACACGTGCATCAGTGTCCTATCCTTTAAATTGTTTAATCTAATGAACACTTGGTTCAGGTTTTACTCTTATCATACAGGAACATGATGCATGTGTCTTGACATTACTGCCTGCTTATTCTGTTACTATTCCTGGTATGGTCCACATGGTTCTGACAAACTTTATATGCTGATTTCAGATACGCTATTGTATTGCCTTATTCCCATGTGGCCTATGGGTATTTGTTTGTGTCAGAGCTTCATGGAAGTGCAGATTTTCAGGTCTTTTTGCCTATTTCATCCCTTGTCACCCCTAGTGCCTTATTTATCCTGGTCCTTTGACCTTGTAATTTCTATGTGTATGAATCTTCTACAAATAAATTACGAATTTGAAGCATTTCTACTCTCTGTTCTCTGTTCAGATTATGCTATTGGAGTAGCTCTACAGTGGTGTGGCGATTTATATATGACCCACCTCACTGTATTTCTATGTACATGGACATACTGAGTTTAATCTTATTCTCTGTGGTTTCCACAGTTTTTGTCTTTTTTAATATGGATTTTAGGGCCCGTGATGATGCCTGGCTCTCCCAACTTAACACGGCACTGGAGGCGGCTGGCAATCTCGGTGACGAGACTCCTGGTGACATTGATACGAAAGAGGCAGTGTCCCGTTATAGGGACTTACTGAGACGCCGAACCAAGACGTGGTGGAACAGGGCGTTTTTGGACAAGTATATAGCCAAACACCTAATCCCAAGGGGTCTCCGTATACAGGTGTTCCCCTCTTTTCCTGTTGAGAGTGATTCCTTTGGGGCTAAGTGGGAGGAGTTGTCGAATGCCTGCTCTAGAGGTTACCTGCAGCTCCTAAGTGAATTTAATAGTTCCTCTATTGGAGAGATGGAAAGGGAAATGGAGGATCTCCTCCAACTGATTAAGTCAAAATTGACTGTTGAGGCTTTAGCCAAATTTAATAATGACATTGATCTCGAGCTCAGCAAAATGGAGAAAGAACTGCAAACATTTAAATTAAAAAAATTTCAAAGAGATTTACGAGACCAGCAGTCTAATCTGGTTTATAGATGGCAACAGCCCTCTTATAGATCACGATCAAGATATCGATCCAAGTCTGGATCTCGCTCTCGGTCCACCTCCATAGTGTCCGGTCTCTCCGCTGATGAATCTGGGCCTTCTGGACGTTTAAACTCCAATTCGAAATCTGACCCTACACCACCTGGGATGACAACAAGATTGAAGTCTACCATGCAGGCTCCACATAAGACATCTAAAAAGGTTAGCAGAGCACTGCAGATAATTAACCTATCCGTACATACATTGTCGGAGGCTCAGGTTGAGGTTCTTTCTATGGGTCTCTCTTTCTCCCCGACTAATTCTTTTGATTTTTTTACAGCCATGAAGGATTTGTTTTTGTTTTCCCGCAAGTTGGTGCTTAAAAAACTTCACACTCGTGATGCGCCAACATGTGGTTTGGACAGTCGTGCGGAAAGAGAGGCCTTAGCGATTCTGGAGGAACTCCAATCTGAGCAACAACAAATTCCCGATAGTGCCGGTATGTTTCCATCTTGTATCATGCCCAGGTCAACCAGGTTTCCCCCCTTGTCGCTGTGTCCGTCTGTAGATATTTTTACCAAGTTGGTTGTTGACGACTTTACACAACTGTCGTCAAGAAAATATAATGACAACCTTTCGTTTAGACAGAGGACTGCCCTTAAACAACTAGAGGGTTGGAAGGATGTGATTTTTAAACCCGCCGACAAGGGGGGAAACATTGTAATATGGCCCATTGAGAAATATGAAAAAGAGGTTTTCCGTCAGCTGAGGGACAAGAACACCTATAAAAAGCTCGATTTCAATCCCATTAACTCCTTTTCCAGAGAGCTTCGGTTGATCCTCGAGCGGGCATTTGATAACGGTCTCATCACAAAGAAGGTCCTGGAGGGACTTCTAGTAACATGCCCGAAGGTACCCACGTTTTATCTGCTTCCCAAGATCCATAAAGATGCCACTGATCCGCCGGGCCGTCCGATTGTGTCTGGGTTGGAGGGAATGTGTGACCCGGTATGTAAATTCATTGATTTCTATCTAAAACCGCTGGTTGAAACACTTCCCTCCTACCTAAAAGACACAACGGACGTGCTCAATAGGATCGATGGCATCTATATGGAAGCGGACATGATAATCGTCACGGCGGATATTGAGTCACTTTATACTTGTATCCGCCATGAAGGCGGTTTGGCAGCGGTCCAATTCTTCCTTGGGACCTCCGGTCGGGACAGTGAGATGTGTGATCTAATACTCCAGCTGCTCCGCTTTATTCTAACCCACAATTTTTTTACTTTTAAAAACTCGTTTTACCTGCAGCAGCGTGGCACTGCGATGGGTGCGGCCTGTGCGCCCTCGTACGCTAATCTCTTCCTAGGATTTTGGGAGAGATTCATTTTTGGCGACGAGGGCGACCAGGCCGTATCCCATGTGCAGTGCTGGCTCAGGTACATTGACGACCTTTTGATTTTGTGGAGGGGTACGGCGGAGCAGCTGGACTTATTTATGGGTAGACTTGGCGTGAATTCCTTCAACATCAAGTTGACTTACAAGCATAACATCAAATGCATCGACTTTTTAGATGTTCTTATTAAGGTTGATGAGAACAATTTGATTCAAACGGATGTGTTTCGTAAGTCCACATCCGTGAATTCACTTATTCACGCCTCGTCTGCCCATCACACGTCTACCATTCGTGCTGTCCCTACCGGACAGTTCCTGAGGATGAGGAGGATCTGTTCCTCGGATGCTAAATTCGAGGAGCAAGCTGCCGACCTCATGTCGCGCTTCCGGGAAAGAGGTTACAGCAACCGCAGTATAAAGCGTGGGTACCTGAGGGCAAAACACACTCCTCGATCCCAGCTCCTTCTTTCTAGACAGAAAAATCCTTCTGATGAGCATAGTGTTAGATTTATTACCACCTACAATAGTGAATGGCACAATATGAGAGCCATCCTCAATCAACACTGGCCCATTCTCAAAACCGACCCATCCCTTAGGGAATCACTCTCTGATTATCCACTGATGACTGCAAGAAGATCATCAAATTTGAGGGATAAACTTGTCCGGAGTCATTATGTTCCTCCTACGTCTGGTTTTCTGGGCTCTACGTTACCTCGTGTTGGTTTCTTCCCATGCGGCCACTGCCTGGCCTGCCGCAATATGTCACGTAGCTTTGTGTTCTCATCCGCAAATGGGAAACGTGAATTCCAAATTAGAGACTACATTTCTTGTGGTACGTCCAACGTTGTATATTACGCGGTTTGCGGATGCTCACTCATTTACATTGGCCTAACATCTCGTGAGCTACGCATCCGCGTGAGAGAGCACGTGCGTGACATTGCGGCGGCCCGGACGGTGGATGATGTTGCCACCTTAAAAACATTGCCACGCCATTTTAAAGTACATCATGGATGCGATCCTAAATCCTTAATGGTTCGGGGTATTGAAGTCGTCCATAGTGGCATTAGAGGTGGCAACATCAAGAAGAAGTTAGCCCAACGAGAGACCAGATGGATGGTGACTCTTGGCACAGTCGCCCCATCTGGTCTCAACGAGGCTCTGAGTTTTGCCTCTTTTCTTTGAGGTCATCAATTTAATGGGGGTCCCCCCCTCTTGTTTTTAGGGGTTTGATGTATTCTATTTTATATACAATTTTTAACTTTTGATTTGTTTTTTTGATTCTTATTTCTAATATTTTTTCTTTCCCCTATATCTTATGTGGCTCAGCTATGATTCCAGCTGTCATCCTCATCCCTTGGTCCAGAAATCTGATCGTTTTCTACACATCTTTATTTTCAAGCCATACACAGAACTCAGGAGCCGGCGCTATGTTCCACGATTGCCTTCTATATATATATGTTTATACTGTGTTATATGATTGATATATATTGTTCATGATCACTTCGCAGTATACGAGGCTGCTGTGCTTTGCACTTCCGGGTCCTGAGCTCTTACTGATGTGCGCGTGCCTGCATCTTATCGCCGCCTCTGCTCTCCCCGGCTGTCTTTTGCCTGACCTTTGCGCATGCGCGGGAGCTATGGAGACGTGTCCCCGCTCCCGCGCATGCGCTGGGTCATGACGGCCAGTGGGAGGTGCCGGGTTGTGTGGTGCAATGTGCGCACGTGCCGAGATTGATCAGCGAGGTGCATCAGCTGGACACTGGGCTATTTATAGTAGCCCTGCTGCGTCTTCTAATCACTCCCTGATGAAGCGAACATAACACTAACGTGAAACGTACGTTGGAGTTTTATCTTGGGGGTTCACCCCTCTCGTCACCTCCGGATTCATCTGCATAGCCATGTGCAGTACTTCATCTGTATAGATCTGCAGGTTGGTCTTTTGTTAAGTACACATGCATCAGTGTCCTATCCTTTAAATTGTTTAATCTAATGAACACTTGGTTCAGGTTTTACTCTTATCATACAGGAACATGATGCATGTGTCTTGACATTACTGCCTGCTTATTCTGTTACTATTCCTGGTATGGTCCACATGGTTCTGACAAACTTTATATGCTGATTTCAGATACGCTATTGTATTGCCTTATTCCCATGTGGCCTATGGGTATTTGTTTGTGTCAGAGCTTCATGGAAGTGCAGATTTTCAGGTCTTTTTGCCTATTTCATCCCTTGTCACCCCTAGTGCCTTATTTATCCTGGTCCTTTGACCTTGTAATTTCTATGTGTATGAATCTTCTACAAATAAATTACGAATTTGAAGCATTTCTACTCTCTGTTCTCTGTTCAGATTATGCTATTGGAGTAGCTCTACAGTGGTGTGGCGATTTATATATGACCCACCTCACTGTATTTCTATGTACATGGACATACTGAGTTTTGTCTAATAATTCTGCACACGGTGTAATTATTATTACATTTGTCCTTCAATAATGGGCAGTGCTTACTTTTTCAGATATGGTTTCTCAGTAGCAAATGTATTTGTTAACTTTTGTACATGAGGATGAAAAGAAATCAAGTTATATACTGTAGATTGATTAAGTTATCACAGGAAATGTTTGCGCTTGACTAGAGCTGGACAGTCATTTATACCTGGACTAGTGACAACATTTATTGTACTTTTTATTTCATATTTAATATAATGGATATTGGGTAAATAATGTTCCTACTCAGACATGTTGTCAATTATTTCACTGTCTAATTTAATTTTTACTGACTGATTCCAGCTGCAGTTTTCTGACCTTTATCAAGCCAGTATTGACAACCAGGTTATGGGGTTTAGGTGGCTGTGAGAATGCAAACAACTAATCAATGGAAATTAAACTCCCAGAGGAGCAATGTCAAACCAGTTTCTGTTGTCACAAGCCTTGTACAAATCCATCAGACCATTAACAGAGTCATCTGCTAGCAGACTAATTCCCTGCATAAAACCAGATATTGACGGGCTTGGCCAGTGCTTAGTTTCAAGCAATATGATGTTTTCCATGAACACTAATGCTCACTTCAATTGTAGATCTCTTCTGGAGAAGGGGGAGGGAGGGTAATGCTGTGGTAGAGATTATGTTATAGGTTAAGGCCCCGTTACACGCTACGATATATCTAACGATATGTCGTCGGGGTTACGTCGGTAGTGACGCACATCCGGCATCGTTTGACATATTGTAGCGTGTGACAGCTACGTGCGACTGTGAACGAGCAAAAATACTCACCTTATCGTTGCTCATTGATACGTCGCTCATTTTCAAAAATCGATCGTCCTTCTGCACGCCGGTTGTTCATTGTTCCCGAGGCAGCACACGTCGCTCCATGTGGCACCCCGAGAATGATGAACTTCAGCTCACCTGCAGCCGCCGGCAATGCGGAAGGAAGGAGGTGGTAGGGATGTTATGTCCCGCTCATCTCCGCCCCTCCGCTTCTATTGGGCGGCCGCTGTGTGACGTCGCTGTGACGCCGAACGTCCCTCCCCCTTCAAGAAGACGATGTTTGCCGCCCACAGCTAGGTCGTTTGGGAGGTAAGTACGTGTGACGGGGGTTACCAACTTTGTGCGACACGGGCAACAAATTGCCCGTAACGCACAAACGATGGGGGCAGGTGCGATTGCACATGCGAACGCACGATAAATCGACGTGTGTAAAGCGGCCTTTACTCTCGCAAATCTCTAGAATTTATTTTATTTTATTTATTTTAAACTCATATTAGTATTGAAAACATATTTTACAAATGAAATAACAATGAAACATTGGGGACTAAAAATGAAACGCAGTAAAAGCATGCTGCAACTATGAGTTTTTCCTTTTACTGTATATATTGTAGCAGGCTGGGGGCAATATAGGGCGGCATGGCAGTGAGTCCATATAAAGTAAATGTGAGCCTTTTATTTTCAGCCAAAGATGTGTAAACAAACATGCAACAGAAAACAAGAAACACTTGCCCGTCTGGGCGCTCTTAACATACGTTAACCCTACCTCACGCTACCAAGGGAATTGTGGGGCTTGAATCTCCAGTCACTGGTCTTTAGTTTGCACCATCACCCATGCCCAGCTCACAACACAGCATGTTACTCTTCAGGTTGTCGCCCCCCTATTGAAGGATTTCTTCACCCTTTTATGTGGCTGTGATTAGGCAAACTGCCTCAGCGGAGTTAGCTCAGGAGCTAGGCTGCTGCAGCAATATCTCACCCAGGTTAACTTTCTGTCTGCCAGTTACAATATGTACATTTGTGGTTTTGCTTCCTTTAGTCTGAAGCTACCTGATGCACATTCCAATAATAATAAGGAAAACCATCACATGAACAGATGTGTCCAAGATTTTGACTAGTATGTATAAGTATTAGATATATGGTATACACAGTATATGATATTCATATTCACTAAATCATATTATAAAGATATGGCTAGATGTTACAGAGGCAGTGCGTTGGCAGTGCAGTCGAAGCTCTGCCCACTTGCGGTAAGCAAATGATTGCACAATTACGAAACAAATTAACACTCATGGAGGTTTGTTCGCATCATCTGACTGTACCCTAAGAAATGTTATTGTAGAGAGAAATTAATTGAATTGTGAAACTCGTGAGTGATTCTACTGCTGGCCAAACATATTAAATTACTGTTCTCCGGACAATGCTTCAGCCAATTGTTCAGCTTATATTCCTGTGTTCTCCAAAATCACCAGCTGACATGTTGGCCAGTGACTTATCTCAGGGAGAACAATGCAATTGGTAGTCCGAAATCGGGCTTGCGCAATGACATCTCCATGACCATCAGTAGGTGCCAGAGCCTCCATACACGTTAAACTGTTAACTGAACCCGTCAATATCGGCATCTGCTCTGGCTCTGGGCTTCTTTTCACTTCCGAAGCAACTAGATATGAATGTACATTATGAAGTCATGACGTGCATTGCCCATTGCTGTGATGTTACCCAACATTATGATGAAATGATAATATAACATTCACCAAGGTCTAGTCTTCGTCATGCACTGGCATAGAGTGAAGATACTTCCTGAGCCATAGCAGGGGCTATAGTGAGCGATTGGAAACCTGGTAGGAACTGTGGCATCAGGAACAGCTAAAGGCTCAAGTGAGTGTGATATTCTTGTTTTCTAACTCTGTCCAAACCCATGTGTATAACTAAATGTCAACTGACTAGTCGCCATTTTGCTGGATTGGGTAAATCGAATTTTAAAAAATTAGGGTTTGTTTAAATCTTAGAATGTTGGAGAATCCTCAATGAATTAGTCTGCTTAAAATGGATTCTCTTGTCATCATAACCAAGGATAAAGATTATTTAGTGTTTTAAGGCCCCTTTACACACTAGTATCAGCCAAAACCTTAGCTATTGGCGGCATCGTCCAACAGTCTAATGTGTATGGGAGCATCCAGACTTTCCCAGATGATGTTGGTGGAGATAAGGATCTCACATGTCCAATTTCAGACTGCTGTTCTTTTTGTTCTTGGTGAGAAGATCAGTCTGAGGAGAAGTGAGATGTTAGAACACTAAATGTCCCTAAATACACTAGTGGAGGAGTAGTCAAACAAGCCAAAGGTCAGGAGCCAGAAATTCTTATCTGCACAAAGGGAGAGAGTGGAGCCGAGGTCAGGATACAAGCCAGGGGTCTGGAAGTCCAGAGAACATGTCAGGTACAAAGAGAGAGAGCAGAGCCGAGGTCAGGATACACTATGGGGAGATAAGGTATGCACACCAGTGACTATGGAAGGGGAATACATGGAATAGCAGAAACTGCTGTGTGAATACTGACATGAAAAATTCAATAGCTATTTGTAAGAATGAAATGTGAAAAATGGAACCTGCATTACTGCCATGAATATATGAATAAAGAGAAATTTAGCTACTGAATTGATCAATGCAGAAGAGCCCCAACACTACGCCAAAGCTAGGGACCCCAACGTAGAGAAATACTTTGGCGTAGTGTTGGGGCTCTTCTGCATTGATCAATTCAGTAGCTAAATTTCTCTTTATTCATATATTCATGGCAGTAATGCAAGTTCCATTTTTCACATTTCATTCTTACAAATAGCTATTGAATTTTTCATGTCAGTATTCACACAGCAGTTTCTGCTATTCCATGTATTCCCCTTCCATAGTCACTGGTGTGCATACCTTATCTCCCCATAGTGATGTTTTTTAGGTTTTTTGCACCCAGTTCAGACATATTGAGGTCAGGATACAAGCCGGAGGTCAGGAAGTCAGGGAGTCAAGTCATGGTTGGAGAAACAGGTAGGGGAGGGTACTAGGAATGAGATAGCAGGACAAGATCAAGATGGTAACTTACGGGAGCCAGCAACAACTGCTGCAACACAGGAACTATCACTGGCGGAATTCCGGTTGAAGTAGTTCCAAAAAAAAGCAGAGGAATCACCCAGAACAAGGCTCTAATTAACAGCCCCTGCCACCGGGCCTGGGACTAGTTAACAACCAGACCACCGGTAAATAATACAAAACCATGCATCTGCTTTGCAGGAAAGCAGATCACCACAAATCAGAATCATGACATGATGTGTTGCTAAAACTAAAATCTTTGATTGTGTTAGAATGGCTGCACCCAGTAATCTAAGGGATACATCACTGGATTCAGAATCTCTTTGCCTATATCATGCTGCTTTTCCTTGAGGTAGAAAAAACCTATTGACAGATTCCCTTTAAAGGGAAGGTATCGTCAAAAAAAATAAATAAATAACTGAAAAAATGTAAAGTAATAATGTTTAAATGTTTTGTTTAAATATTATTATTTTTTTTTTTAATTGTGCAAAATATAAAAAAAAAAATTAAAGTTTGATATTTTCCACTGTTAAACACTAGGGGGAGCAGCTTCTGAAATCCTACAGAAATTCCACTGTATAAAAAGCTCAGATTACAGCCTGCGGTAAAGTGGGCGGAGTCTGCTCTCCTGTGTGTGATGGCACGCCTCCCCCCTACTAATCTGAGTGTTTACAACAGATAACAGAGAATGACATGTAAGGACACAATGCACAGCCATTTTGTTGGTGACCAGAAATGTGTAAAGTGTCACCAAGGACAGCAGGAGTATCACACAGGAGAGAATTAGATACACAGCTCAGCAGACAGTATCACACAGGAGAGGATTAGATACATGGCTCAGCAGACAGTATCACACAGGAGAGGATTAGATACACGGCTCAGCAGACAGTATCACACAGGATAGGATTAGATACACAGCTCAGCAGACAGTATTACACAATAGGATTAGATACACAGCCCTGCAGACAGTATTACACGATAGGATTAGATACACAGCCCTGAAGACAGTATTACACGATAGGATTAGATACACAGCCCTGCAGACAGTATTACACGATAGGATTAGTTACCCAGCCCTGCAGACAGTATTACACGATAGGATTAGATACACAGCTCAGCAGACAGTATCACACAGGAGAGGATTAGATACACAGCCCTGCAGACAGTATCACACAGCAGAGTATTAGATACACAGCCCTGCAGACAGTATCACACAGGATAGGATTAGATACACAGCTCAGCAGACAGTATCACACAGGAGAGGATTAGATACACAGCCCTGCAGACAGTATCACACAGCAGAGTATTAGATACACAGCCCTGCAGACAGTATCACACAGGATAGGATTAGATACACAGCTCAGCAGACAGTATCACACAACATAGGATTAGATACACAGCTCAGCAGACAGTATCACACAGGATAGGATTAGATACACAGCCCTGCAGACAGTATTACATGATAGGATTAGATACACAGCCCTGCAGACAGTATTACACGATAGGATTAGATACACAGCCCTGCAGACAGTATTACACGATAGGATTAGATACACAGCTCAGCAGACAGTATCACACAGGAGAGGATTAGATACACAGCCCTGCAGACAGTATCACACAGCAGAGGATTAGATACACAGCCCTGCAGACAGTATCACACAGGATAGGATTAGATACACAGCTCAGCAGACAGTATCACACAACATAGGATTAGATACACAGCTCAGCAGACAGTATCACACAGGATAGGATTAGATACACAGCCCTGCAGACAGTATTACACGATAGGATTAGATACACAGCCCTGCAGACAGTATTACATGATAGGATTAGATACATAGCCCTGCAGACAGTATTACACGATAGGATTAGATACACAGCTCAGCAGACAGTATCACACACGATAGGATTAGATACACAGCCCTGCAGACAGTATCACACAGGATAGGATTAGATACACAGCTCAGCAGACAGTATTACACGATAGGATTAGATACACAGCCCTGCAGACAGTATTACACGATAGGATTAGATACACAGCCCTGCAGACAGTATTACACGATAGGATTAGATACACAGCCCTGCAGACAGTATTACACGGTAGGATTAGATACACAGCTCAGCAGACAGTATCACACAGGAGATGATTAGATACACAGCCCTGCAGACAGTATCACACAGCAGAGGATTAGATACACAGCTTTGCAGACATCACACAGGATAGGATTAGATACACAGCTCAGCAGACAGTATCACACGATAGGATTAGATACACAGCCCTGCAGACAGTATCCCACAGGATAGGATTAGATACACAGCTCAGCAGACAGTATCACACAACATAGGATTAGATACAAAGCCGTGCAGACAGTATCACACAGGAGAGGATTAGATACACAACCCTGCAGACTATCACCAGTACACACACAGGTACTCACATGCAGTGGGGTGCGCGTGCACACACACACACAATCACCCCTGCTGGGGACCTTGTGCCACACACACACAATCACCCCTGATGGGGATCTTGTGCTATACACACACACACAATCACCCCTGATGGGGACCTTGTGCTATACACACACACACACACACAGCAACGGAGGCGGGCAGAGTGGGGACTTGGGAGAACGGAGAGAGGGGAGTGTCATTGGAGACGGTAACGGCGGGGGGGAGGAGCGGCGTCAGTAGCTGGGGCAGAGCAGGGGCTGGGGAGAACGGAGGGAGGCGGTGTCATCGGAGACAGTAACGAGGGGAGGGGAGGGGAAGCGGCCCGTACTCACACATCCCGGCAGGTGACAGGGGTAAAGTGGAGCAAACAGCACACGCTGTGAGCTCCACAATAAAGGCGCTGAACATCCTCCCTCTGCTGTGTCCTGGACAGCCCAGGGGGCGCGTCCAGGTCACAGCAGACGCCCACTGTAACGTACTTCATGGGGTCGGAGCGCGACTATCAGAGTCTATGCACAGGGGCTGCCATAAAGGAAGGAGTTACTGTCGTTACACACACAGCAAATCCAACATGGCCCCCAGTGCCTCCAGTAAAATAAGAATTACATAAAAACTAAATAAGCTGCGATTTTCATTTTGTATTAGAAATACTTGATTTCATAATCACTATTTTTAATACAAAAATAAAAAACCGCGATAACTTCCATTTAAGTGTTACCTTCTGCCCTGGGACAAAGAGAACCATTTGAATAAGACATAGTATAGATAATTAGCACAGTAGGGCTATTCCTCATGATGATCTCTTCAGTAACATAACTTTCAACCCTAAAGTTGTCAGCTCCTACTCCAAAAATAGGTTCGAACAGAAGAGGTGAAATCATTTATTGCACACAAAATGCATCGTTCTTTACAATGATATTTCTAAATACAATGATGAAAGAGATAATAATAAATACAGTATACAATGGCGGCAATGCAACATTTCATTCAATAGTTTTCCTAAATCTGTATGCCATTGTCTTTCTAATGCGGCAGAATAGAAGTCGGCCTTCCTTTCTGTTTCCAGGCTAACATATTCTATTTCATATAAATATGTTCCACAACAAACAACAGATTTACATTCTGTCGACGCTCCAGAGTGTCTGAAATTTCCTTGCACCTCTAAATTTCTAATAAATAGCACCTTTCATCGCAGGAGTAAGCAGCTTGCTAATAGTGTTACAAAGAAGGCAATATGTTTGTAAAAAACTTTAATTAGGAAAGGCCTGTCCCAGAGGCCTTAGATGGCAAAAGGTGTAAATGGGGGAACTGTCCCAGCCTGCATTCTCTCCACTACGCTCTATTAAATGCACAGATGGGTTGATAAGAAACTGTGAATGGACAAATGATAACACACTATTCAGAAACTCCAACACAAGCTCATTAGCAATCTGTCATAGATTTAATTTGTGGAGATGTATTAAATGTAATGAAACAAAATCCAGCGAATCCACAAAATGTATCGATATTTTATTTAGCAACCGCAGAGGACAGTGAACAGTGTGCGGAGAATATGTGCAGAGATTACACAGTTATTCATACATCTGACTCGACAATTTAAGCTTAATATTTCCTGTAACATTCCTGTAACCTTGTAGGCGACATTTCAATTTTCTGCTTCGGTTTGTAGCTTTAAAGAGTATTTGCTGTTTTATTTTTTATTTCATAAATCAATTATACTCATGGAAGTAAGAAACTTTGTAATATATCTTGTCAGAGAAATCTGTTTCTTTCTGCTCCTTTATTTATCATTTGTTTTCAATTCATGGGTAACATTTGTTTTCAGTGAAGACAGATTTTCCCATTACTGAGATAGGAGATGACAGTTGGTGCTTTTAAAATGTTATGGAGGGTGAGGATGAGAGAGGACCACAGACGGATACAGAAATTCTGCCTCAAGTTCTACCAAACAGTTACAGTTCTCCATACAACATTATGATCACCAACTGTCATCCTGTCAGGTTCAGAGATGGAGAAGTCCAAAAGCACTGCATAACACTGGCGTTACGACCTATGACACACAACAAAAAACACCATGCACAAAGGGAAACATCCGGGACACTGTAACAACGGTGGGCCTTAGCACTAGTGGGGGGGACACCTACTGCGCTCTCCTCAAGCTATTACCTGAGCTCCTTAGTATCCCTATATGGGGTGTTTCCACCCATCACCACGCCGAATACCTAATCCCTCACTAGCCCTGCAAACAACCTGGCTAATGAGATGGCCGGTGAGAGACATTAGTCCCACTGCTGTACTAATAAACACAGCAGGGAATGAAAGACAGACAGGGAGATAAACAGAAGGATACAAACACCAAAATCCATGGCTGCAGACCAACCCCAAAGTAGCAGATGAATGGGCACAGGACAATACCCCAGCAGATCCTTCCACCAGGATGGCCATAATAGAATAAATTCTATCAAGAGCAAGGATTTTTGGGAGACCCCACTAATTAAACCTAAAGGGTCGTAGGCTCAAAGTAGCTACAGCTGACATGCACTGCAATAAGCTGCTGGCAGCAAAACTGACATTAACTCATAAAGCCCCAAGAGAAAGAAACTTAATTTAAATGTAGAGTCCCAGATGGAAAAGAGAGGTTCCAGGCCAAAACCTTTCACTAGTCTCTAAAAAGCTGGTAGACGACCGTGACACATCACCTTTCTTAATACTGGGAAAATCTGTATTCACTGATGGTGGATATTACCAGTAAATTGAGAACTTTGATAATGAATGATTAGTCCAGGAGGAATAAGAATCAGATTCCTCTGATAAGATATATTCCAAATATGCTTTATTATCATATGTAGTATTGATTTATGAGACATAAAATGCTATGTAAAGTGATGCACAGAGTCTGTAGATCCTGAATGGTTTAACATTTTTTATGAATTCCCTTTATAAAAATGTTTTGTAACCGAAAATAAGTGTTTAAGTGAAAATGTAAATTCTACAACATTACATTTGCTTTATATACAGTGAACAGCCATATTTTCATAGTCATTTCTATAGTGCCAGCATAATCTACAGTGTTATACATCATATATACGTACTTTTTTGGATTATAAGGCACACAAAATGGGGTTACATCTTATTAGCAGATTGTAGCTTATGGTGGAGAGGGGTCACAGAAGGCAGTGCTTCTGCAGGAAGCCAGTGGCGGCTCGAGTGGGTGCGATACTAGGAGGAGAGGTGTGAGGCAGTTGCCATTGATCTCCCAGCTACGGACACTATGGACTTTAAACAAATGGTGCTGGAGGCAGCGCATGCGCAGATTGAGGTCTCAGCTTCCCAAGACCTCAAATCTGCTCATGCGCCACCTCCGGCGCCATTTTCTAGAAGTCCATTGCCTGGAGATTAATGACGTCTGCCATGTTTCACTGCGACACTCCCTCCTCCTTGTCCAGGGTCCGCAGCATCGCCCAACTCATGCTGCCACCAGCTTCCTAGGACCTAGTGCCCCCCCTTCGCTAAGCTACATTCGACCTATAAGGCTACAAACAGACCCCCATTTTAACATTACATTTTTTTCCCATTTTTATCCTCTAAGTTAGGGGCGCATCTTATGGTCCAATGCGTCTCATAGGCTGAAAAATATGGTATTTTGTTTAATCCTGGCATATCATTTGGTTGGCATCCTCTGCAGAGGTTATGTGACATTTCAGACAGATATGTTTGATTTGCGTACCTGGCATCAGTCTGTGCCTGTCTTTTTTATTTAACAAAGAGTGGGCAGCCCCAAACTGATGATTTTGCTAAATATAAATCATTGTCAAAAGTGTTCATAAATGGGCTTGACTTTCTATAAAAAGTTGGGCAGAAACTTTCTGGGGATCGTGGAGTGCAAAGATGGACTTCATAAACATTCGATGCTCCTCCTGCAGTAAAAGAGCAAAATCTCTTGAGATCTCACTCTTTGCCCCAACCCGGCACTGGCGCGTACTTGGCTATCACTAAATGGTTGTACAGTATCATTGGTGACTTTACCATTGGGTAACAGCTTAGTAAAGTACAAGGCGGTGCTGGCTTACTGCAAAAAAGAAAGATATTGTGCGATCTCGCAAGGAGCAGTGGAGGGTTGTTATATTTATCTTTGCATCCCAGGATTGCCCAGACGTTCATGCCAACTTTTTTTTAGAAAGTCAAGGCTATTCAGGGGAATTAGGGCTACTTATGAGAACTTTTGACAATGACTTATAATTAGTGAAATCACTATTCTGGGGCTGCCCACTTTTCTGTTCAATAAAAAGTACAGGTACGTTATAAGTCTCTGTGTTTTGCATGTACCTAACTTAAACATGACTAAAGGGAGAAAAACAGTATAGAACACAATATACTCACCCACATCCTACTGGTTCCTGTACAAACTAGAAGATCCCTAGCCGCAAAACTTGAAACACCAACTCATACCTGGCTACCTCCAGGCTTCCAAGTTGTTTCTTGTACATCCTAAGGAACCACAGGGGAGGCTACTATGCACAACAACCAAGGGAGGGAAGGTCTGCAGAGGTAGCTTGGTACCCAAGGTGAGGAAACTTAAAATACTTGCACAAAGAGGGAAAAAGGAGAATAATAACTTAAAGCAAAGGAAACCTCACACCAACCTAACTGAGGACAGAGGAAAGGTTTTTGGCCGGTGTTCCACTTGCGATTACCGTGCGTATATATCTCACGCGAGTTTAGTGGTGCATCAACCGTCATGGACTCACACGCTGCTCACAGGAGCGGGTCGGCTGCATAGAGATGCATGCAACCGACCCGCTCCTGTGAGCAGAGTGTGAGTCCGTGACGGGTGATGCAAGGTGAAACACGCGCGAGATATACGCGCGGTAATCGCAAGTGGGACACCGGCCTTAGGAAGGTAAGTAATCAAACACAGAACAGTAACACAACTGGTCTCTGCCTAGCAGGCGAAATCCCCTAGTTGCTAGCTCAAACTCATTAGCTGAAATCCACCTAGAAATATAGCCAGCAAAGACGGCTGGTGAAGGCAAGTATCAATAGATCTACCCATTGTGATAGGACAGGAGCAAAATAAGAGTGAGAAAAACCTTACCATAAGCAAAGCAGTGGAAGAAAAACAAATATAAGAGAACCATCAGCAGTTGGACAGAGACCGACCAGGCCGTGGCTCAGCAGGGAAGGAAACCGCCCACGCAGCAAGACGGCACAGGATCGAGTTCTGAAACTGAGGAATGACACTATATGTCATGATCCCACAACCTCAATTCTTGGCTCAATTCTTGTTAGAAAATCAGAAAGTGAAGAGATGGTGGGAGGTCATTATGAACAATTTAAACAATAACATATTTAGAAAAATCACCAATCTGAGGTTGTCAACTATTTTATTAGGGCAAATTGGTAGTAAAACATTTTTAAATCAGTTAAGCGGGCTTCACACGCAGCGACATTGCTAACGAGATGTCGTTGGGGTCACGGAATTCGTGACGCACATCCGGCCTTGTTAGCGACGTCGTTGCGTGTGAAATGCAGGACCGTTAATGATCAAAATTACTTACCTAATCGTTGATCGTTGACGCGTCGTTCCTTTCCCGATTATCATTGCTGTTGCAGGACGCAGGTTGTTGGTCGTTCTTGCGGCAGCACACATCGCTATGTGTGACACCGCAGGAATGAGGAACATCACCGTACCTGCGGCCGCCCGCAATGAGGAAGGAAGGAGGTGGGCGGGATGTTCGGCCAGCTCATCTCCGCCCCTCCGCTTCTATTGGGCGGCCGCTTAGTGACGCCGCTGTGACGCCGAACGAACCGCCCCCTTAGAAAGGAGGCGGTTCGCCGGCCACAGCGACGTCCCTAGGCAGGTAAGTATGTGTGACGGGTGTAAGCAATACTGTGCGCCACGGGCAGCGATTTGCCCGTGACACACAACCGACGGGGACGGGTTGCGCTAGCAATGTCGCTGTGTCTAAAGCGCCCTATATCCTCTATGCAAAGATCTACATGTCTAGGGGTCCTGCGAACCACACTTTTCACCAGAATAGGTGACTTTTATCCTTCATCTGAATGGTGCAGAAGTACCAATGCGCGTCCACCACTCCTTTTATTCTCTATGCCTGCTGTTTTTGGGGAAAAATAAGTAGACCCCCTTTTTTTTGGACAACACTCTTAATTAAGTTCCTATATAATATGTGTGTGTTATACTGAAATATAAATGTAAAAACTAGGTATTACTTCTAGTGTTGTTTCTACATCAGTAGTCTCGTCTGTCACTACAACTGCTCAAGAAATAAGAATTCTGCCCCATTGATCAATAATTAACAAGATTTAACTATGTGATGAGAAATGAATCCGAGCAATGACTTTTGTAATTAGTCTGCCCATTAATACAAATTAAAAAAAGATACAAACACTAGATGAATTAATAAAATCCTGTTTACTTAGCACAGAATAATCACAGAACGGACGAATAAATAGGACTATGGAAGTTTCTTTGCAGGAAAACCGGTACATTATAAATGAATTCCTGTTCCCAGGAGAGCACTAATCCTGATTTCAGAGAATTTGTTGTGCTCAACCCTTCCGGTGCAAATATATTTACTCTAGGGAGACTTAATCTAGCTTTGTGACAACTTCAGCAGATGGGTCCACTGGCCATTTCAAATTTCATCGAAATTTCAGTTTGGCTATAATTATTTCCTGATTATTTGCTGAAGCTGAAATCCAGTCATTGACTAATTTAATATTTAATACCATTAAGCCTCATGTCAAATACAGAACATACTATGTGATTGGAGACCATTGGTTTTAATATGATTTATTTTTTATTAATAGCACTTTAGAAGAAATAGAGAAGAAAAACAATTCTCATAGAGTATTGTTTCTATATTCAATTAAGGTTATTTAATCATTAGTCGATTTGTAAATTGCTTCCCTGAAATATAGCCCAATGCTTTAATTAGTTTAATAATGTTATATGGCCTCATGGATCCAATGAACTTCAGTGGTGATACCAACAAACTATATTCTCAGCTATGTAGCTGGGTTAGATGCCCTCGCTGTCAACAGTACTGCACAATTTTAACATGACTAAATGTGCTTAGCGGAACCTAAGAATTAATTCAGCCAGTGTTCCATTATTTATAGAGGTCACTTGTCAAGGTCACAAAGAGCTTTGGGAACATTACCCACTATGAAGTACATCCCATGATCCTAATAAGACTTTGAAATAGAAAAAAATGTGTAACATCTAAGACAGAATATCCCTTCTTCCAATTTCAAAGCATCCCCCCTCTAAGAGTCCACCATAGAGTAACTGGTTAGGCGTACCTATATGGCAGGTGCAGCATTATTTTGTGTTAGGCACTTGTTTCTGATTCTGGCTAGACTCTGCTTCATTCCTCTATGGCCACCACTTTTTCCTGTGCTTTACATCAGGTTTCACAAGTTACCTAGCAAACTCCAGTGACATCATCACCCAAGGCCTTACAAGGCTGACATGGACACACTTGTGTCTGAGTTTTGGGCAAGATTTGTGTTCTGTAACTCTTTGCTTCAGCGTTTGCCACCATCAAGTTTCCTCAGCTGCAGTTATCATATTTTTCGGTTGTTAAGATGTCACCGTCTCAGATGAGAGGGTGTTGTATCTCAGGAGGGTCAGTGGATAAAGGGTCAGCGATACTACACCCTCGGGGAATGTCACAGTGGCAGGAGCGATTGATCTGCCGGTGTGTTGCGGTGGTGTCACTGCAGAGGAGGGTCACAGGACAGTTTGTTGGGGTGTCGCTGCAGCAGTGGGTGCATGATATGACTGTGGGCTCCTGTCTTCCACAGTTGACAGGGGAACCGTCGGGAAATTTAAGAAAATGGTCGCAGAGGCGGTGCATGCGCAGAAAGTCCTTTGCAGCCATTTTTTTTTAAGTCTATTGCATCAATCAGGCGCCCACTGGCCCTGCCTCCTGAGACCCCGCTCCACCACCACTGCCTCAGTAAGCCATATCCGCATTGTAAGATGCACCCCCATTTTACTCCCAGTTTTAGGGGGAAAAAAGTGCGTCTTACAATCAGGTATCTGTGCAAATTCCTATTGATTCTACAACCTGCATTTACTTCCTTGCTCCAATATGCTAATTAACCCTTCTTCTGCTGTTATCATACTGTACTGTGATTCGAACTTATTTACGTTACAATTGCAGCTGCAATTCCACAACTGACTATACATCTTCTATTCCTCGGCTCCGATACATCCATGGCCTTGTGTCTTCTGGTGTGTTCTGTTCCGCTTATCTGTCTGCTGTCCATCTTAGCCTTTTGTCCTGGTCCTTGCTGTTCCACATGCTATCCAACAAGTCCTGCCTGCCGTGCCATCACCTTCAGTCCATGTTTTCAGCCTGACCTGGGGCTTAGGTAATCCACCACACCATCTGAGCCCAAACAATTGTATGTGAAGTCATTTTCCAACAATATCTTACCTGATAATTGTCTTGAGGGCATCAAATTTACACTATTATACAAACTGTACACTGAATACTGTATATTGTATTAAAGTGTCATATCTCCAGTGTTGTCCTATGAAAAGATATAACAAAATGTTTACAAAAATGTGAGGAGTGTACTCAGTTTTTGTGATATACTGCATCTTATAGGGGTCCTTATAAAGCCAGTTATGTTTTGATGTTGGACCAAATTAATGTATTTCTGCAGCACTGTATATAGATTGTTACAATTTATATTAGTTTTTGTCTCCAATGGGGTGCACAAACTACTTATACGCTCCCCTGATGAAGCTCTGTTGAGCGACACGCGTCGGGATGGTACCTCTTTCTGACACTTTCCATGACTTACGCTTTATTCTAAAGATAGGTGTTATCCCCTCTGGACCTCTTTGATAATTTTCTGGGTGCAGTATTGCTATTAGGGAACATTGGTCTTTCAGGGCTATTGTGATCTTCATTCATATACCCTTGTTCCCTGTTTCTGTACTGGTATGATTGTTTTTTGCCGTTTGATTGTCTTGGCACTATAAGATTGGGTTCATGGGGTAACATCCTTGTTTCATATATTGCTATTGTACTGCTATATTTATAATATTATATCTTTAGCGTTTACATTTATGCACTGAGTCTATGGGACAGATGTCCTTGTTTTTAATTGGTTTTATGGTGTTTTGCACTCATATGTTTATAAATAAATTTTTGAATTAAAAATCCTTGTTATTATTGTTCTTATATGGTGAGTTGAGTGCTCCTTGCCTACTTCTTGTTTCTCTATACATGTTTTGCTTTGGTAGGCTTGCACCCTCACCTCTTGATTTTGATTTTGCTTGATTCTAGCTGTGCAGCCCTACCCCTTCTTGTTTCAGGACTGCTCTTACCAGTGATGCTTCTGGTGATGTCACATTGACAGAGCAGCTGCTTCTCTTCAATTCTGCTCTGTTAATATGGTGTCTTTGCGATGTGATGCTGATTGATAGCTGGCTCTCTGCTGCCTAACTGCGGGGAGTCAACTGTCAATCAGCATGATGTGGGCAGTCATGCTCCATCGACAGAGCAGCACAGAAGACTAAAGCTGCTTTGTTAAAGAGGACCAACCACCAGGATTATCCTATATAAACTAAAGTCAATGCTATACTGGTGCTATCATGTTGATTCTATACATGCCTTTAGTTGTGAGATCAGATGTATAGTTTCTGAAATACAGGCAAGTAAAGTATGTGAGATGCACTGTTATTTGATGATAGCAGCTACAGAATATCTAATAGATGGGCCGAGGTTTGCCAGTTATTCCCGCCCCTGTCTGCCTTCCTGTCCTTCCATCCTCTGTCCTTCCTCCCTCGTTTCTCCCTCTTTAATAACAGACAGGGGGATGAAGAACAGGCAGCAGACAGGGGCGGGAATAACTAGCAAAACCCACCCCACCTAATAGATATTCTGCAGCAGCTATCAATAAAGTAACAGTGCATTTCACAAACTTTACTTGCCTGTATTTCAAAAAGTATACATCCGATCTCACAACTACATGTATGTATAGAATCAGCATCCTAGTGCCAGTATAGCACTGGCTTTAGCTTATATAGGAAAATCCTGGAGGTTGGTGCGCAGAATCACCGAAAAGAGCAGTCTCTGACCTCTCTAAACCAGTGCTGAACAGAATAGGCAGGTAGTTACCAACTACCTTCCTGTCATTTCTTAGCACTATGAGCAAAAAAAATATATCAGGATCCCTTCTTTAAGGAAAATGTACAACATATCACAATGCATGAATAGTATCTTGTCCTTAGGCTCCCAATGATCTGGATTCACTGCATTCCATGCTTCCTTCAACTGCAGTCTTTACTGGACACCTTCTTTTCAGAGTCCCATATAATGCCTACTACAAAAGCTAGAATGAAACCTGTGGAGCAGATAATAAACTCGCCACTATAGAGTCATAGCCATTATGTGTGCCTGCTTATGATGCCCATATATAACGTCCCTTTCACAGAGGAGTGAGTGATGCAGTAATAAGGCTGTACACTTGGTGGCACTGGGGATACCTAGAGGCTGAAGGAAGTCAGGCAGGAGAGGGTCAGAACCAAGAGGACATGGAGAGACACAGGGAGCAGACAGGAGAGAGGTTGCAAGACAAGCCAGAGGTCAGGTAACCAGGAGAGAAAGTATGAATAATGATGAACGAGTTTTGAAACACTCGGATTCGCGATACTTGTAATGAGTACTGTCTGATACTCGCGTATTCATTCCGAATAGCGTGTGCAATGCAAGTCAATGGGGAAAAACTCGCAATGTAATGAGTAACCTGAATTCCGCACTATTTGCTACTCACACGAATAGTGCGGCATTCGTGATACTCGTTACTTTGTGAGGTTTTCCCCATTGACTTGCATTGCATATGCTATTCGGAATGAATACGCGAGTATTAGACAGTACTCGTTATGAGTATCGCGAATTTGAGTAATTCGAAACTCGCTCATCATTAAGTATGAACACAAGGGGCAGACAACAGAGTAGTCAGGAGAAAAAGCCGGGGTCAGGAGCCAGACGGGAAAAGAGAAGTCAGAGGGGAGTAGACAGAGGAAAGTCAGGAGGTCAGTCCAGGGTCGAGTACCAAGATCAGTCATTCTACCAGGAGAGAGATGCTTGTCACAACAGAGCCAGAAAATAATACTACTGGCAGAGTTCTGGAGGAGCATGCTCAGTAAAGCTCAGTAAAGAAGCCTGAGCAATTACCCGGAAGGTGGAACAGCTGAGTAACCAGCACCTCCCAGAACCAACCTAGCCTCTAGTATAATGACCAAGCTGCTAGATCTATAAGTGCTGCAGAGCATCTCTAGATCTGTGAGATGCTCTGTATAGGCAACCGTGACACCATATAGCCGTATGTGATTTCTAAAGAACAATGAGGGGAAAAAGTATCCACATTATCCACTATGATTCCACTATGCACAAAGCATTTTAGAAAATGAATCAGACTTTAATCGATGCTAATCAAGTATACTTCTAGCATGTATTATTTATTTGAGCATTGTTTTACATGCAAATCTTTTATATACGTACAATTTGTTGTATTCATATTTACAAGGGTAATTTCCCAAATATTCATGTTCATTTAAATGCTTCTGTATGCATAATAAATCCAGCATTTCCGTCCATTATTTCCACCTTTACAGCAATGCATTTTACTAAGAATCTGACAAACCTCTAAGCACGTCACGTTATATACAACCGTAAAACCAAACACGAGCGAACATATTGCATCTTTTCGTTTTGTATTTACAACATTGCATTAACTGTGATACATATTTAAAGACCGAACCCTTTGTAGAAGAAGAAAATGGAATTATTTTGCATTTTTTACTTCGACAATTGACCTAGAAGTAAAATGAACTACTTAGAATAATTTAGAAATTTACATTTCTTTTGGTATACTTAATGTTAAACTGAATCACCAAGCCAGCTGAAGGTAAAGGCCTCATTTAATTAACCCTCTTGGTGTAGTGCTGCGTGATTAAATTTGACTGAGTTGGTCCTCGGGGTTTCGGCTAGCGAAAATACCAACAATAATCATTTGTTTTGTTTTTATATTTAACCACATTATTGCGTCGCTCGATGCAGTGATAATTACCAACTTTATCTCCTGAGTTTTTGTAATGTTCATTAATAACAATAAAGGGTTGTAGGTTAAAAACTCATTTAATTGCCTTTATGTTAATGACATTATGAATAGCCTTAGCTTCGAGCTTCTAATTCTGTCCAGTATCCAGTTTCTCAGCATTGCCCCAGGAGAGCTTCGCGTTTTATCAGCATTACTGATGCAGAATTCTTCCTTGCAGGTGGGTTTTGTACATAATCAGAATTAATGCCCAACACATTTTGCATGGAACAAACTAGAAATGTTGTGAATAAGTAATTAACTACAATGCCCAAGGAAACATGGCCCAGGCAAAATTTTCAACATATTCATAAAACATTAAGAACAGACACAAATGGTGAAAACAGTTTACCGATACTGTTCTTGCATTCAATTTGGCTCATCAAGCTTGAAAACAGAGCTTAAAGGGAGCGTATTCTCCTTAAATTATTTGTTTTGTAAAATCTGAATTTTTGTGTTGCATGTGATTTAAAAAAACAAAAGGCATTGTTTTTTCATAGTGGGATCTTTACTGGAAAAAAAGTAATAATAATCCTGAAATTTTAAAAGTGGCTACTGAAGATTTTTAGACTGTAACTTCCTGTGCTTTCAGGAAGAGTTTTCGTCAGGCTCTTTATCATCAGAGGCAATGATAGGTAACACAGAATCCACCAATCAATAGGTGATGTCTCATTTGATCTTTTACAATGATCTATGTCGAGGCTATTTTGATTCTTCAATGTAAAATATATTGCTATGTACATGTGTTGTTTCCTGTTTCATTAAATTTTAAATATAGATTCTGACATGTAAAAAACAAACATTGTAGGTAATATAGGATCCACCAATCACAATAGGTGATGTCACATTTGACCCTTCACAATAATGTATGTCGAGGTTCATTTGATACTTCAATGCAAAAGATTTGGCTATGTACATGTGTTGTTTCCTGAAACAATAGGAAGTTAAAGTCTAGCAGGAAAAAACAATAACCAGTAAGAACATTGCTAAATTTCATTGTTAAATTTTAAATATAGATTATGACATGTAAAAAACAAACATTGTAGGTAATATAGGATCCACCAATCACAATAGGTGATGTCACATTTGACCCTTCACAATAATGTATGTCGAGGTTCATTTGATACTTCAATGCAAAAGATTTGGCTATGTACATGTGTTGTTTCCTGAAACAATAGGAAGTTAAAGTCTACAGGAAAAAACAATAACCAGTAAGAACATTGCTAAATTTCGTTGTTAAATTTTAAATATAGATTATGACATGTAAAAAACAAACATTGCAGGTAATACAGGATCAACCAATTACAATAGGTGATGCCACATTTGACCCTTCACAGTGATCTATGTAGAGGCTCTTTTGATAATTCAGTGCAAAAGATGTGGCTATGTACATGTGTTGTTCCCTGAAACAAAGGAAGTTAAAGTCTAACAAGAAAAAACAGTGACCAGTAAGAAAATTGCAAAATTTATTTTTTAAAATTTTAAATACAGATTATGACATAAAAAACAAACATTGCAAAAATAAAAATCCATAAAATCCTGATATAAACATTAATTCATTTTCATAAGACACATTTCCCTTAAAGAAGATAATAAAAATCTGCAATTATCTTGTTAGATATATGCATAGATACATGTACATGTATATACCTACGAATACTATATATACACACACAAACAAAAGAATACTGCAGCACTGTGTAAGTGCTAACATGTATGTAAACTTTGAATATATGAAATTTGAGCTGCTTTATTACTATATAGAATAGAGAATACTTATTCCACTAATTGATCAATTAATATGAGCCCACTAGCCACAATAAACCTTTCTTTGATGGGACCGTAAACCTAATATTTATCAAACATGCCTCTACCCTTTAAATTTGTATAGCCCAGGAGAGGAATGTTTGACAAATATTAGGTATAGGGTCTCATTAAAGAAAGGTAGGCTTTTGTCGTAGCTGGTGGGCTCTCATGAATTGGCCAATTTGTGTGCTAAGTACCTTCAATCTATAAGTATATTCCATATGTGACACCCTGGCAAAACCAGGTAGTCACAAATAGGCCCCTGCATAACACCTTCCCTCACAAGGAAACACACAGCCAACCAGTAAACCCTAGTCACCCCCCTTTAGGGACAGATAGACACACCAGTGGGCGTGACCAGGTGGTTGGAACACACCCACCCAGGCGTTTAGACAGCCCAGGGCGGGAAAAGCAGTAGATCAGTTTGTAGATCAGTTCAGAGTAGTGGAGAGTGGAGGTCAGGCCTGTGTGACAGGCCTGAAGCTGACTAACCGGTATCAATGTAGGAGCCCTGGTGCCACTGGCTAGGAGGCAGACGGTGGTCTCCGTCAGCAGGAGACGGGAAGAAGGCTCGGTGGAACCGAGGTGGACAGGGTTGTAGCCCGCCGGTATCGACACGGGGAACCGACCCGGAAACCGTAGCACAAAGGGGGGTACTCGAACCCTGAAGCCAGGAACCAGAAACAAGTGGAACTGGTTAATTAACCGATTGAGGCCAGGACTAGAGGTCCTGTCCCACCCAAAGTACCTCATAGAAGACAACAGCTCACCGATTAGGGATAAGAGGTCACCGCCAAAGCCCATAGATCCCACGGGCCAGCGTCTGCGGGCACGGCTCCTTAGGCCACATCCAGCCGGGAGCGGACTCCTATGTTTCAAACTGGGAAGTCTTTTCTACTTAACCTTCATCCGGCTGAGCAGGTACAATTGTACCTATTTCCGTGTTTAAAATTGCAATAACTTTTTTTCGAAAAGCCGTAGAGGGCTGAAATTTCGTGATATCTCTGCAGTTTTGGTCCAGAATATATTGGCCAAATTTCAATAAATTATCTCCACCCCCTTCCGAGATAAGGGGTTGAGATTTTTGTAAAATTATGCACCTGACGAAGGTTAAACAGTGCAGGAAAAGGATAGGGACCAGCCGGGTGGGGGATCCCGAACTCAACCGGCCGCGGCACCGGCCACCACCACCTTGGTTTACCAGAGACTTGTGTGTTTTACTAATAGTGAGTACATCAGCACCCCCTTGCGGTCGTCATCTCCCCTGCACCAGAGTCACTGGGTCCCGGGGCCACCATCCCTGCCCACGGAGGGGTTAACAACTTGCTGCACAACATCTCCCCCGGGTGCCCCGTAACAGCAGCGGTGGTGTCCCACCTCACCACACACCGTGCGTGGCGTCACAAACCTATTACGGCCTAGCCCGTACATCTACGTCCCCCATTTTATTCGGCGTGTCCGCAAGACCCCCAGATCCGGAGACCCTTGAGCCACTACCCCTGAAGGTCCGGGCCCGAGCAGCATCAGCTGCTGGCACGGGGGCGGCACACATATAACAGTAATGCAGTGCAGATTTCATATATATATACAATATTTGCATACAACATATCTCTTACGGAGCGCTGCTGTATTCTTTTATTCGTATATGAAATAAATTTGCCAATATAAACATATTGGCAAAATAAAATACATTTCAAAATGAATTAGTAATTCACCACTATACAATAAAAGATTCATGCATTTTTCAAGGTGTCTGCTAGTCTTCACAATAGTGCATAATGTTCTTCTTGTAGACAAACTTTCCTCTTGAAGTGTTGGCCCAAGTGGGAGCAGTTGGTTGCCAGATACCTTGTTAAAAGCTGTGAGATTTCACAATAATGAATCTATTACATTGCTAATACATCATTACTTAATTCTTTGTTATATTATTTGACTCACCTGTTAATAAGGAAAGGTCATTCCTTTATGAGGGGTAGGTGTGAAGAGAGGGAAATAGTTTGTGCATAAATCTTCAATATCTTTTTTTTTTTTTTATATAATCTGGGATTATATCACACTAGAAATAAGACACATTGCTACACAAAACATAATGAGAGTAATTTATCAGTGCATGTTTGCCAATATTCTGTAGTAATGAAATTGAATAGATTGCCATTGGTATTGTAAGCCATAATGAAGAAAACGACCACCAATTTTACAGATATGAATGACAATTTGATCAAATCTGTGAAAAGGTTTATACATTTTTTTATTATTAAAAAGTAAGGGTCATATACACCTATAAGTGTGTCAACTGGAGAATGTACCCTCTCTGATAGGGGCCTACAAATTTGAATGCCCCAACCTAGGGCAGTCAGTTTGGGGATTGGTTGACTTTTAGTTGTTCACCTAAGTTTACAGGGCTGTACAGGGGCAAACATACCCCATATGCATAGGGTCCCTAGCTGATCTACTACTCTGTTTCCCCGAAAAAAAGGACTTACCTGAAAATAAGCCCTAGTAGGATTTTTGGGGCTTTTTTGAGTATACTTAAAATATAAGCCCTACTCCAAAAATAAGCCCTGGTTGCGGATTGATAAGGAAGTGTCCAAGCAGCTAAAAAAGTTAATACAGCAGGACTCTTCATCAAAGAAAGAAGAGATCCCCATAAGTAAGCAAACACCCCCATGATAAAACAGACCCCCCCCAAAAAAATCGCACTACTAAACCCCAAACAATTACTGGCAAGTGTCGATGGTGGATGGGCTCTCACACTGAGATCTCCATTGCTGTCAGGTCCCTTGCCATTCCAGCTGTATTGCACTGCATCTCTCCCAAACAGATCGGGTACCAGTATCACTCCATATAAGTGATACTGCTTCCAGACACCAGGGGAAGGCAACCTCTGTAAAACACAGGGGGGCCTGAAAGCAATGCAGATTTGTATGTGAGAGTTTATTCACTTGTCCACTCTAATGTTTGGGGTCTGGTAAGTGTGATTATTTTATTGGGTGTCTGTTTTCTTTAGGGTAAACTTAGCAGTACATAGAGAATAATAAATTTAAGCAGGTAATTTAAACCTTTGTAAATATGGTCTGTATTATTATTATTATTATTACCCACCACTATAGGACTGGTTCTGCACCATGAGAACAGCAAATCAGATAATAAAATGTGCATCTGAACCAGTAACAGGATTAACACAAAATGTTGAGGTTCATGGTAAAATATAACACATGACTGAAAATAAGCCCTAGTGCATCTTTCGGAGCAAAAATAGGACCCTGTCTTATTTTCAGGGAAGCACGGTATATACTTTCTAAAAGCAATCATAGTTCTAAGAGTCCTAACTAGAGTTGAGCGATGTTCGAGGTTCGCCAATTTCATGTTCGAGTGATTTTGGGGGTGCTCGAGATCGAACTCGAACTCGAGCTTTTTGCTAAAAGCTCGACAGTTCGAGTTACGTTGGAGAACGGTTCGATCACCAAAAGCAGGGCTTTTTACAGCTACAGTGTGCAGGGAGCCATTGTTGGCAGCCTGTGGTAAGCTGGTAACCAAGATAAATATCGGGTATCCAAGCAAAGCGCTTTGCTTGGTAACCCGATATTTACCCTAGTTACGTGTGCAGGGAGCCGACACTTCCCCACTGGGCTCTGCCCCCTCCTGAACGCGGCATATACACACACACACACACACACACACACACTCACCTGTCCCCAGCCATGCAGTCCCCGGCACTGACGTCCTCAGCGCCACATGGCCCCACTAGACCATCCACTTCACACTCCGCCGCCCGCACACATGGCCCCGCTAGGCTCTACCCACTTCGCACTCTGCACACATTACCCCACTTAGCTCCACCCACCTCGCACTCTGCACACATGGCCCCGCTTGGCTCCACCCACCTGGCACTCCACACACATTACCCTGCTTAGCTTCACCCACCTCGCACTCCACACACATTATCCCTCTTGGCTCCACCCACCTGGCACTCCACACACATTACCCCGCTAGGCTCCACCTACCTCGCACTCCGCACACATTACCCCGCTCGGCTTACCTGCGGTGATGAAGTCCTACCCTCCAGACCTCAGCGCTGTCACTGTCCTCCATGGCCGCCTCTTCACATTTCCTCTCGCTGTCGACCCGAGACTGTGACTAGCGGTGACGTCACAGGCTCCCACGATACTTGGCTGTGAAGGCGGCGGTCATTGAAGTCAGTGACAGCTCTGCTATCAGCAGTGCAGGAGATCGTCACCGCAGGTAATGTACCTCGCTCCTGACAGCAGCGCTTGTCATGCCCTGCAGTGACCTGGGCTGACCTATTGATGTTAGCTCAGGTCAATGCACGGCTATCCCAGCCAATGGGGAACATTCAGTTCTTCATTGACTGGGACATTGACTATGGTATAGATCGTCATGGGAACCCCTTGGATTACAGCAGAAATGGATTTGTTTTATTTTCTAATAAATTGGTGAAAGAGGGAATGTTTTGGGCAGTGTTTTTTCAAATAAAAATGTGTTTGTCGTCTATATTTTTTATTACTGACTGGGTTGGTGATGTCGGGTATCTGATAGACGCCTCACCTCACGAACCCCAGGGCTTGATGCCAGGTGACATTACACATCTGGTATTAACCCCATATATTACCCCCGTTTGCCACTGCACCAGGGCACGGGATGAGCTGGTGCGAAGCACCAGGATTGGCACTTCTAATGGATGCGCCACTTTTGGGGCAGCTGCGGCCTGCTATTTTTAGGCTAGGGAGAGTCCAATAACCATGGACCTCCCTAGTCTGAGAATATCAGACCCCAGCTGTCCGCTTTACCTTGGCTGGTGATCCAATTTTGGGGGGACCCCCACGTGTTTTTTTTTTTTTAAATTATTTATTATTTAAATAAAAATATTATTAATTATTTATTTTGTTAGTACTGACAGTTTGTGATGTTGGGTATGTGATAGATGCCATGACATCACAAACTGCTGGGCTTGATGTCAGGTGACCTAACAGCTAGTATCAACCCCATTTATTACCCCGTTTGCCACTGCACCAGGGCACAGGATGAGCTGGGGTGAAGCGCCAGGATTGGCGCATCTAGTGGATGCGCCACTTCTGGGGCGCCTGCGGCCTGCTATTTTTAGGCTGTGAAGGGCCAATAACTATGGACCTTCCCACCCTGAGAATACCAGACCACAGCTGTCCGCTTTACCTTGGCTGGTGATCCAATTTGGGGGGGACCCTACTTTTTTTTTGTAATTGTTAATATTTATAAAATAATTATAAAAAAAGAGCCTGGGGTGACCTCCCCATTGGATCCCCAACCACGGTAAAGCTGCCAGCTGTGGTTTTCAGGCTACAGCCATCTGCTTTACCCTAGCTAGCTATCAAAAATGGGGGGACCCAACGTCATTTTTTTTAACTATTTTTTTAAATAAAAAAAATTAATGGGGTTCCCTGTATTTTTATTGCCAGCTAAGGTAATGCCAGGCAGATGGGGGTGGCAACCCGTAGCTGTCTGCTTTATCTGCGCTGAGAATCAAAAATACCGCGGAGCGCTACGTCTTTTTTTTAAAGATTTATTTTTACAGCACTGTGATGTCCAGCAATCAAAATACAGGGAAGCCCATTTTTTTTTAGTTATTTAAATAAATAATTAAAAAAATATATATATATGGGCTCCCGCTGCATTTTTTGTATTGCTAGCTAAGGGTAATCTAAGCAGCTACTGGCTGCTAACCCCCACTGCTTGGTGTTACCTTCACTGGCAATGGAAAATCCAGGGAAGCATTTTTTTTTTTTTTGCCAAAAAACTACAAAAAAATGAAGTGTGCTTCGCGATATTTTTGTATGCTAGCCAGCTACAGCAGGCAGTTACGGCTGCCCCCAACCCCCAACTGCCTATTTGTACCCGACTGGGAACTAAAAATATAGGGAAGCCCTTTTTTTAACTATTTCATGAATTTCATGAAATGATTAAAAAAAAAAACCACGTAGGCTTCGCCCCATTTTTGTGTCCAGCCGGGTACAACTAGGCAGCTAGGGATTGGAATCCGCGGCACAGGTTAACCCGAGGTTTCTGGGCACCTCTGCTGCGAATTGCAGTCCGCAGCCGCCCCAGAAAATGGTGCTCTCATAGAAGCGCCATCATCTGGCGCTGTATCCAACTCTTCCAGCAGCCCTGAAGCTGGGTATTTTGCTGGGTAATAATGAGTTAATACTAGCTTTGTTTTACTAGCTAGTATTAAGCCAGAGATTCTTAATGTCAGGCAAGTTTGACCCGGCCATTAAGAATCTCCAATAAAGGGTTAAAAAAAGACACCACACAGAGAAAAAATACTTTAATAGAAATAAATACACAGACACACTTAGAGACTCCATGTTTATTACTCTCTCTTGTCCCTCCACGATCCATGGTCTTCTGTCTTCTTTCTCCTTCAACACATGCAGCTCTGCTCCATCAGCAGCACTGCATGGGAAAAAGATGCTGCTGCTCCCCGTGCAGGCTTTTTACTCCGTGAGTGATCAGTGCTGCTGGCTGTTAGCGGTACCGTCACCGCTGACAGACGGGTTGCCATAGCAACGGTGCTCCGATCACGTGATTCCCGGTGCCGCTGCTAGCGGTGACGTCACCGCTAACAGGCGCATTGCTATGGCAACGGTGATCTCCGTTATTCACCGGCTGTGTCAGCCGGTCAATAATGGAATGGGGATGCAGAACGGGGAGTCGACCGTGTGCCAGAGCATGTCGCCAGTCGTTGATTACGCTACTCATGTGTCCACTATTTGCTGTGTAATGCACTTTAACTAAACGAAATAAAGAAGAATCTCGTATGTATGAGCCGTACTTTTATTCTATTCTATTTTTTAAGATATATGGGTGCCTTGAACACTCAGAACCTAATTGAAAAATGGAATCACTGGTGAGATTGGGAGAGGTTTGTTATCACTTTGCTATAACATATAGTACATGTAGATAGGATAGCTAGAGGAGAGATCCAGGTTAGACTTATTAAAGAATAACTTAACTACAAAAATGGACCCCCTATGCCAATTACCTTTTCCCCCTTCCAATTCTAAGAACACAATAAAACATTTGTATGTGATTTTTATTAGCAACCAGTTTTGGGAGGTTTCTAAGCCTTTTTTATTGTATTTAGTGTTCTTCTAAATAAAAAAAACTATTTAAAATCTAAATTTAAATTCCAACTGAAAATGCGATGATTGAGCTTCTAACGGTGAAAAAAAAAAGGACACGGAAATACCTTCATCTATATTATTATATATACAATAAACTAGACCAGAGGGAACAAGTAAAATACATTTTAAGCAAAATAAATTGTTTCACGTCTTCAGCTTCCCTATAATTTCAGATAGAGTTGATTTATCACCTGTCCAGCTTGTAACCTTTGTTACCTTGGATTCTGACAACACTATTTGTTATCATATCTTTCATCTTTGATGGATAACAAGATAACACTTCTCCTTGTCCTGTTTATATGCTTGCTGCGTCTATATGTCTATAAGAAAAATATCAGTTTCTTGAGACATTAATAAGGACCATCGTGAAATCATGAGTCCCTGCCATCAAAATCTATTCCGCGTTATGGTGCAACAATCCTTTCATTTCCAGTGTGACATAGATAAGGTTTATATGTCATGGCATGAAAGGGATGTTATTTTAAATTACAAATATGGCCTCCTTAAAAATAAAATCCGGTGACATTTGTAGATAGATGCAAAGGGCTCCCATTCCGGTTGTTAACTCTGCAGTCCAATCTGTTGATGAGAAGTCTAAGGACACGTAAGTGGCATTAGCCCATAACTACTGCATAATTAGCTAAAGATAAACTGTTTGTTTTTTCCTGGTTTACCCTCTTTAGTACATTGGGAGTGTTTAACAGAAAATATATTGTCTGGCAAATTCCCATAAGGATTCTTTGTTACAACAAGAAGCCGGGTAAATATTTGCCGATGCGGAACGATGTTGAGTTAAATATTCAAAGGCTGACATTTTCTTAAACTATTTGTTCTGAAGGATAAATTACTGGGGAGGAGTACAATTTCCTTTTTCTATGGCCTCCGCGACGATGACTCGAAAATAATAACAAAATAATTTATACATTTTTCACTTGCTGGTGTTTTAACCTTTCCTGAAAAATACTCTTGGGACATAATTGAAGAAAAGTGGTTTTTCTGGGAGAGATGTATTGCTTTGCTAAGATAATACTTTCGTTATGCCAATAAAATGAAAGGAATATAGAAAACGATGAAACTGACAATGGATGTGGCTCCGTCGCAGTTAGCTAGGCAGAAATGAGGCCAAACAGATGATAAATGTGTGCATCTAACTTTCTCCATCAGACAAGGGGTGACCTGTATACACTTTACATCTAAGCACCGAGCGTGCTAACATTTTTCACAGCAGCATTTAATAGTGGACATTAAGTTAGCCCTCTCCAAAAGGTCTGACCCGCCGTCCACCCCAAGCCGTTCTACAAACTGTAATCACTTGCTCAGCCTGTAATTCTATCAAATTGCATGCACCTTTTTCAGCCACTTATTGGCCAATTAAGTCAAGTTTTCACCGAGGGGGTCCATCTGGCTTCGAGTTATCTTACATGAATTGATTGAAGACGTTCTGCAATCTATGAACCTAGTTTAATGATCTAGGTGATAATACTTGTAATTCTTCTCAGTCAGGGGAATTTGTTGCAGCTGTTGTCTGCAAATCCCCTTCCTGATAGAGTGAAGGAAGCAGAAAACATTAATCTACCCTGAGAGTTTTCAGAAGAACGTCTTCCAAATTCATGTAGAAGAACGATGCTATATGTAGCTCAATCCTATAAGCACTCTTCAGCGGAAAATGTATTACACCACTGCGGCTCCTTATATGTAAGGAAGACTCATTAGAATCTTTTACCGGTGCAAGATTAAATGTCTGCAAAAATCCTATAGAAGAGAAAGTTCATCAGATAACCTTCATTATCATAGCTTTCTGAATATAGTTGACATTTCACACTCCATACTGGAGATATAGGATGTATCAAGATCCTTTTTTAGATTTAGAAATGTTTTACTGCTTGGGGGAGGTCAATAAATTGTTAAAAGATACTGTAAGAACAAGATTGGAAAATATTATAGGACTCCTCAGGACTTAAAATACCCATAATAAGTCTAATTTTTCATTTATATCACTATCAAATGGAGGTTACCAAGTTTGTGGATGCCTATAATAGAATGCTCCTCCTTTTCCTTCTCACCACCGAATAAAATAACTTTGCATTTACATACTACGATAATAATAGGAGGTGCAAATTTGGTGCTGAAATAATTTCAGCACGAAATTTTCAGCTCCTGGCAGAAAACCGTACTGAAAACGCATTAAAACCGTTTTTTTCTTTGCATTTTTGGGCCAAGAGATGCGAATTTGGTGATTAAATGTTTACACCATATTCATGCACCCAATCTACACCCCCTGGCAAAAACTTGCATCACTACCGCAACATGCCACGTGCGGTAGTGATGTGGTTTGTTGCCAGGGGGTGGCATTTGACTGCAACCAATCACAGAAGCCAGGACTAACAGTGGGCAGGGGAAGCAGTGAATATGCATGAAGGTAAATGAGTGGCACTGGAAGAACAATTAGCGGCCTGAAAGCAGTTACAGCAGCACCGAAGTCTAGGTAAATATGGCGTGCTTGCTTTATTTTTCCTTTATTTTTTTATTCCCCAATTTGCCAGACCCTGATCATTAGCCAGAGTTCCCTGAGAACTCTGGGCCCAAGTCCGGCACCCAGATAATTTTGAAATCGTGTGGATCTGGACTTTTACAGTCCGGATCCAGACTTTTACAGTACAGGTCTGCCCATCACTAGTGCTATTGTCTTGAAAATTCTCACATGTTGGTAACAATGCATCCAATCCACAAAGTCAAAGAAATTAAACCCTAGATGTCCATAAGTTATGTTATGTGTAATAATCAGAAATCACACAGGAAAACGTATTGAGCATGCTTGCTGAAATTTAAATAATTCTTTGTTCAAAAGCTTTTGTTAGTGATGAAGCTTCAAGATGCCTCCTGTATGGTGAAACTATTCACGTGCATTGCTCAGGTGTGATTTTGGGCCATTTTATCACCAAAACACTCTTCAAATCCTGAGCTTCCAATGGCTCCTTCTATGAACTCTGAGCTTTAATTCCTTAAATAAATTTTTTTTGGAGTCAGGTCAGTAGATTGACTTGGCCATTCTAGCAGCTTTATTTCCTTCCTCTGAAACCAATTGAGAGTTTTCTTAGCTGTGTGTTTGGGGTTATTGTATTGCTGAAATGTCCCCTCTCATTTCATCTTCCTAATCCTAGTAGATGGCAGCAGATTTTTATCAAGAATGTCTCAATACATCCTTCCTTTAATGTTGAAAAACAACTTCATGCCATGATGTTCCCACCTCCAAACTTCACGGTTGTTGGTATGGTGTTTTGGAGTGGAAATCTTTGGTATCCAAAGATATCAATTTTGGTCTTATCTGACCAAACTAAATTCTACCAGTATTTCTCAGGCTTCTCTAAATGTTGTTGAGCAAACTTTAAACGAGTTTGAACATGTTTTTTATTCAGCAATGGAGTCTTGCGGGGTAACCGGTAGTCCAAAGTAAAAAACAAAATTCCATCTAAGTGCTGATCTATTTAGGGATGTAATCTAAGCTATTTTCTAATGTAATTGTATTAAAAAATTCCCTACCCTTCCCTAACTACTCTAACTGCTATTCTTTATTCTTTTTTTTCCAAATTCCTGTGTGATGGCACTTTGTTTGAGAATCCAAGTGCATGCTGGGACACTGAAACAAAGTGTCATCAGAGCAGAGGGGCAGAGGATACAATCACTGGCACATCTCCTGCCCCCTCTCCTGAAATGAAGTGTCATCAGTGATGCTCGTTTCAGGGCCAGTGCTTGTCCCTGCTGTGTCCTTGCTTTGTCCCTTCCTGGTTGTGTGTCATCTGCACATTCACAGTGTCTGCTCTGATGTTGGCTCAAATCAGTAATAATCTGCTGGCAACAGAGTGGGGCCAATAACCAGTGTGCAGGAGACTAGCACCGCCCCCACTAGGGACATCACTGGTCTCCTGCATGCCAGGTATTGACACCGTTCTGTTCCTATTGAAGTGGATGGTTGCTGTATTCAAAAACGTGAACTGAAAACAACAGATCAGTTGAGCTGTGAAGCGTCAGACCCCAACCAATGCTCGCTTTTCCCATTGGCTTTCTTTACACTCAGTACTCAAGTCAAGCCCGTCTGAACATCCAAACACCCGAGTATTTCGAGTATCAAACACCCGAGCATGGTAATGCTCGCTCTTCACTAATAAACACCTATTCACATAGCAATTTAAACATATATAATGGGTATGGTACCGGGATCAAATTAACCCAATCAAAGCATATACAAATTCCATTCATTACTAGACGTGTTTTTACATATAAATTCAATAGGTTTTCTTTTTTAACCTAAAACTAAAATGGCTACACTTGCAACCCTTATATCTTTGGAAAAAACTTATTCCATCATATTACATAACTGTTAACAGCAGGAACCCAATCCACAAGTATGGGGGTGGAAATTATAGTGTTCGTTATCTATGCATTCACTGAGGCCTTCCGAAAATAAAATTGATAACTTGAAGATCCAAAAAGATTTCCTGTTAATTAGACATTAGAATTTATTGCAACAATTGCTTGGTATCTGTTCTAAAATCAATAACCATAGGCATTCTGGATTTTTTTGATGGGGAAAAAAAATGTTTAGACAAACTGTGGTAAAGTACTATACAAGGATAAGGCTGCACATCAAACTTAGATAATGGTATAATGCCTCAAGCATATGGAAAAATATTGGAAAATACAATGAAAAATGCTACTTGCTAACTTGAACATGTGAATAATGAATTGCATACCTGCCATGAATATTAGGAAAAAGGAGATATTTAGCAATCGCATTGATCAATGTAACTGAGCCCCAAGACCTCGTCAAGGTATATCTCCATATTGGGGTCCCTAGCTCTGTGACCCTAACTGTGTGTCATCTCATTGCAATTAAAAACTGTTGTGGGTGGAGAGGGGTAACCAAGGACTGTCTTATATAGGAGATGGAAAAAACATGGCCGAAAGGGGCGGAGCTGTGTTCACATTCAGAAAAAAAACTACATATAACTGAATAGGATAACTGAAGTGAGCACTAATATATATATTCTGAGTGCAAGCCAAAAAAATTTGGCTTGCACTTCGGCCATGTTTTTTCCATCTCCTATATAAGACAGTCCTTGGTTGCCCCTCTCCACCCACAGCAGTTTTTAATTGCAATGAGATGACACACAGTTAGGGTCACAGAGCTAGGGACCCCAATATAGAGATATACCTTGACGAGGTTTTGGGGCTCAGTTACATTGATCAATGCGATTGCTAAATATCTCCTTTTTCCTAATATTCATGGCAGGTATGCAATTCATTATTCACATGTTCAAGTTAGCAAGTAGCATTTTTCATTGTATTTTCCAATATTTTTCCATATGCTTGAGGCATTATACCATTATCTAAGTTTGATGTGCAGCCTTATCCTTGTATAGTATGTATTTTTTTGGCTTGCACTCAGAATATATATATTAGTGCTCACTTCAGTTATCCTATTCAGTTATATGTAGTTTTTTTTCTGAATGTGAACACAGCTCCGCCCCTTTCGGCCATGTTTTTTCCATCTCCTATATAAGACAGTCCTTGGTTACCCCTCTCCACCCACAGCAGTTTTTAATTGCAATGAGATGACACACAGTTAGGGTCACAGAGCTAGGGACCCCAATATAGAGATATACCTTGACGAGGTTTTGGGGCTCAGTTACATTGATCAATGCGATTGCTAAATATCTCCTTTTTCCTAATATTCATGGCAGGTATGCAATTCATTATTCACATGTTCAAGTTAGCAAGTAGCATTTTTCATTGTATTTTCCAATATTTTTCCATATGCTTGAGGCATTATACCATTATCTAAGTTTGATGTTCAGCCTTATCCTTGTATAGTATGTATTTTTTGGCTTGCACTCAGAATATATATATTAGTGCTCACTTCAGTTATCCTATTCAGTTAAACTGTGGTAAAGAACCCCATTGCTGATATTCGATCTATGGTTACTCATTCTGATGTGAATTCGCAGTGCAATGCAATTGCACTGTAGCAAGTAGATTAGAAACAAACTATTACACTTCAAAACTGCTTAATTGGGAATGTCTCCCCCAAACTTGAGGACCTGAAATCTCCGCTTCCTTGGGCGACCATTTTACAACATTTACACTTGCATCCCCCACAACAAAATATCCTCAAAAACTTATGAGTGTTAAGGTACTAATTAAGTGATTGTTTGTATGTCTTGATGATTTGAGCTTTTTAATCCAACTAGGCTCCACCAGGTTTTTTACATTTTTATTTCACTTATATAACATGATGGGATTAGGAGGCTAATACTTTAGACAAAATGGGATAATTTTGGAGTATAATCAATTCTTCTTTAAAACATCTACCAGCCCTCAGCCGGCGTTATCGTGGCTGGGGATGAAAATTAGGGGGAGCCGCACGTTGTTTTTTTTTAATTATTTATTTAAATTTTAAAAAAAAGCCGCATGCGGTTTCTCTTAGACCGGAATCACACATGTGAGGGACTCGCGCGAGTCTGCCATGGCATCACCCGGCAAAACCTTGCATGTGTGACTAGATACACAGCACAGATACAGCCCGACAGCTGGGTCTGCAGCCGCGAGCTATATCTGTGCTGCCGATTTGTTTATTTTTTACCACGATACTGACCCGCACACACTTGCACTGCTTTACCTGCCCATCGGTCATCCTGGCGCCTGTGATTGGTTGCTGTCAGATGACACGCTGACACTCAGGGTGGGAGCACGTCTAGCTGCAACCAATTACACGCGCTGGTGGGTGGGCAAAACAAGGAATATTGAATTGTCGGCTCCGGAAGGTAAAAGCGTGAACCGGAAGGAGTGTGCTGCCATGACAGCGACTCGGTGAGTACACCGCTATCGCTTCTACCCCCCTATCCCCTCCACAAATGTTTTTAATCTCCGGATTCTGGTCCCCATTGATTTATATGGGCACCGGATTCCGGAGTGGATCGGACTCTTTTTAAAATCTGGCTGTGATCTGACGATCCCGGATTTTTGGGCGTTCGATCAGCTCTACTAAGGACACTAGACATTTAAAACGCGTCTTCTGTACTTATATACCATAATTGGTTTTCTATGGAGTTTTTCTTTTTAACATGAATTTCTAAATAAATCTAAGTTTTATTATATGCGGACTTGGATGCTGGACCTACTTGCTTTATTTTACTGTCACGCTAGGTATGGGGGAAGTACCAAGCGAATGGTGAAAGGGAAGGGAAACCCTGTGTCTAGAGAAGTGGGAGATAGTGACCCATGATCAAACGTACTGCTGGTCCCTGGGGTCCGTCACCACCATAGATGGGTTCCACACCTATGCGCCAAGCCAGATATCTGACCCTAGGTATCCCTAGTGCTGGGCCCTAAATAGGGAACAGGTGGCATGAGCTCTTCGTCAACACCACTAAACGCTAGTGAAGACACAAAGAAAACACAGACAGGGAAATTGCATTAACTTCTTATCCACAGATGACTCAGGTAGAAGTTCAGCAACATTTCAGCACATATACCACAGATGAGTACAAGCTACCTGCTTGCAACCAAAGCTAGAATTAATTTAATATTGTCACCAGCCAAGTCCAGGAAAGATGGGCGTATTTAAGCACATGGAGAATATTAATAATCAGTAGCTGTATGGAAGGAGAACTCCACTGGGTCCAAAAGGGGAAGAGATGAAAACCCAGCAGGAAAGCTACCTAGTACAATCAATACTAACAGCAGCTACAATAGAAAGTCAGGGAGCATTCTGCACAGCCAAACGCTGTGACCTTCTATTGCCAGAAATCACATGACACAGCCATGACACACCCTCATGGTGGCCATATAGATGGCCTAAACTCAAGATACACCATTAATATCAGATTGGTCGGGGCCTGACACCTGACATCTCAACAGATCTGCTATTTGCAGCTTCTCTTGTTGAAAACTGCATCTCAGCAACTATGCATTTCAGCAGGAGCTGATCTGCAGTACCCAAGAGCATCCACTACAAAGTGCAAACAAGCTATGCTGTTATAGCTGTGCACACTGTGTAAATCCAGCCGCAGGGGGAACTTTACCCAGATGATTGGTGGGGTGCCAGGGTTCAGACCCTTAATGTACTAATATTAATGAACTATCCTAAGGATAAGTCATCAACTTGTAAGTAATGGATAACTTCTTATATATTAATAAGTCCAAAAATTCTAAAAAACTAGTGGGAGCTAACCTCTTAGAGATGTATAGTATTCATCGACTTCTTTGAGAGAGTGTTGGAGAAATGCTCTGTGATCTGTGCAGGAAAGAGAGGGGGTAGACTGTAACAATATTTCTTGTGAATGATGGATGATGTTTTATCTGTATATTGGTTTTACTTTTCATTGTAATTAGTGATGAGCGAGTATGCTTGTTACTACTCGGTACTCGCACGAGTATCACTGTACTCGGGCTACTCGGCGGGTACCGAGTAATTTTGCAATACTCGTGCTTTACTCGTGGTCTTCATCCCTGCATGTTGGCGCTCTTTTGAGAGCCAGCCCTCATGCAGGGATTGGCTGGCAGACCACTGCAATGCCACAGCCCTGTTAGTTGTGGAATTGCAGTGATTGGCCGGCCTGCACAGCGTGACCGAGCCTTTATACCGGCCGGCGCGCTGTGCTCTGTATACAGCCATCTCATATTCCCTGCTTTCCACGCCCACAGGCGCCTATGATTGGTTGCAGTGAGACACGCCCCCACGCTGAGTGACAGGTGTCACACTGCACCCAATCACAGCAGCCGGTGGGCGGGTCTATACTGTGCAGTAAAATAAATAAATAAATAATTAAAAAAAACGGCGTGCGGTCCCCCCAATTTTAATACCAGCCAGATAAAGCCATACAGCTGAAGGCTGGTATTCTCAGGATGGGGAGCTCCACGTTATGGGGAGCCCCCCACCCTAACAATATCAGTCAGCAGCTGCCCAGAATTGCCGCATACATTATATGCGACAGTTCTGGGGCTGTACCCGGCTCTTCCCGATTTACCCTAGTGCGTTGGCAAATCGGGGTAATAAGGAGTTAATGGCAGCCCATAGCTGCCAATAAGTCCTAGATTAATCATGTCAGGCGTCTCCCCGAGATTCCTTCCATGATTAATCTGTAAATTACAGTTAAAAAACACACACACCCGAAAAATCCTTTATTAGAAATAAAAAACACTAACAAAGTCCCTCATTACCAATTTATTAACCCCGACAAACCCTCCATGTCCGGCGTACTCCACGGACTCCGGCGTCGCGTCCAGCTCTGCTGCATGGAAGTGACAGGAGCTGCAGAAGACACCGCCGCTCCGGTCACCTCCACGCAGCTAATGAAGACAGCCGTGCGATCAGCTGAGCTGTCACTGAGGTTACCCGCTGTCACTGGATCCAGTGACGGCGGGTAACCTCAGTGACAGCTCAGCTGATCACGCTACTCACCTCATTTGCTGCGTGGAAGTGACCGGAGCGGCGGTGTCTTCTGCAGCTCCGGTCACCTCTATGCAGCAGCGCAGGATGCGACGCTGGAGCATCCTGGATTCCGGCGGACATGGAGGGCTTTTTGGGGCTGATTAAAGTGGTGAACCAGGGTATATGTGTGTGTTTTTTATTTCTAATAAAGGATTTTTCGGGTGTGTGTGTTTATTTACTGTAATTTACAGATTAATCATGGAGGGTGTCTCATAGACGCCTGACATGATTAATCTAGGATTTAGTGGCAGCTATGGGCTGCCATTAACTCCTTATTACCCCGATTTGCCAAAGCACCAGGGCAAATCGGGAAGAGCCGGGTACAGCCCCAGAACTGTCGCATATAATGTATGCGGCAATTCTGGGCGGCTGCTGACTGATATTGTTAGGCTGGGGGGCTCCCCATAACGTGGAGCTCCCCATCCTGAGAATACCAGCCTTCAGCCGTATGGCTTTATCTGGCTGGCATTAAAATGGGGGGGGACCGCACGCCGTTTTTTTTTAATTATTTATTAATTTATTTTACTGCACAGTATAGACACGCCCACCGGCTGCTGTGATTGGGTGCAGTGTGACACCTGTCACTCAGCGTGGGGGCGTGTCTCACTGCAACCAATCATAGGCACCAGTGGGCGGGGAAAGCAGGGAATAGGAGATTGTTTAATGAGCGGCCGGCTTTTTCAAAATAGTAAAAGCCGCCGGTCACCTCCACGCAGCTAATGAAGGGAATAGCGCGATCAGCTGCTGTCAGTCAGGTAACTGCCGGCCACCGCTGGATCCAGCGGTGGCCGCGATTAACCTCAGTGACAGCAGCTGATCGCTATACTCACCTCAGTTGGTGCATGGAGCTGACTGGAGCGGCGGTGAGTAGCGCGATCAGCTGAGCTGTCACTGAGGTTACCCGCGGCCACCGCTGCATCCACCGCTGGATCCAGGTAACCTCAGTGACAGCTCAGCTGATCGCTATACTCATCTCATTAGCTGCGTGGAGGTGACCGGAGCGGCGGTGTATTCTGCAGCTCCTGTCACTTCCATGCAGCAGAGCTGGACGCGACGCTGGAGGACCGTGGAGTACGCCGGACATGGAGGGTTTGTCGGGGTTAATAAATTGGTAATGAGGGACTTTGTTAGTGTTTTTTATTTCTAATAAAGGATTTTTCGGGTGTGTGTGTTTTTTAACTGTAATTTACAGATTAATCATGGAAGAAATCTCGGGGAGACACCTGACATGATTAATCTAGGATTTAGTGGCAGCTATGGGCTGCCATTAGCTCCTTATTACCCCGATTTGCCAACGCACCAGGGTAAATTGGGAAGAGCCGGGTACAGCCCCAGAACTGTCGCATATAATGTATGCGGCAATTCTGGGCGGCTGCTGACTGATATTGTTAGGCTGGGGGGCTCCCCATAACGTGGAGCTCCCCATCCTGAGAATACCAGCCTTCAGCCGTATGGCTTTATCTGGCTGGCATTAAAATGGGGGGGGACCGCACGCCGTTTTTTTTTAATTATTTATTAATTTATTTTACTGCACAGTATAGACACGCCCACCGGCTGCTGTGATTGGGTGCAGTGTGACACCTGTCACTCAGCGTGGGGGCGTGTCTCACTGCAACCAATCATAGGCACCGGTGGGCGGGGAAAGCAGGGAATAGGAGATTGTTTAATGAGCGGCCGGCTTTTTCAAAATAGTAAAAGCCGCCGGTCACCTCCACGCAGCTAATGAAGGGAATAGCGCGATCAGCTGCTGTCAGTCAGGTAACTCCCGGCCACCGCTGGATCCAGCGGTGGCCGCGATTAACCTCAGTGACAGCAGCTGATCGCTATACTCACCTCAGTTGGTGCATGGAGCTGACTGGAGCGGCGGTGAGTAGCGCAATCAGCTGAGCTGTCACTGAGGTTACCCGCGGCCACCGCTGCATCCACCGCTGGATCCAGGTAACCTCAGTGACAGCTCAGCTGATCGCTATACTCATTTCATTAGCTGCGTGGAGGTGACCGGAGCGGCGGTGTATTCTGCAGCTCCTGTCACTTCCATGCAGCAGAGCTGGACGCGACGCTGGAGGACCGTGGATTACGCCGGACATGGAGGGTTTGTCGGGGTTAATAAATTGGTAATGAGGGACTTTGTTAGTGTTTTTTATTTCTAATAAAGGATTTTTCGTGTGTGTGTGTTTTTTAACTGTAATTTACAGATTAATCATGGAAGGAATCTCGGGGAGACACCTGACATGATTAATCTAGGATTTAGTGGCAGCTATGGGCTGCCATTAACTCCTTATTACCCCGATTTGCCAACGCACCAGGGTAAATCGGGAAGAGCCGGGTACAGCCCCAGAACTGTCGCATCTAATGTATGCGGCAATTCTGGGCGGCTGCTGACTGATATTGTTAGGGTGGGGGGCTCCCCATAACGTGGAGCTCCCCATCCTGAGAATACCAGCCTTCAGCCGTATGGCTTTATCTGGCTGGTATTAAAATTGGGGGGACCGCACGCCGTTTTTTTTAATTATTTAATTATTTATTTCACTGCACAGTATACACACACCGGCTGCTGTGATTGGTTGCAATGAGACAGCTGTCACTCAGTGTGGGAGCGTGTCTCACTGCAACCAATCATAGGCGCCGAAAAGCAGGAAAGCAGGGAATAGGAGATTGTTTAATGAGCGGCCGGCTTTTTCAAAAGAGCAAAAGCCACCGGAGTTTGAACAGCTGTGCAGCGCCGCGGCAGTGATCGGGGAACGGTAAGTAAGAGAGAGGGGGGGGAACTGACCGACAGACTGTGAGAGGGGGACAGACAAGACAGAGAGAGACAGACCGACGGACTGAGGGAGATAGAATAAAAAAAAAAAAATGACCGACATCGCTAGTAAAAAGCACAAAACGTGCGTTTTGGACATCGGAGTGCCACACAAGGTTTTCATGTAAAATCTTTCATGTATTAATCTCAAAAAGTAACATACACCAGCTCTATCTCACTATTGGGTATGTGCCCTTAACATTTCCGCCATGAAAATTCATTTTGGTGTCATTTTGGAAGGTTTTCTGGTGAGTCCGTAAAAATGGCGTAAAACTCGGACAAAATTGTTCACATCTGTGACTTTTGAGTGATAAATGCTTCAAGGGGTCTTCCCCATGCTGTTGCCATGTCATTTGAGCACTCTTCTGAGACTTTTGTGACATTTTTAGGGTTTCTACATGCTGCCGGGGGGTCATTTCACAAAAATACTCGGGTCTCCCATAGGATAACATTGGGCTCGGTGCTCGGGCCGAGTACACGAGTATCTTGGGAGGCTCGGCCCGAGCTTCGAGCACCCGAGCTTTTTAGTACTCGCTCATCACTAATTGTAATCTTACCCTGATGATATTGAGTTGACTACTGAACAGTCCTCCATTATAATTTTGAATACAGATTATTAAATTTTTAAATATAGTGATATGAAAATTAAAGAAAAATATCAACTATTTTTTTCCGAAAATATTTTTAACATACAATTTAAACACGCACTCCCATCAAAACGTTTGCTCATTTTGCCCTTCTACTTAGTTAATGTTTCTCTTTTCCGTTAAGTCTATGACATCATGTGATTAAAACAGACTAGTTGAATCCTTCTAAGTTCTGTATAGAGACAGGAGGTCTTTTTTCTTTGTGTAAATGAATGCCATCTGCAACAGAGCCAACTCAGTGGTGACTTCACAGGTTTCTATTATTTGGGAACAAGGAGGAGGGAACGGAATGGGTACCTAGAATGCAGTACAGAAATTAAAGGCAAACCAAATGAGAAGACAGTTGGCAATAATCACAGTTACAATCAGTCGACTGATCAGTTGCGAACATTCACTGAAAAAGTTGGTGAAAATATTCTGATAATAATAACCCAACATCAGTGTCACCCTACTTGTAGTCACAGTATAGAATTAAAGCAGTAAACTTGAGCTCTAAATAGGTATATCTATGTTAACGATATACTAAGGTTGGCAAAGTTGTGATGCACTTCACCACATCAACAGTCCAGCTCCCAGCTCTAGTAATTTGTTACTCTCTCTTTGTACTGTACTGTAAGGTGGGAAGAAATGGCCAAGCTTACTTGAAAGCTGCACTGGAGCCAATGTTCTTTCTCCGGTCTCCAGTCCTCGATGTCTGATCTATGGTGCTTAGATAAAAAAAAATTGGTCTGCACTCAGGCAAGTGGGTGGTGGTGCAAGTGAAAAATGGGTCCAATCCAAGATAATAAATATATTCACTGCACTCATAGATTGTGATGCAAAAAATGTTTACATTTATTGAGGCGACTGTGAAGTCATTCGATGTTTTGACCCCCCCTGGGTCTTAATCAAGAGTAGCTTAAAGATGGGTGCCTGGGATATGGACATTTGAGTGGATTATAGCGTTAGGAGAGAATACCTTGAGGATAAAGGTCCTGGGTTTATCCAGCACGGCAGCGCTGTGGCTGGTGATATGGTGTATCCTGATACCGTATCAGCATACACCATATCACCAGCCACAGCGCTGCTGCGCTGGCGAAACCTTAACCCTAAAGTGAATATTTTCTAGTGACTCGTTCTCTTTAAATATGACAACAATAGATTACTGGGGGAATGGCAATAGAAAGGCAAGCATGTTTATCAGAGAAACAAAATCCCTTCTATTACTTGATCAGAAGGGATGACGTAAGTCATGCCTCCACCAATAAGATATTGATGACCCATTCTAAGGAAATGTGATCAACAGCATGATATGCATATATATATATCTTACCTATATATATATATATATATATATATATATACATATATATATGCATATGTATATATTGTTTTTTATATATATATATATATAAAAAAGGCTGTGTTTAATTTACATTTTCTCTTTTTTTATCTTACAAAGAAATGAGCTTGTAACGTTCCAAATGAACAGTCCAAAGAGTCAATGACCAGATCGTGACCAATTTGGTAAACTGTACAGAACAGTTACCTTGTAGCTCTCCATCACTTTCAGTGTCAGGGTCTAGCTGTGTAAGGCCGGTATTGCAGTCATTGCTGTCAAGGCTCTTTAGAACGTCCACTCGATAACTGTAACATAACGATCTCAACTTATAACACTATATCATGACTTACAAGACAAGAACTACTATAATTGAATCACTAGTATAAAAAATGCATGAGCTTCCTCCTAGTGGATTTTTTTTTTACTTTTGTCTCTTCAAGCCTTCTGCCATTTTCTTCATGAGATTATAAACAAACATGTGTAAGTGAAGGCCTCTCACTCATCACTAATACCGCCAGTCAGAAAACTACTTCATGTGGTGAAACTGTAAGTGATTTGACTGTTCTGGGACAGATATGATGTATATACTTTATTCGACAACCCCCTGACAGCTCTACTGCCAAATTCTGAATGGACATTTTGTTGTAGAGAAAGAAAAAAAAAACACAGATAAGTATGAAGAGAACAATATAGAGACGAGCGAATCCTTGGAAATTCGAATTGGCCATCTTTGCCTAATTTGAAAAAAAAAAATTGTTTAACAGCGAGTCACAAGTACTGCAAAACCTGCAATTTCCCTAAATAGACATTGATAACACTTTGAGGACTGTGTCCAACCCCTTTGGAACGCTTTAACACAAACTTGAATCCTTAATAGTGTTGAGCGGACCCGAACTGTAAAAGTCCGGATCCGCGCGGTTTCTGCGTCCGATCCGGATCTGACCTGGACCTGGGAATATCTCTCTCTCTCTCTCTCTCTCCCTCTCTCTCCCTCTCTCTCCCTCTCTCTCCCTCTCTCTCTCTCTCTCTCTCCTCCCCATTGATTTACATTGGGCCGGATTCCGGGTCCGATCCGGACTTCTGTGACAACCCGCGACGGATCCGCTGGACCCGGATTATTAGCAATCCTCTCAACTCTAATCCTTAATAATGTCAACAGGACCTTAACGCATATGGCTATGGGTAAAAGGAAATGTGACCGATGGTAGCCAACAGCTTTTTTAATAATGCACTGCACAGACACACTTTGAATGGAATGGCAGTCACTTTAGCAGACATTGCCTCTCACAGTGCACTGTGCGGCCATGTATTGACGCAGAAAGGCCAGCACTGTGTCTTTAATTCTGCTTGTGTGCCGACCCGGCTATGTCAAAGCTAGCAGACACAGTGCACTGTGATGACCATAAATGCTAAAGTTATGGCCATCACGCAGCACCGAAAACGAGACAGGTGGCCCTGTACTGCTGCTGGAGGTTGGGAGGCATTTTTCCCCTGCCCTAACCTGTCCCTTCTACTGGGGGGCATGAAATGTTATTTAGCTTAATAGAATGCAGCTTTGCCTTACCTTTATTGAAGAGTCAAGGAAGATGATTTTAGCTGGTGTCTACATGTCAGCCAGGACAAACCATAATTAGGCCCTCTAAACCGAGAGTGTACAATCTGCAGCCTAGAAGCAGACCCAACTCATCCAGTCATAGAAATGCTTGTCTGTGTGGGGCTGTTTGCATGTACTATCCACATTATTGAAAACAAAGGTGGCACACAGTCATCTCTGTCCCCCTATAAATTGTAGGTGAAAGGGTTCTCTTGACTACTCTTTATAACTCTAAAAAGATGTATATGAGTCACAGGTGGCCATTTATGCACACGGTGCTCTAAATCATAGTTTAAGGCATTTACCTGTACAATGGGGATAGTCACGCTCCTGCATGACCTTCCCATCTTCTAAGTTCTAATCGTGGATAAATGGGACCCCTATTATTCCATAGCTGCAAGTTCCCCTTTCTAGACTACTATTAGGCATTTATGGAATATAATTGTAATAAACCTAAAATGTGTCAGGTAGTAATAACCATATAAGTGTTATTGCGGCTTGCGGCACTTGGGAGTGATTCGATATGACAATGTAGCCCTTTAGATAAAAACGTTTGTGCACCCCTGTTCTTAACCTGTTGTTTCATGTGGTCTTGCAGTGTGGTACTGCAAAGTTTTGGAGACTCCATACTGAAGGCTTTTTTTCTACTTTTAAAACTGAGATGAGTATCAAGAAAATTAAATTATCTCCTGATCAACATTGCAAGAGTTTTGTGAAAGAATAAAAAATACTCCCTGGCATTAAAAATATTCAAAGATTTACACAATTCACAATGCATTTTGCAATGTTTTTACTCACGGTCCATTTTTTCCGGTCAGCGCCATGATTTTCTTATGCAAAATGCTCTAGGCGTGGCAGTCAACTTAATTATTGTCTATAAGTTTCTCTATTGGACCTGAAAACTGCATGAGAAAAACACAGGTAAGAAATTCATAGATAAAAATCACAAAAAAGCATGTAAAAATAGGCTTGTGTATGTGACAGTAGTTGTATCAAAAAGGTTTCCATAGTCTTAGTTACTTTACCCTTCTTAACTATTATCTATCAATGTCCTTTATTTTGAGAGGCCTAATCTTTCGCTTCTAGCAACTAAGATTTTATAATTAGGTCCATTTTTTTGTGTTGTGTTTGTAAAATGAATGTTTTCAAAACCGGAAATCATGTCATTGTCATTTTTAATTGAATATTCTTCCACCCAGAGAGCTTTCAAAACACCAATTTTCAAGGTTTTTCAAACCTAATTTGGCAAGTAATGGGTTAAGACTAGTGATGAGCGAGTACTAAAAAGCTCGGGTGCTCGAAGCTCGGGCCGAGCCTCCCAAGATACTCGTGTACTCGGGCCGAGCAACGAGCCCAATGTTATCCTATGGGAGACCCGAGTATTTTTGTGAAATGACCCCCCGGCAGCATGTAGAAACCCTAAAAATGTCACAAAAGTCTCAGAAGAGTGCTCAAATGACATGGCAACAGCATGGGGAAGACCCCTTGAAGCATTTATCACTCAAAAGTCACAGCTGTGAACAATTTTGTCCGCGTTTCACGCCATTTTTACGGACTCACCTGAAAACCTTCCAAAATGACCCCAAAATGATTTTTCATGGCAGAAATGTTAAGGGCACATACCCAATAGTGAGATAGAGCTGGTGTATGTTACTTTTTGAGATTAATACATGAAAGATTTTACGTGAAAACATTGTGTGGCACTCCGATGTCCCTGAGAAGAGACGTACATGAAGGCCTCTTGAGTCTAATGTGCCCATTTTGAGGAAGTGACTGAGTCTTTGTAGTATTTTCCTTTGCCAGGGCAGTCCAAAATTGTGAGGTTCACCAATGCCCCTGCATACAGACGTGCATGAGGGCCTGTAAACCTGAAGTGCCCATTGTAAGGAAGTGGGTCTATTTTAGTATAGCCCTTTGCCAGGGCAGCCAAAAATTGGGAGGCTCCACGTTGTCCCTGGATAGAGACGTGCATGATGGCCTGTAAACCTGAAGTGCCCATTGTAAGGAAGTGGGTCTATTGTAGTATAGCCCTTAGGCAGGGCAGCCAAAAATTGGGAGGCTCCACATTGTCCCTGGATAGAGACGTGCATGATGGCCTGTAAACCTGAAGTGCCCATTGTAAGGAAGTGGGTCTATTGTAGTATAGCCCTTAGGCAGGGCAGCCAAAAATTGGGAGGCTCCACATTGTCCCTGGATAGAGACGTGCATGATGGCCTGTAAACCTGAAGTGCCCATTGTAAGGAAGTGGGTCTATTGTAGTATAGCCCTTAGGCAGGGCAGCCAAAAATTGGGAGGCTCCACATTGTCCCTGGGTAGAGACGTGCATGAGGGCCTCAAAACATTAAGTGTCCATTGTCAGGAAGTGGGTGTATTATAGTATAGCCCTTAGGCAGGGCAGCCAAAATTTGGGAGGCTCCACATTGTCCCTGGATAGAGACGTGCATGATGGCCTGTAAACCTGAAGTGCCCATTGTAAGGAAGTGGGTCTATTGTAGTATAGCCCTTAGGCAGGGCAGCCAAAAATTGGGAGGCTCCACATTGTCCCTGGATAGAGACGTGCATGATGGCCTGTAAACCTGAAGTGCCCATTGTAAGGAAGTGGGTCTATTGTAGTATAGCCCTTAGGCAGGGCAGCCAAAAATTGGGAGGCTCCACATTGTCCCTGGGTAGAGACGTGCATGAGGGCCTCAAAACATTAAGTGTCCATTGTCAGGAAGTGGGTGTATTATAGTATAGCCCTTAGGCAGGGCAGCCAAAAATTGGGAGGCTCCACATTGTCCCTGGATAGAGACGTGCATGATGGCCTGTAAACCTGAAGTGCCCATTGTAAGGAAGTGGGTCTATTGTAGTATAGCCCTTAGGCAGGGCAGCCAAAAATTGGGAGGCTCCACATTGTCCCTGGATAGAGACGTGCATGATGGCCTGTAAACCTGAAGTGCCCATTGTAAGGAAGTGGGTCTATTGTAGTATAGCCCTTAGGCAGGGCAGCCAAAAATTGGGAGGCTCCACGTTGTCCCTGGATAGAGACGTGCATGATGGCCTCAAAACATTAAGTGTCCATTGTCAGGAAGTGGGTGTATTATAGTATAGCCCTTAGGCAGGGCAGCCAAAAATTGTGAGGCTCCACGTTGTCCCTGGGTAGAGACGTGCATGAGGGCCTCAAAACATTAAGTGTCCATTGTCAGGAAGTGGGTGTATTATAGTATAGCCCTTAGGCAGGGCAGCCAAAAATTGGGAGGCTCCACGTTGTCCCTGGGTAGAGACGTGCATGAGGGCCTCAAAACATTAAGTGTCCATTGTCAGGAAGTGGGTGTATTATAGTATAGCCCTTAGGCAGGGCAGCCAAAAATTGGGAGGCTCCACGTTGTCCCTGGGTAGAGACGTGCATGAGGGCCTCAAAACATTAAGTGTCCATTGTCAGGAAGTGGGTGTATTATAGTATAGCCCTTAGGCAGGGCAGCCAAAAATTGGGAGGCTCCACGTTGTCCCTGGATAGAGACGTGCATGATGGCCTCAAAACATTAAGTGTCCATTGTCAGGAAGTGGGTGTATTATAGTATAGCCCTTAGGCAGGGCAGCCAAAAATTGGGAGGCTCCACGTTGTCCCTGGATAGAGACGTGCATGATGGCCTCAAAACATTAAGTGTCCATTGTCAGGAAGTGGGTGTATTATAGTATAGCCCTTAGGCAGGGCAGCCAAAAATTGGGAGGCTCCACATTGTCCCTGGGTAGAGACGTGCATGAGGGCCTCAAAACATTAAGTGTCCATTGTCAGGAAGTGGGTGTATTATAGTATAGCCCTTAGGCAGGGCAGCCAAAAATTGGGAGGCTCCACGTTGTCCCTGGGTAGAGACGTGCATGAGGGCCTCAAAACATTAAGTGTCCATTGTCAGGAAGTGGGTGTATTATAGTATAGCCCTTAGGCAGGGCAGCCAAAAATTGGGAGGCTCCACGTTGTCCCTGGATAGAGACGTGCATGATGGCCTCAAAACATTAAGTGTCCATTGTCAGGAAGTGGGTGTATTATAGTATAGCCCTTAGGCAGGGCAGCCAAAAATTGGGAGGCTCCACGTTGTCCCTGGGTAGAGACGTGCATGAGGGCCTCAAAACATTGTTCCCATTGCAAAGGAGCGGGTCTCCTGTCGTTGTAATGTCCATTCTGCAAAGAATGGGCGAAAAAATTTACCACTGGGGGTATACCTGAAACAAAGGCCTAAGTATTGCAATTTGTAACGGTCATCATCATGGTGGCGCATGAGGAGAAGGAGGAGCAGTCCAGCGATTATCCAAAGTCCAGAAGTGTGTACCCATGGGTGACTGGAGGTACATGGCAAACTTTAAATTCCGCTCTCATTTGCTGGTGGTGTGGTGAAGTCTGGCCCAATCCAACCCTTGTTCATCTTGATCAGAGTCAGCCTGTCAGCATTTTCAGTTGACAGGCGGGTGCGTTTATCTGTAATGATTCCACCTGCGGCACTAAAAACACGCTCTGACAAAACGCTAGCAGCAGGGCAGGCCAGGACTTCCAAGGCGTAGAGAGCCAATTCATGCCACGTGTCCAGCTTGGATACCCAATAATTGTAAGGCACAGAGGAATGTCGGAGTACAGTTGTTCGATCTGCAAGGTACTCCTTCAGCATCTGGGCAAACTTAGGATTTCTTGTGGCACTACCCCGCACCTCAGGGGCTGTGGTACGTGAGGGGCTGAGAAAACTGTCCCACATCTTAAAGACTGTTCCCCTACCTCTGGCGGATTGGACTTGTGCCTCTCTCGGCTGTACGCCTCGGTTGTCCACTGATTCCTGACCTATGCCGCTAGCGTTTTGTGAGGGGAATGCTTTGCCTACTTCCGTGACTATGGCCTTCCGGAACTGCTGCATTTTGGTTGACCTCTCCTCCACGGGAATAAGAGACAAAAAGTTCTCCTTGTAGCGTGGGTCTAACAGTGTTACCAACCAGTAATGATTGTCGGCCAAGATGTTCTTAACGCGAGGGTCACGAGACAGGCAGCTTACCATAAAGTCAGCCATGTGCGCCAGACTCTTAACAGCCAGGACTTCAGTAGCCTGACCAACAAGATGACTGAACATGCTGTCCTCCTCCTCCTCCTCCTCCTCCTCCTCATCTACCCTGTCCTCTGGCCAGCCACGCTGAACCGAGGATATGACTGGTGTGCATGTCATATCCTCAATTTGGCCGGAGAGTTGCTCCATGTCTTCATCCTCCTCCTCGTCATAGTCCTCCACTGCACGTTGTGATGAGACGAGGCTGGGCTGTGTGTTATCACCCACACCCACTACTGTTTCTTGCTGCAACTCATCGCGCTCCGCCTGCAATGCATCATGTTTGTTTTTCAGCAGAGACCGTTTTAGAAGGCAGAGTAGCGGTATGGTGACGCTAATAATGGCGTCATCACCACTCACCATCTTGGTGGAGTCCTCAAAGTTTTGGAGGATGGTACATAGGTCTGACATCCATCTCCACTCCTCAGGTGTTATGTGTGGAGTTTGACCCATTTCCCGACGGCTTAGGTGATGCAGGTACTCAACAACTGCCCTCTTCTGCTCACATATCCTGACCAACATGTGCAGAGTTGAATTCCAACGCGTGGGGACATCACACACCAGTCTGTGAGCCGGAAGATGCAAACGGCGCTGAAAGCCGGCAAGGCCGGCTGAAGCAGTAGGTGACTTTCGAAAATGTGCAGACAGGCGGCGAACTTTTACCAGCAGATCAGACAGCTCTGGGTATGACTTTAGAAACCGCTGAACCACGAGGTTGAGCACATGGGCCACGCATGGAACATGTGTCAGCTGGCCTCGCCTCAAAGCCGCCACCAGGTTCCGGCCATTGTCACACACGACCTTTCCTGGCTTTAGGTTCAGAGGTGTGAGCCAGTGATCTGCCTGCTGTTTCAGAGCTGTCCACAGCTCTTCTGCATTGTGGGGTTTGTCACCTATGCAGATTAGCTTCAGCACAGCCTGTTGCCGCTTCGCCGAGGCAGTGCTGCAGTGCTTCCAGCTTGTGACTGGTGTGGAGGGTACAGTGGATGAGGATGCGCAGAAGGAGGAGGAGGCTGAAGAGCATGACATTCCGGAGCTGTAGAGTGTGGGTGAAACACTGACTGAGGTAGGGCCTGCAAACCTTGGTGTGGGAAGGACGTGTTCCGTCCCTCGCTCAGACTGGGTCCCAGCTTCCACAATATTAACCCAGTGTGCCGTCAACGAGATGTAGCGGCCTTGCCCACAAGCACTTGTCCACGTGTCTGTGGTTAGGTGGACCTTGGGTGAAACAGCGTTGTTCAGGGCACGTGTGATGTTTTGTGACACGTGGTTATGCAACGCGGGGACGGCACACCGGGAGAAATAGTGGCGGCTGGGGACCGAGTAACGTGGGACAGCTGCCGCCATCAGGTCATGGAATGCTTCTGTCTCCACCAGCCTAAAAGGCAACATTTCCAGCGCAAGCAGTCGTGAAATGTTAGCATTTAGAACTGTGGCATGTGGGGTGTTGGCAGTGTATTTGCGCCTGCGTTCAAAGGTTTGCTGAATGGATAACTGAACGCTGCGCTGGGACAAGGACGTGCTTGATGATGGTGTTCTTTCTGCGTAGGCAACTGCAGGTGCAGGAGTGGAGGAGGCTTGTTCGCAGGCAGCATGGACAGGGGATTGGCTCGCATGCACAACCAGCGAAGACGTAGCAGTGACATCAGCAAGCACTGCTCCTCGACTCTGTTGTACTTCCCACAAAGTCGGGTGCTTGGCTGACATGTGCCTGATCATGCTGGTGGTGGTCAGGCTGCTAGTTTTGGTACCCCTGCTGATGCTGGCACGGCAGGTGTTGCAAATGGCCTTTTTTGAATCATCTGGATCCAACTTAAAAAACTGCCAGACTCAGGAAGACCTAACATTTGTACAGGCACCTTGTGTCGTCGTGTTGTTCCGGGGAACGGTTGCCTGACTTCTGCCTGGGGCCACCACCCTGCTTCTTACTGCCTGTTGTGATGCTACACCTCCCTCCCCCTGTGCACTGCTGTCCTCGCTCTGCATATCCTCCTGCCAGGTTGGGTCAGTTACTGGATCATCCACCACGTCGTCTTCCTCTTCCGCACCCTGCTCCTCCTCCTGACTTCCTGACAATTGTGTCTCATCATCGTCCACCACTTGTTGAGACACGTTGCCAACTTCATGAGAACGTGGCTGCTCAAATATTTGGCCATCTGTACAGACGATCTCCTCATGACCCACTTCAATATGAGCTGGCGAGAGGCCAGAATGTGTGAATGGAAACGTGAACAGCTCTTCCGAGTGTCCAAGTGTGGGATCATTAATGTCCGAGGAGGACGTGTACTCAGCCTGGTGGTAGGAAGGAGGATCAGGTTCAGAAATGTGCGGTGCAGTATCACGGCTACTGACACTTGACCGTGTGGAAGACAGAGTGTTTGTGGTGGTGCCAATCTGACTGGAAGCATTATCTGCTATCCAACTAACAACCTGTTGACACTGGTCTTGGTTCAAGAGCGGTGTACTGCTGCGGTCCCCAAGAATTTGGGACAGGACGTGCGAGCGACTAGATGTGGCCCTTTGTTGTGGCGAAATTAGAGCTTGCCCACGACCTCGGCCTCTGCCTGCACCACCATCACGTCCACTTCCTTGTTCCTTGCCAATGCCCTTGCGCATTTTGCAATGCTGTGCACTGCTGACATGTATATTCACTACTTGTGCGTTATATCAAAGTTTCTGGAAATTGCACACAAGTGCACCTGTACGCTGCCACCAACAGGCACACACGTGCGGTTTTAAAAACCAAGCACGGACGCAATAAGAACCTAACAGGTTTTTTTGGGGAGCGACAATTACAGACAAGTCAGACACTATCTGGACTGTTTTACACTGTGTACACCAGCCCCAGATATGATGAAGGCTGGTATACGGTCACCACTACCCTGCCTGCCTGCCTGCCTGTATACTGGTACAATAGTCCTGACAAGGACTCTTTTGGTCACTAGCCTGTATTCAGACCTGGCTATACCCTGCCTGTATATAGCAACAATAGTCCTGAGAAGGACTCTGCTACTGTACTCCGACCTGGCTATGCCCTGCCTGCCTGTATACAACTAGAATAGTCCTGAGAAGGACTTTTGGTCACACTGTTTGCAGCCCTGCAACTGAAAAAGCTATAAAGGGCCGCAAAGCTTTCCCTGAATCAGCGACACTCTCCCTGCACTCACTGTCTGGATAGCTGTGAGCAGAGCACAGCGCGCCGGCCGATATAAAGGCTCGGTCACGCTGTGCAGGCCGGCCAATCACTGCAATTCCACAACTAACAGGGCTGTGGCATTGCAGTGGTCTGCCAGCCAATCCCTGCATGAGGGCTGGCTCTCAAAAGAGCGCCAACATGCAGAAATGAAGACCACGAGTACAGCACGAGTATCGCGAGATTACTCGGTCCCCGCCGAGCAGCCCGAGTACAGCGATACTCGTGCGAGTACCGAGTAGTTACAAGCATGCTCGCTCATCACTAGTTAAGACATATAATTTAGGACTATAAAGGCTTCTACCTAACTTTTTAATTTCTTTCCCCTCTGTAATCACACCTTTCAAGGGAATCTGTCAGCAGGTTTTTGCTACCTCATCTGAAAGCAGCCTGATGTAGGCAAAGAGATCCTGAATCTAACGATGTATCATTTAGATTGATGGGTTCAGCCATTTTGACACATACCAAGAGTTGAGATTTAGCCATGTAGCAAAGCCCATTCAACTGCCCCTGTCCACACCAGGCTTTCAGTGCACATTTCCATAGACAGACACTGCTAATCACAGAAGGAGCGAAGTCAGACTACAGCTCATGCGCTCCTCAGACCCACTAATGATAAAGCTAAGAGGCTTAAACTAAAACTGCAGGTAGACAAAAACAGACTTTATGATAAGAGACAGAGGACTTAATTCTCTGTTTTAACTCTTACAGCAAATTGTCTTCAGATCACATAGCAGAAATCTGCTGACAATCCCTTTAAGTGATATCCTGATATTGTCCATAAGCCATAATTGTTAAATGATATTTCATAAAATCTTGAATTTAGCGATTTTACCTGATGGCAGAAAGCATTTAATTGTAGAACATTGCCTAATAAATTTTTGAATGTTAAGAGATCTTAGACATAGCTGAACCTTCACTATTTTCTTTTCAATTTAAGAAAGTCATATTTGTATTCAAGGATCCTTGGTGTATAATTCAATATATACTGTTATACTAATACATTGTAATAATTTCTACTGACACTCAGAATTATGTCCTTCAAAAATGTATTCAGTCTAAAAATTAGTTTATTATTTAAAATATAAACTTTAAATTGACCATTTGGTAATTATGATTAATTATTGTCAATGTTGTTTTACAGTTTGGGGCTTTATTTGCCAAAACTAGTATATAAACATATGATGGAAAGCTTATAGAGCCATATTTACCCACATATTATTTACTACCTTTTCTTTCCCCCACTTCTAAAGCCTAGACAGTGGGGTATATCGGGAAATGTAGATATGCATTCACTACCTGATTTAATTTATATACATCATAGATGAGCAAATAGGACAAAAATTAGAAATTGCCAAATTATGTGGATTTTTCGGAAAAAATGATTGTTCCCTATTATACTCTGGGGCCTCGCTAGAGCTTGGAGCACAAAAAAACACAAGATGTAAAATGTTAAAAAAAGACTTATACCTCACTGCCCACTTTTTTGGCCGCTCTGCCGATCTCTCCACACTGTTTGGTCTTCCGCACCTTCGTTGCACAATCTTCAGCCCGGTGTTCACAGGAGACTGCTGAATACCCCAAATCCTAACATAGAGTGAACTCTGGGCCTGAGATGCGGTACGATGGATGCTCCGAAAACTGGACAGCCAACAGGGATAAGCTGAGGTGAGTAGTGAGGTGCTAAGGGTTTTTTTTAAATTCTCTTAACCTTTTGCTGGCCCCATACTGTTCAGCAAGATGGATGTCGTAGCAGGTTGCCATTTTTCTGAATTGATACTTTTCAAATTACAAAAATATCTGCATTCTCCAGAATAAGGATTTTTGTAAAATTGGAGTAGAATTCAATTCCACTATAATAAGTTCAAGTTCACTTATCTTCAATATAAACATGTATATAATTTGTCATTCAGGCTTAGGCTGAGTTCACATGTCCAGTAATCATTTGTTAGAACAGATACATTGTCAAAAAAGTTCTGCAAACTCAACTTTTTTGTCCATTTTTAAAATATTGATTTCTTGCAGGATCCGTTTTTTTAACATGGGAGTTTATGGAAAACGGATCCATTAACTGATTATTATTTAGCCATCTGTTTTTCTTTCATTTGTAATGGATCCTTTTTTTTCTTACTGGATCAGTTTCAAATAGAAGATAAATAACAATTTGTTAACAGATCCGTTTCCATAAACTCCCATGTTAAAAAAAAACAGATACAGGAAAAATCAATATTTTCACAACGGACAAAAAACTTTTTTACCCATGGATTCATTCTAACAGATGATCACTGGATATGTGAACTTAGCCAAAAGGCCACTTTACACACAACGACATCGCTAACGAGATGTCGTTGAGGTCACAAAATTCGTGACGCCTCTCTTTTCTCTTCTCAATCTGGTATTCCCGTTATATAAAACCTTTGGTAAACATAGAGAGGTCTTATTGTTGAAAATTTTCTGGTGTCACAGCTACTCTGTTATACACTGTCATGCATTGGTTGTGAATTGTATCGCAATTGACTCAGATTGGTACGATTCCATGTTTATTGTTAAATAAAGAATTTAAAAAAAAAAAAATTCGTGACGCACATCCGGCCTCATTGGCGATGTCGTTGCATGTAAAATGCAGGAATGACCGTTAACGATCAAAAATACTCACCTTATCGTTGATCGTTGACACATCGTTCTAATCCCAAATATCGTTGGTGTTGCAGGTACGATGTTGTTCGTCTTTCCTGCGGCAGCACACATCGCTATGTGTGACACCACAGGAACGAGGAACAACATCGTACCTGCGGCTGCCGGCAATGAGGAAGGAAGGAGGTGGGCGGGATGTTACGGCCGCTCATCTCCGCCCCTCCGCTTCTATTGGGCGGTTGCTTAGTGAGGCCACTGTGACGGCGGTTCGCTGGCCACAGCGATGTTCCTAGGCAGGTAAGTATAGTGTGACGTGTCCTAGCAATGTTATGAGACACGGGCAGCGATTTGTCCGTGACGCACAACCGACGGGGGAAGGTGCTTTCACCAGCGACATTGCTAGCGATGTCGCTGTGTGTAAAGTGGCCTTAAGAGCTTATGGAACTTGTACTGCACATTCCTGTAATTTGATATCAAATGAAACAAGAGACAATATCTTCCTGATGGATTCCATGTGAAAATCTGGAGCATACAAAGGAACAATAATGTCCTAGGGACTTATGTATGCTCTATAATGTCTCCAGAATTTCGCAAAGCTTTAATATAGCCAAGTGCTTGGCCTCAAATCTAGTTCAAGTTGAAACATTCAGTACAAAAATATTAACCATTGTTCTCAACACAAACCAGCAAAAAAGCAAATTCGCATGAGAAACTTGTGGATTTGCAACATATTTCATGCTGCGCTTCCAACGTTGTAATCTGTTGTGAAAATCGTCAGCAATAAAATTGACCCGTTGAGCATTTATAATTCACACCATAATTAGAGATGAGCGGACACATGGAAGTTCGCTTTGGCAGGTTCAACCAGACTTTGGATAAAGTTTGGCTCTGGACCTGGACTGTACCTAAACCCCAATGGAAATCACTGATTGGGCAGTTCGGGTCTCTGCCCACATAAAGCCAGCCATACACAAATGACTTCCAGAGAAGGGTGGGCGGGTTTTTTTTTGTTTGGTGCACACTACATCTGATCACGCTGTTGTTACCCCTAGTGCGAGCTGATCAAACACTGCAAGCGGCTTGCACTGAGCTGAGCACCAAGTGTACCTGAGCACAGTGATGCTCGCATGAGTGGTGTTCATATGTAAAGCATCCAAACTCTGTTTTTTGTGAAAAGTCTGTGTTTGGTACGAATATCAAACCTCAAATCTTGGGCTTGCTCATCTCTAGCCATAATTAATTTTACCCATTAATTCTGCATGGATTTTTTGGATCAGATGTGGTAAAAATCCCATCTATCTTGCATCATGTAAATCTACAATATTTCCCTCCTGTGTATGCATATGCATGAGCTTACTTATAACGCACCATCATATTCCATAACACTCTGCAGACTTTATCATAACTGTCCCGAGTGGGACTCATAATCCAAATTTTGAATCAGTATGTTGGGAGTGTAGGAGGAAATCCACACAAAAATGAGGATAACATACAAACGTCAAACTCTATCATTCTATGATTTCCAACTCTATCATTCTATGATTTCCAACTCTACCATTCTATGATTCCAACTCTACCATTCTATGATTCCAACTCTACCATTCTATGATTTCCAACTCTACAATTCCATGATTCCAACTCTACTGTTCTATGATTCCAACTCTATTGTTCTATGATTTCCAACTCTACCATTCTATGATTTCCAACTCAACCATTCCATGATTCCAACTCTACCATTCTATGATTCTAACTCTACCATTCTATGATTTCCAACTCTACAATTCCATGATTCCAACTCTACTGTTCTATGATTCCAACTCTATTGTTCTATGATTTCCAACTCTACCATTCTATGATTTCCAACTCTACCATTCTATGATTTCCAACTCTACCATTCTATGATTTCCAACTCTACCATTCCATGATTCCAACTCTACTGTTCTATGATTCCAACTCTATTGTTCTATGATTTCCAACTCTACCATTTTATGATTTCCAACTCTTCCATTCTATGATTCCAACTCTTCTGCTCTATGATTTACAACTCTACCATTCTATGATTCCAACTCTACCATTCTATGATTTCAACTCTACCATTCTATGATTTCCCACCCTACCGTTCTATAATTTCCAACTCTACCATTCTATGATTCCAACTCTACCATTCTATAATTCAAACTACCATTCTATGATCCAACTCTACAATTCTATCATTCCAACTCCACCATTCTATGATTCTATAATGGAAATCTTCAAACGGAAGGTGGATAAACATATAGCTGGGATGATTTAAGAAAACATGCACTTGCAGGGAGTTGGACCCGATGGCCCTTAAGGTCCCTTCCAACTCTACCATTCTATGATTTTATGATTCTTTGTAGATGTTGTCGTTAGTGGGATTTGAACCCAGGTCCCCAACGCTGCAAGGATACAATGCTAACCACTAAGCCACCATGCCACCCTTTTCTATATTAAATCCTGTCATACAAACATATACAATTTAACAAAGAAATATATATTGGTCACTTATTATTCCTGCAATCATACTAGCTACTTTTCATACTGTGGTCCTGATATTAAGAAATATGTAATTTAAGCAAATTTAATTTATTTAAGATAGATGAAAGGCAAAAATGTTTGGTTTCCAGCTTTGCTGGATGAGTTATAATCAGAATGATGCCATGGCACTGGGAATTCACATGGGTAAATTAAAAGGCTGGATATTTTTGTAAATGTTTAAATATTTCTCTGCAAATATGTAAATTTTTTATCTCCAATTATTTAGGATTGCACCAGAGTACCACATTTTTTTTTATTATTGCTAATGCCTTGTAAGCTTTGTCCTCTTAAGTCTACTCCCACTGCAGCCCAAAACACATATCAATGCTCTTCCCCTTTCATATCTTCTCATTTGTTCTTGTTAATTACTTGTGTGCCCCAAGCATTTTTAATGCTCATGTAGAGAGCTCTCGGCACCTTCTACTTACTGTCTTGGTGACTGACATTTTCCATGCTTTTGCCCACAGCATATTTTAGTTTTTTTCTCTTTATGTCCTATTGAGTTTGTTATAACATACGCTTCTGTTAAGGCAGAATTTTCAATCTGTGTAATTTGCGACTATCCATGACAATATTTTCAAAATAATTATTTGATTATTTCTTACTGTTACTCTTTGATTTATGATTTCGTGTTGTTACCATTGTGTATCTGTTGACAATTAAAGATATATGATTGTGATTTGTCTCTCTAATACCGCTACTTGTATTTACAGTGGATATATAAAGTTTACATGCCTGTTACAATGCCAGGATTTTGCCATGTTAAAATATATCATACCAAGAAGAGTCATTTCAGAACTTTTTCCACCTTTATTGTCACACATAATGTGTACAAATCCATAGAAAAACCAAGTGAAATAATTTTGAAGAGAAAATGAATATAACAAAACTAAAATAATGGGGTTGCATAAGTGGGAGCGCCCTCTTTTAATTGAAAATGTGGTTGTGTTTAGAAATATTCAATTACATTTACACTCAAGTTAAGCTCAAGTGCACATCTGCCATCATCTACAGTGATTCTGATTAACCCCATATGAAGTTTAGCTGTTCTAGTAGGATTTTCTTGATATTTTCTTAGTTGCATTTTACAGCACAGCCACAGTCCATAAACAGCTGACAACACAGCAAAGGGATCTCATTGTTGAAAGTTTTTCGTTAGGAGAAGTGTATATATTTCCAAGGCATTAGAGATACCTTGGAACACTGTAATGCTGGTCATCAATTAATGGCTTAAATTTAGTTGAAGTACACAAAGGTTACTTCAACAAAGTATTAGTTTTAGGGTGCATTTATTTATGCAACTACACCAATTTCATTCCTTATTTTTCTTTTTCCACCCCAAAATTTTTCAGCTTATTTTTCAATTGAATTGTACGATTATGGGTCACATTAGAGGTGGAAAAAGTTCTTAAATAATTTTTGGTATTTTTTTTAGAGGACAAATACCTGGCATATTAACATGGGTGTGTAAACACTTTACTTTTTATATCCACTGGATTTTTCTATAGCTATCTTTCAATCTATCCATCTTTAATTATTATACTACACATTAGAAAATGTTTGAGAGATTTAGATATTGGACAGGTGGAATTAGTAGAGAAAATCCACTGCATGTCTTGAAATTAAGAGGTTGTCCTCTACTTAGACATTAATGGCCTATCCTTAGGCTAGGTCAGCAACGTCTGATTGGCTAGGGTCTGACACGCTGCACCCCCACTGATCAGCTGCTTATGGTCCCGGCGGTGGCAGCAGACAGCTGGAAATGCTCAATTCTGGAGCTGCTCCGTCTTCTGATAGTGGATGCGCATACAAAATGGAGTAGAGAAGGGGTTAAAGCTGCGCATCAGCCGAAATGAAGATGTAGAGTGTTGATGAAGATAAACTTTCTTTTATTCCATAGGTCTACGCATTTCGAGGTGAAAACCTCTTCCTCAGGACCAGTACATCAACAAAAAGTTGCTGTTTGTTGATGTACTGGTCCTGAGGAAGAGGTTTTCACCTCGAAACATGTAGACCTATGGAATAAAAGAAAGTTTATCTTCATCAACACTCTACATCTTCATTTCGGCTGATGCGCGGCTTTAACCCCTTCTCTACTCCATTTTGTATGCTCATCCACGTGGGGCTGCCGCAGACACCATTATCTTATGCGCATTAGTGGTTGTGACTATCACAACCCTTTCAGGTGAGTTTACACTTACAGTTAAACCTCACCGACCTGTTTGGTATTACACTATCAGCGCTCCTTATTTTCAGATTTATACTGATAGTGGATGCGGCTGAGTACTGCACATCCGACTCCTATTCAGATCAATAGGAGGTGAATGTGCAGTACTCAGCCATGGCCAATATCAGAATATGGGGCAACTCCGGAACTGAGCATTTCCGGCTGCCTGCTGCCGTCACTGGGATCAAAAGCAGCTGATCGACTGGGACGCCGTGTGCTGTACCCTGGCTGATCTGACATTGATGACCTATCCTAGGGATAAACCATCAATGTAAAAGTAGTGGACAACCGCTTTAATTAGATTTTTCTTCTAGGTGTGGATCCACGTGTATATATATATATTTACCATTTCATTATGGTTTTTATATTTTTGTTCAATCATAAAATTGCATTTTTATATATGCCTAGTTTTTTATGTATGATATTAATGAATCAACAATTAGACAAAATGGAAAGAGAAAATGGGATCCAATATTATTTTCTACTACCACTGCCACTTAGTTTAGTGAGGTCACATTGGTCAGACTCTAAATCACTGATATTGTAGAAATTTCTTATTCATGTTTTTTACTTGGTAAACCTCTATAAAAAAGCTGATAAGATAAGATATAGACCACCGCGCATCCACTGTTCTATATCTTATCTTATTATAAAAATGTATTTATTTTAATTAGGTGGTCCACACACAGAACCACTTGATCACCAGCGGCTCCATTGTTCCTGTAGCTCCGGTGTTTATTTGATCATTTCTATAAAAACGTTGTCTTGGTTGATTGACCCATATGTTGGTCCTCTGATGACTAGGTGGCCAAAAATCACTCATGTTCACTTGTCATTATTGCACTGAATTTCAAGAGATGTTGTTCGCTCTTCTTGGCTAAAGGTCAAACTCAACTTTGCCTTTGGTTCTAGATTCTAGATGGCCGTCCAGTTTTCCTGACTTGAACAAGAGGTTTTTTAAAAGATTTTTTTGCAATTAGTCCACTTACCAATGCGCCGGATTCTTGAGACAGGACCATCTCATGGAGATATGGAAACTCGAGACTATTATGTGTATTTGGAGTTAATGTCTGGTAGGTGTAAGCAGCTTGCTTACAGAAGTGACTTTTTCTTCATTACTAACACAAGATGAATGTACTGATTCTTTGAGAGTTTTCCATGGATGGTTTTAAACTTAACACCATGTTAACACATCAAGCCCTCGGCATAAATTAATCAGAGTGATCTCAGGCGGACACATACCAATGCAAGTGCATTTATAGATTTTCATTTTAGGACTGATAATTAATTAGTATCTCACTGCTGGATACTAATCATATGCAAAATGTCTGGGACAGAATCTGATCTAAAAAAAAAAATATTAACACCAATTGAAATTAAAATGAAACACATTTCACATTGACCAGCACTTGATATATGTAAATGAATCCTATGTAGAGAGGAAAACGTCGGAGACACGTTTATAACTGTACGAATTCCTGGCAATTAGGCTTTACAGATTGTCTTTCTCTTTTTTGTTTAATAGAAGATTTTTTTTAGAGATAGATAAATACATATATCAGGAATAACTCCAATACTAATGAAGATAATAAGATACTTAGAATAACTTTAGAGATAACTTTTTTCTTAAAATACCTATTACTGTGTTATCGCTTTGTCATATCCAAGTGGTATGGATACACTACATGGCAGTAATTATATCTTATGGTGGTTTCTGTATTCTTTATTAAATTAAATTGATAACGTTCTCCATTGGATTCAATATGGGTGTCAGTTTTCAGACATAGTTGTCAGAAGATGTTAAAGGAAACATTATATTTTCGTCTGTATATAGGGGTCAGGCTTAAAGGGAATTTGTCACCAGATTTGTTTCTTATAAACTGCGGCCACCACCAGTAAGCTCTCATATACAGCATTCCAGAATACTGTATATAAGAGCACAGGCCACTCTGTATAACATAAAAAATACCTTTTATTATACGCACCTGTGGAGTGGTCGGGTCTGATGGGCATCCCTGGTCTCGGTCCGGAGCCTCCTCTCTTCCTTCCATCGCCTTCCTCCTTGTCAGTTCCATGTAGATGATGCCTCCTGCGTCATCCACATAGGCCTCCATTGCACTCCTGTGCATGCACACATCTCTCTGCTCTGCTGAGGGCAGAGCAAAGTACAGTAATGCACAGGCATGAGGAAAGGTCAATGATTGCCCATGCATGCTCACCACAATACTTTGATATGCCCTCAGCAGGGCAGAGAGAAGTGCGCGTCTGCAGGAGCACAATGGAGACCTCTGTGTGGATGACTTAGGACGCGTAATCAACATGAAGCAAGGAAGGAGGACGGTAATGGAAGAAAGAGAGGAGACACTGAACTGAGACCAACGATGCCCATCAGACCCAACCGCCGTGCAGGTGAGTATAGTAAAAGGTGTTTTTTACGTTATACAGAGCTTGCTAGGCTCTTATATACTGCATCCTAGATCACCGGCCTGCGCTGCGCTACACATATTTAGGATGTAAAATTTGTATTGTACTGTTGCTCTGTGTATAATGTTTGTACAACCGTCTTTCAGGTTTCTCCTCCAGAATATCCCCTTTAAAACAGCACTTCAGTGTTATTTTATCTTCTTTCAGTGCTGGGGTGGTGTTTTAAATCTAAGTCCCCTCCACTCTGCCTTATACTCACCCTCCAGGGCTTTCATCCTTTTTAGGAGCACCATCATGTGCCCGTAATATCAGACTGGCTGGAAGTCAGAAAGTATGTCACAAGTACTTAATACAAGTCTATGAGAGCCATAAAAAGGTCAGAAGAAGGCTCTCTTAGAGTTGTATTCAAATGTGACCTCTACTCCACTCAATAAAACACTGGAGCAGTCGGTAGGTCACAAATTACATGATACTTACCGGCGCTACACTGGAAACTAATGAAGATGGCAGCAGGTGAGTATAGGACAGAGGGAAGGAGACATATTTAAAGCATCAATCCAGTGCTGAAATAAAAAAAAAACACTAGAATAGTGCTTTAAGTTTGGTTAAAATTATTATATCTTTAACACAGAAATAATAACTAAATCTAAATTTGAGTATATGATACCATATTTTGTGTTTAATGAACAGAAAATGGATGATTAACACCTACTCAGGTGGATGAGTAAAGAATGGTTGTCCTCTTAATTGGTCATATTTAAACGATTAGAAGTAACTGTCCTACGTGTTTCAGCAGATATTGTTTTTTTTAGATATTTTGTGTTTGGAATGCTTGGGTATCTTTATTGATTAATATTTCAATTTATGTTTTTTTTTTAATTTTTTTTATGTATATTCTAATGAATATTAAACAGTAAAGTCCCTTTCACCTAAGACCCAATGGGACTAATTGGATTTTTTAGACATCCAATATATATAGTGCTTCTGAAAATACAAGTAAAAGTTGATGGTGAAAATGTATGCCAATTAGATGATGTGTTTAGCAGAACTAAAGAAAACCCCACTGGGCAGAATTATATTAAACTTTCAACATTACTGAGAGCTATTAGCCTTTAATGAGGCCACACATTAAACCTGGGGAACTTTACATTGAAATGACTTTAAGTTTTAGAATTTTCGTAGACCATTTGCCATTGTCATATGTTAATGTAACAAATATACGAGAATTCAATTCATTGGAAACATGTAAAATGCAAAATAATAGAGACCGTTGGGTTTCTTTGCTATGGCTTCCTGTAGAGCCTATAACAGACATATGATTAGTAATATTATTGTAATCTCTACTGCCTGATTATTGCACAAATGTAAATGTAATGGACCTACCAAATATATGTGTTACACATGTTACTTGTTATACATATATATTCTGCACCTGAGGTCTCCATTTACATTTTAAGCCTCCCCTAGGCCAGCCTTCTGTGCTGCCTTGTAACTACCAGGGCTTCCCATTGTACTAAACCTTTCTTCAATTTTGGGATGAGTTAAATACATGGAAAACCTTGAAGTTCGCATTAACAATCTATTTATTTACTTATCCTTAAATCATAGGGGTAGCCCGGAAATACAGCTGTCACCCAGAACTTATTATCTTTATCTATATATTTTACTAAAATGCCTACACAAAACATGTGCAAAGCCCAGTAAATAATAAATATATATTCTTTATTTAAATATTATTAAAAGAATGTTTACAAACTTAAATGCTAGACACGAAAAAAATTAACTCCCATACAAGTATTTCATATAATGAAAAGTAATGATGACATCTACTTTTTTGCATTAAAGAAGGATACTTGAAAAAGTAGAGTCTAAAGTTTACACTCCTTGATGAAGCTTGATGCGACACATGCGTCGGGTGCATTCTCTTTAGTCTGCATTGATACCATTGTGTATGTATTTTATTATGTGTCATTCTTCCATGTCATTTCTCTATTCATATAGTATGCAAGCATTGGACTTTTTACCGTTTTAAAACGTCCTTTTAATCATGATTCAAGAAACATTATATATTTTGTACTTACTGAGATCTGCACATCTTTCGTATATATGATGATCACGTCTGTAACACGCTATGGAATTAACAGCACTATATAAATAAGCAAAATAAAGAAATATATATAGATATTTTTGTACTTATTATGCATATAGGGTTTTTTTATTAAGCATATAGGATACCGAATTGGCAAAATACACTTGATTCACTATGTACAGACAAAGGCAGCTTCTCATCATTCATTTAACTAACTTCCCAGTTTGTAATTATTATACTAATCATTTGAACATGAGTAATAGTATGCAAAAAGTAAGGGGACATGTGCCTCCTTGTGGAAGCCCAGGCAAAACGCACAAAGCGCTTCAAGTTTACACTTATACACACAGAGACATGGGTAAGCATTTATTTAAGTGAATCTGTTATCTGCATGTTATGACCAACACTAGTATAGTATATAGCTACTCATGCGTACACCACTACTACAGTATTCATGAGTGTAACGCAATTATCTTTTGTGGAAGAAAGAGATTCTTCAGCCAATTTCCAAATAAAATATATAAAATAGTAAGCTTTATTCCAACTTCTTAAAATCCTACAATGTTTCAGATTATAACTTAGTCCTTATTCATGGATTTTATGCTGCCAGTTATCTTTTGTACCTTATTCTTCGTTGTGCTTGCTGCCCCTCTATACAATGTGCCTTTTTGTGCCCCTATATATTTGAGTGTTCACTTCTAACCCTGATTGTTTTAAACTTGTATTGTTTTGATATTTTTGGATAGGTGTTTGATATTTAATAAAGCAATGTGTTTTTTATTTAACTACTATATGGGTTCACAACTCCATTTTTTGTTGGATTCCCAGTTTATAATTATATATAAGCATAGGCAAATTTGTAAAGCAGGGTCAGGTAATGTGTATATGATACCGCCCCCCCCCCCACCCCCCCCATGGAAGCAGCCGGTTCGCTGTGGCTCGAGGTTCTCCAGACCCGGGGGTCGTGCGGCCACTCGAATGAAAAATGGGGGGTTATTTACAGGGGAGTTATAGTTCGTGACGCCACCCGTGGTGTGTGGTAATTACAGTAGGACTACCACCGCTGCTGTTGGGAGTGATGGAACGGGGCTGCAAGGTGTTGGAACCATCCACGGGTAGGGGATACCCTGGGACTCGGTGAAGGGGGTAGTGCCGTGGGGATGAAGGGGTCACTCTCGTACTCACTCAGTTTATAAGCAGACACTGACAACTGGGTAAACTAAGTCTCTGGGTACCGCTGCCGCTGAGGGGAGCTCGTCCGGATCCCGTCCCCAAGTGGTGCTGCCTGGTGATCCATGACCTGCCTCCTGGCACTTAGTTTAGATTTCAACTTGATGGGCCGGTAGCTTGGAACTAGCCGGACCCCGCTCCCTACTATGGCTAAGTAAGGGAGCTTGCTCTCAGGGCTCACGCTTGGGATTTTCTGGACCGTTTTTGGTTGGAAAGTCCTATCCCCCTCGTTGCGCTAATGCCCCGATTCTGGAGTGGTTGGGAATGGATCAAGAAGGCTCCGTTCTCCTCAGGTGAATTGTCGGGTTGCCTGAAGCTATTCCCCGACCTAGGGTCCGTGTACCCCGTCGTGCCTTTGGTCCAGGCTACCGGCTGTCCTCCTCGATGGGTCTGAGCACCTCGCCACAATTCCCTGCGACCAGGGGTCCGACTCCTCTAGGCCCAGAGCACCGTCTGCAACCTAGGCAGTTACTTCGGGAGTCCCCACTCCCGACTTCCTCTGAGCTCCTCTCAGTTCGAGGGCTACTGTCACCTCCTTCTCCCCTAACTGATTCCACTCAACTTCCTACACACCTCACCTCCCCTCCCTGACCCCCCAGGTGGGCGACTCTATTCCTCTCAAGCCGTCCACTGGTGTGTCAGGTTGGTGTGGTGCAGGGTGTCTCTAGGATTTTGATTTGCTGTTAGAGGCAAAACCACTTAAGTAGGGACCCAGAACCAAGAGGAAGGTGAAATACAGCACAGAAGGGCAGCTTGTGCAGTACCCTGTGACGACCTGATAGGCCAGGGGACGTCTCACACACACACACACATATATATATATATATGTATGTATATATATATATATATATATATATATATATATCTCAGAAAATCTGTGTGTGGAGCTCAAAGCTCAATGAATACAAAACCACAGTTTCCATCCAATATGAGTGAAATTTTGCCTTTAACACCAGACTAAAAATACTGCGAACTTTAAAACTCAAAATCTCCCCCCATTCATGAGAGTTTGCCTCCCCGAATTTAGGCTTTATAAAAATAAAGGAGAAAATGGGTGTCATTGTGTGGAATGCAAAAGCACAGTTTTTGCTCTAAAGGTCTTAAAGAATTAAAATGATAGCACCCAAAGAGTCGCTCCTAAAGGGGAAGTGATTTTGTAATTACTAAGGTGGGGCAACCTGATCGCTCCCTCTAAAGTCTGTAACTATAGCAATGGCTGTCATCAATCAATGCATAAGTTACTAGGGCCTCATTTATAAGAATTACCTCACACCAAAGATCATTCTGGCTGCTTATAGCCACTGCAGTAGTAACTGGGGCTCATTTATGAAAATAGCCTCACAGTAAGATCGTTATGATTGCCTATACCAACCAGAGTGCAGCTTTCAGCATTGAAGCTGCTGAGGTAAAGTGAAAGCTGCACTCTTGTTGGTTGCTATGAACAACTAGAACAGTCTGACTGGCTTTGAGGCAGTTTTCATAACTGAAATTTGGGATCCTTCAGCACAAACATTTTCTGCTTTATATCTATAGATTTACCTATTAGATCTGTAAGGGGTGGGCAGACCTCTTACAAAGAAGCACAGTTTACCCGGAACGTTGTTATTAATAAAAATGTTTTTATTGTTATTATATTGTGTTAGTGGGTCCCCCTAGTGGCCGGGTGGGACGGCTGTCTCACAGAAACAGGTGGTAGGAGGAGCCGGCAGCAGAAAGGGGAGGGAGGAGTAGTGTTGGGAAGGAAAGTGTGAGATCTAGAAGGCAGTTGTGTCCGGGATGGGAGAAAGGAAGCAGAGAAGGGGCAGAGTGTGGGAGCTGGAAGAATAGGGAAGCCGGAGAGAAAAAGGAGCGGGCGGAACCTCAAAGTGCGAAGCAGTGCCGGTGTGGGTCCGGTCTGTGGGTAGCCGTAGTGGGAGCCAGGTGAAGCAGAGTAGCCGGGCACATCCCCACTGGAGGAGACGTCAGAACAGGCTTTCCCCCCCAGCTAAGGAGAACGTGAAGTCATCTGTAACTGCCGGTTGTGGGAAGCGCTGTGAAATAAAGAATGTCTTTTATTTGCACCGAATCATGCCTGGAGAGTGTTTATACGTCGGACGACATCTGCACCACCACACTCTGCCCCACCAAGACATCTCCTGTCCCGATAGTGACGGCGGAACCAGGGGTAAGCCTGATAGAAGGGGCCACGACTACAAGCCCCGAGGCACCCCTGGCACCCCGTTACAGATCTCTGATCAGTGTGAGGAGATTACAAAGGGTCATAATACTAACGACTGTTTTTTAAAATTCTGCACAAAAAACAACTACCTATTGAGCAAGTTAATCCAAAAGTTCTGAACGCAAAACTGTCTCAAACAGCTGAGACAAGTGAACAATGCGAGTCCGCAGCTTGAAAGAAAATGGAAGAGACAGGATGAATCAAAGCCAGCTGAGACATCTGAAAAATGGGATTGTCGTCTTCAGGAGAATCGGATGAGACACGCTGAATCAAGGGATTGTTGGGACGAATGTACCATGGCCAATAAGAAAGCGGTTGAGGCTTCCATGCTGGGAGACTTTTGCAAAATGACTCCCTTAGTACTGGAGGTTGTTGACCACATTTTCACTGATATTTGTAACAATTTGAACAAAATTCAGTGGCTTTGTGAACATGCAATCCTAGCACCTAAAAACGATAGTGTCAGCTCCAAAAATCTAGAAATACAGGAGAGACTGCCCAGTCCAGCAACCATATACATGCCCATTGATTCAGTCATTGATAGTGAATGAGCCTTAATATATCCATTGGAGTTCCTGAATTCTTTGGAGCCTCCTAGAATGCCATCGCATAGGCTCACTTTAAGGCCAGAGTCACACTTGTGCATATCTCACTCGAGTCTCGCATCGCATCACCTGGCATGACCCGATGCTGTCCGGACCGGAGCGTCTCAGTTGCATAAAAATACATGCAGCTGATCCCCTCCTGTCAAGAGAGTGTGCGGCCATGTCGGGTGATTTGATGCGAGATTCGCACGAGTTACACACAAGTGTGACTACGGCCTAAAGCTAGTGATCCCAATTGTGTTGCTTAGTAACCTTGATCTACCAAAATTGTATTACGGCACAAGGTTGTGTGTTAAGAGTTTCATGCTGAACATTTTTGAAGCCATTATTCTTATGGGAAACTATAAGGCAGAAAATGTTTACATTCCGCATATCCCCTTACTACCAAGCGACATGACCTTCAATTTTAAGCATCTTCAGCTCCTAATGCAACGTGCACTGGTCAATCACTTAAAGTGGCGGCAATAATTTGGAGAGTGCTTCTTTTTCACTTGGTCAACTCTACGTTGCTTGCTCTAGGGTGGGTAACTCAAACAATCTTTCCATATATGCACCTGAAGGTAAAACAAAAAACTTTGTTGACCAAAAGGCAATGCAATAGACAGCTATGTATAGGGAGCTTTACACGCAGCGACATCACTAGCGTTGTCACTCGTGAAAGCACCCGCCCCCAACGTTTGTGCATCACCGTAGTGCACAATATCGCTAGTACCCATCCCACTACACTTACCTTCCTAGCGAAGTCGCTGTGGATGGCGAACAGCCTCCTTTCTAAGGGGGCGGTTTGTGCGGCGTCACAGCGACATCACACAGCAGGCGTCCAATAGAAGCGGAGGGGCGGAGAGCAGCCGAAGGAAAGTCACGCCCACTTCATTGCTGAAGGACGCAGGTACGGTGTTGTTCATCGTTCCTGGGGTGTCACACGTAGCGATGTGTGCTGCCTCAGGAACGACGAACAACCTGCGTCCAGCACCATCAACGATATTTGGGATTTGAGCGACGTGTCAACGATCAACGATTAGGTGAGTATTTGTGATTGTTAGCGGGCGTTCGTACGTGTCACACGCAACAACGTCGTTAATGATGCCAGTTGTGCGTCACAAATTCTGTGACCCCAATGACATCTCATTAGCAATGTTGTTGCGTGTAATGGGGCCTTATCTGTAAATCAATCTTACACCTTTGTCCATTAACCACTCATAGGTTACCCCGAGGGAAAAGGTGGTGAAGGGTTGCACAATGCTTCCCCCCTCTTAATTTAATGTGTTTGTGGAAGGAGAGTACATTTTAATATTTGATAAAAATTTGTTTAAAAATTTGTTGTTGTTTGCCTCAGTGTTACAACAAATTTGTAAAAATAAACAACTGTTAATGCCTAACTAAGAAAAAAGAAGAGTTGAAAAGAAACTAATTTTAAATCTTGAAGATGTCAACTTCAGGGTGAAACTTGAAATTTAGCGTTAGCAAGTGTAACCAACAATTTCACATATCATTTTCCCCTAGCAAAACTGTGGCTATTGTGATAATATTTATATATGGCTGAACAGTGACCCCGATAGTCAATGTTACTGGTGGATCCTCGGAATCCCAGTCAAACACTGCTGACACGTGTACAATATTAAAGGTTGCATTAATATCTTTCTGTAACATCCCTTTTAACAACATGATGAAGTTCATACGCACGGTCTTAAGAAATTTTCTGTTGGGAATATTATCACAAAAGCCTGGCTCTACGGATAAGTGGCCTGGCCATCCCTGTTGTCTCATCATAACTGTATCCTTCATGTCTGGTCCGTTAGTGTGCTTTGATGACTGAATCAGATCACCTATGGCCTATGGATTCATTTACTAGCAGACTGACACTTTTTGATTGATTGTCTCAAGAAATACTATGTAGTTCACACACTTTTTAACACCGGGGCTGATCTATGAGTCCTCCATTTATAGCACAATAGGTGATAAAATGCTACGTGGGTAGTTTTTACGTTACTAATAGAATACAAATGCTGATATACTATCGTAGTAAGAGTAGTAGAATACTGGAAAAGGATGATATGAAATCAAGGAACTAGTTACATTTATTATATTTCATTTTTAAAAACAAAAAGATAATTAAAACATGGTAGTGATTTTTTTTCCTTTTTTTAATTGATTTCCAATTGTTTAGATATTAAATAGATTATCCCAAGCATCTTTTTAATTAAATAGTAATTATCTAAAGGATTAAAATATATTCAAATAATTATTACAATGTATGCAAAAGGTTACTAGTAAAGGGGAAGTCTGATTAAAGGGGTTCTCCAAGAATGTAATAAAATGGCCTCCATCACGTAATTCAAACAGCAGTCCATCCTAGTCATGAGTCAGGACAGGTTGCAGTCTGAAGAAAGACAGCTCCATAGACCTGTGTCTCAACTGACAGAGCAGCAGTATCATAAGCAAACATACCTCCATGAGCTGATAAGAATGCCTATGACAAGAGACTGGCTTGCAAAGTCTCCTTAAGGAGAATAGTGTTCCCCCGTGGTCCCCACATAGCTTTCTCATGAGCCAGATCAGACACCCCCATACTTTGCACTGACGAGGGGCAAGCACCCCGAAACACCGTGTCTGCAAATTGGGATTCTGATCTGGCTTATATATCCTGAGTCATATTGCAAAGGATTGTTGAAAATCCACTTATGACTTTTAGGATCGCTACTTCCAATAGGTGGCGCTGTGCTAGAGTTTGTCTCCTTTACTGGAGAGACAATTTGGATATGACAAGAGAAGGAATAAATCTTCTTGACTTATTGAGCACAATGGATTTTTTTTTCTCACGCCTCAATACTCCATGCTCAATAAGCCAAGAAGTAGTTTTATTTCTTCTCCTGTCACAACTCTTCACCTCGACTCAAGGTAAGTATGTGTGCTTATTATGATAAAGTTCCTGTCAGTTGAGACACAGGTTTTGGGAGCTGTGTTTCTTCAGATGCAGCCCATATTAACATGTGTTAAGGATAGCCTGCTTTGTTAACTACATGACAGAGACTATTTTCTTACATTCTGGGACAAGCTCTTTAAGACACTTTTTTGAAAAGAAAACGATCCAACAAACAGCTGATCACTGCATTTCCTGCCCACATACCACCAATGATCATCAGTTTTGATACCTATGATTGGCATCATATTTTCTCTACAGTGAGCAGAAATGTAGTGTTAAATGGTGACTAATAATATGAGCAAGTAACCATGTAATACATAGTGGCTAAGGCAGGACCGCAAGAGGTGCTCATATTCAAAAATTCTACTCTATGATGTCCATTTTCCCAAAAAGGCATACTGTAAAAAAAGGGTTCTTTATGTAAGACAACAGTGTATTCAATGATTGCCTAGAATCCTCATATTTGGCTTTTTTAAGAAGCAGGAAACCTGTGTCCAGTGCGATATCTACAAATGTGGCACCTCCCATTCTTGGATTACAAATTGGATTGGAAGCTTGTTCTTTGTGTGACATGAGGCACCAGGCAAGGAAATCTGATTGTGACTTATCAATCAAGCTAAAAGGGTTGGGTTATGGAAAACAACCGTGGCAAGGAAGGCTTGGGAAGTGCTCTGTTATGCCCAGCACACTTAATGCATTATTTGTAGTGATGTGTGGACCCGGACAAAAGTAGTCGGATACCTTTACCGGGCCTGAAGTTCTCAGTGAACTCTGGCTAATGATTGGGATCTGGTAACTCGAGAAATTTATAAAAAAGGAAAAATAAAAAATAAAGCAAGTGCGCTATACTTATTGGGTCTCTGGAGCAGCTGTAACTGCTTCCAGGCCACTCACCCTTCTTCCGAGGCCACTCATTATTGCTCATCCATATTCACTGTGATAATATGGGAGGGATCCTATGCCAATTTTTTTATTTATTTATTTTTATACCACGATAGTAACCCGCAGACGTCAATGATTGGTTGCAGACAGATGCTGTTACAGGCTGGGGGCGCGTCTGACTATAACCAATCACAGACGCCAGGACTGCCATTGGGTGGGGAAAGCAGTGAATATGGATGAGCAATAATGAGCTGCTGTGGAAGAAGAATGAGTGGTCTGGAAGCAGTTACAGCCACGTCGGACACTCGGTAAGTATTGCACTCTTGCTCTAATCCCCATATCCCTTCTACCACCATTTTTAAGTGCCGGATTATAGGTCCCCTTAGACTTGTATGGGGACCGGCATATGGCCAGATATCTGGGATCAATTCCGGGCCGGAGTTGATTTGTTAGTCCCGCCAATAGTGGATATCTAAGAGTTTACTTTACCCATCACTACTCATTTGCATATGAATTAAACAAAGATTTTTTGAGAATGCAGCAATAGATATGAGTCATAAAGCTGTTGATGGATTTATTTTTTTAAACCCTCCATGCCCATTTATGATGTTTAAGGTGGGTTGATCTTTTTGGCAAATTGCCCAATAAAATTATTAATAATTTATTCTGACATCTGTACCAATGACATTTTTTGCCATGATCATCCTGTTTAGCATGATACTTGGCTTCCACAGAAATGCCATTGGTTTTTCAGATACAGTAACAAACCACAGATGATGAGAAATACGACTCGGAGGTTAGGCCACATTCACAGATCAGTATTTTGGTCTTTATTATGAATCAATATTTGTAAACCTAACCTGGAATGGAACATAACTAGGGATGATCAAATACCTCAAATATTCGGTTTCACGAATATTTGCCGAATAAATTGCCGCTATTCGACTATTCGTGAACATTCGATGCGCAATGTAAGTCTATAGGAAACCCCGAATAACAACTATTCGGAACTATTCGGGCTTCCCATAGACTTACATTGCGCATCGAATATTCGCATAGTGGCGACCTATTCGGAAAATATTCGCGAAGCTGAATATTTGAGGTATTCGATCATCCCTAAACATAATGGAATATAAATATTTACACCTCTGATGTCTTGGCACCACTTCTAGATCTGATTTATAAGTACAGATGCAAAATACTGACCCAAATAGGCAAATGTGAATCTGGTCTTTGGCTGAATATATAAAAAAAATCTATAGACGGGCTTTCAGATAAAATTCTGCACTCTGTGACCTACAAATGGCATCGACTTTCTCTAATCTTCCTAACCTTAAAATAGTTTTGTGCGTTTTCCGACAGATTAAATCTAATTCGCTATCATTTCGGAATATAAGCAGAGTTTATCATCATTAAACCTTCCCCTATGCTCATTTTCAGGCATGCCATTAACTTTAATACCTGGTCAAGAAATCCAATATGACAGCGATGCGAGGAGATGTGTGAATTTACCGCTCTTCAAATAAACTAACATCTAAAGGTTTTTTCGGGATGATTAGAACCATACTTGTTAAAAAGAGGCTAAATCTAGCTGGGTGTTCATATGCACAAGAAAATGATCACGCCTGCAAGCATAAGTATTGCAAATGTCTGCTTGTTTCTTAACTTATTATTTTTGGCAGGGATGCATATGTTCTCTGTGCTCATTCCTTGAATCCAGCTGATTATTATTCCAATCACCAGAGGAAGAGAGAGTCACATTAATTTGTAGTAATTAATAGCACTGATGCATTTGACAGCACATGTTAACAAGCCTCTTTGATTGTTTGAATCTCTAACCGCGGCCCTTCTTGTTTGCATCACCTCCAAGGAATTCATAATATCAAAGCTTAACGGTATCTGATACTTGTCAAAATGCAATTTATAAAAGTTTAATTCTTTTATTGATTTAGTTTGGTTTTGATGCCTGCAGAGTCAGCTCCCCTGACAGAACTTAGCGGATTCAAATGCTTGTCACCAGCTCGGCCTTCTTTTCACAGGGAACAATTGCCATAGGCCAAGCCAACAGGCATGGTTTAATTGCCATTAATTAAAAGCATAAATCTCTTTTTTCTTTACTTGCTCAGCTCTTAAAGGGGCTGCATCTCTGTCTCTTTTCCTGTGTTTGGAAGAAGAGCTCCTGGCGACCAAAATTAACCCGTTCCCTATCTCAAAGAGCAAGCTTTTGAAGCCCGATGCCTATGATCTGCTACTGAATGCATGCAGCTCGGTGATATTTAACAAACTGGAATTTTACTTTATTGCACTATAATGAGGTCAAATGTATCCCTCCATGGGTTGTACACATGCCTAAACGATTTCTGATCCAAATTATTTATGACAGCAAATAATGTGGCAGCCAAATAAAATCAGCTCAACTCACTTAAGACCAACGTGTTACATGTATATATGTGTGGGTTTATATGTACAGACAATTCACAAAATACACAATACTTCAGTAATACAGATATGCTGGGTGTGAAGATTAAAGGGAATGTGTTAGCAGGAAACAACCTATTGAGCAAAACAGATTTTTTTTTTGTTAATTTTATTCTGCAAATATTTTTGTCACTGTTTTTTTTTGCTCTCATATCACAATTTGCATTAAAAATTAAAAAAAGAACTCTTGCAATTTTCACACTGGCCACTGGGGCTTTATATTTCTATTGTTGCAGGAAATAACACATGTGTAAAGTCAGAATGACTGAATCCTGTCTTTTGTAATGAACAGATGCAAAGGTCATTGTGAATGGATGGAGAGCAGGGTCAATCTCCTATTGTGGTTGGTGGATCCAGTATTATCAACTATGTACCTGTAATTGTAGGGCTTTTGTAGGCTCTATCTTTCTATTGTTTCAGGAAATAACACATGTACATAGCCAGAATAAGTGGATCCTATCTTTTGTCATTGTGAATGGATGGGGAGCAGGGTCAGCTGAGACATCACCTATTGTGATTGGTGGATCCTGTATTATCAGCTATGTACCTGTCATTCTAGGGCTTTTGTAGGCTCTATCTTTCTATTATTGGAGGAAATAACACATGTACATAACCATAAAAAGTGGATCCTATCTCTTGTAATGAGAGGGTGCAAAGGTCATTGGGAATGCATGGGGAGCAGGGTCAGCTGTGACATCACCTAAATTGGTGGATCCTGTATTATCAGCTATGTACCTATCCTTGTAGGGCTTTTGTAGGCTTTATCTTTCCATTGTTTCAGGAAATAAATGTACAAAGCCAAAATAAGTGGATCCTATTTTTTTGTAATGAACATGTACAAAGTACATTGTAAATGGATGGGGAGCAGGGTCAGCTGTGACATCACTTATTGTGATTGTTGGATCCTGTATTATCAACTATGTACCTGTCATTGTAAGGATTTTGTAGGGTCTGCCTTTCTATTATTGCAGGAAATAACACATGTACATAACCATAATAAGTGGATGCTATCTCTTGTAATGAGAGGGTGTAAAGGTCATTGTGAATGAATGGGGAGCAGGGTCAGCTGTGACATCTCCTATTGTGATTGGTGGATCCTGTATTATCAACTATATACCTGTCATTGTAGGGCTTTTGTAGGCTTTATCTTTCTATTGTTTCAGAAAATAACACATGTACATAGCCAAAATAAATGGATTCTATTTTTTTGTAATGAACATGTACAAAGGACATTGTGAATGGATAGGGAGCAGGGTCAGCTGTGACATCACCTATTGTGATTGTTGGATCCTGTATTATCAACTATGTACCTGTCATTGTAAGGCTTTTGTAGGCTCTATCTTTCTATTGTTTCAGGAAATAACGCATGTACTTAGCCATAATAAGTGGATCCTATCTCTTGTAATGAAAGGGGACAAAGGTCATTGTGAATGGATGAGGAACAGGGTCAACTGTGACATCTCCTATTGGGATTAGTGGATCCTGTATTATCAACTATGTCATTGTAAGGCTTGTGTAGGCTCTAGCTTTCTATTGTTGCAGAAAATAACACATGTAAATAGCCTTAATAAGTAGATCCTATCTCTTGTAATAAGAGGGTGCAAAGGTCATTGTAAATGGATGGGGAGCAGGGTCAGCTGTGACATCACTTATTGTGATTGGTGGATCCTGTATTATCAACTATGTACCTGTCATTCCACAGCATTTGTAGGCTCTATTGTTCTATTGTTTCAGAAAATAGCACATCTACATAGCCAGAATAATAGGATCCTATCTTTTGTAATGAACAGGTACAAAGGTCATTGTGAATGCAAGGGGAGCAGGGTCAGTCCTGACATCTCCTATTGTGATTGGTGGGTCCTGTAGTATCAGCTATGTTCCTGTCATTGTAATCCTGCCTCTGATGATAAGGATCCTGCTGAAAACTACCTCTCACAGTACAAGAGTCTAAAATATCCCCAGTGGCCAGTGTGAAAATTATAAGCTAGCTTTAAAAAATTATATATGTAATGTAATAAAAACTTGATTTAAACAATGGGTCAATTTCTGATGATAGTTTCCCTTTAAAAATAACAATTCTAGTAACATAATATTGGTAATCCATCCATATAATCATTCATTGTTTCTACATTTTGGGGGTCCAACATACAGCACCCTCAATGTTCAGATGTTGCAAGCTTCGGCAGCGGCTAAATAGGGTACATAACAGAACAATATAATTTTGTAACGCACTGTCAGGCACTGCAGATCAGCTGCCATTATTGGAATAGAGTCTGATCTGCAGTGCTCACGAGCACTACAAGACCTCCGTCCGATTCCATTTGTAGTCATACAGAGTATTTTCATCATTGGAATCCATGAGAAAAAATCATGAAATGTAACATGCCATAATATGGAAAATAGATTTCCATGTGGAGGCAGCACGTCGTATAAAAGTGATTTCATGTATGGGCAAAGTCAATCTCAAAACTGGTCAATGATAGGCAACAAATCGCAAATTGATAGAGCTGAGCAAAAACATGTACTCTCATCTGGTCTGACATCCAGTCCAATTCTTCCTATCCACCAATAAATTGGAGGGTTTTTTTAACTCAAAGAGAGGCATTAGAGTAGATAGGGACCCAACATAAGAGATACGCCTTGACGTTGGTTGTTGGGCTCACATAAAACTAGCCTTTTTTTATATGCTAGGTATGTTAATTTTAAAAGTATTTTCTTAGTAATGCGTGTTCATATTTCTATATTCATTGTTAATATATCTTAGCATTTCAGAGTGTGACTGTTTTTTTATTTGTTATAATATATCTCAGGTTCAGTATGCACCAGTTCACACTTGCATGTTAGGAAGTGCCATCAGTCTTTTTTACTTACTTCAATCTCCCGTAGCAGCCTAGACCATAGTAGTCTTCACTTTTTCGGTATCTCCAGTCTAGCATCCTGGTCACCTTTTGCCCCTAATTAGATCTGTGACGTCATGACATCACATGAAGCCTAGTCATTGAGTCTCATGTGATATCATGATGTGTCTTTTTACTTTACTTACTTAATTCAAACCTCCCTGGCAGCCTAGACCAAAGCAGTCTTCACTTTCTGGGTACCCTCAGTCCAGCATCCTGGGCACCTTTTGTACTTACTTACATGTGTGACATCATGACATCATGTGAAGCCTAGTCATTGAACCTCATGTGACATCTTGATGTCTTTACATTGAGAAGCCTAGTAAGTACAAAAGGCAACTTGAAGACCGGGCTGCGAATTCTGGACTTAGAAGTGAAAATCAGCTGCCATGACTGATCACACCAGACATTGGACAAGGCAGGATGGGTTTTTAATTAACTCTACAAAGTGAGCTACAAATTGGTAAAAACTTGCATCAGTTGAAATAATTTTCTGATATTTAAATAAAAAAAAAGTGTGGATGAAGTCTGAATAGCAACATAAAGCACTGTTGTGGTGTCATGGGGTATGAAAAGAGATAATAGGGGCTCATAGGCTGGCCCTCCGACTTGAGACCCTATGCTGTTCCATATCTCAGAGGTAGGCTTGATGGTAGACAGGTCTGAGTCCCCAGCATGACCCTGACTCCTGTGCGAGCCCTGATCTTACAATCCTCTCCCCTACCCTTCGGGCGGGCCAGAAACACAGTAATAAAACCCCACAGAAATGACAAAGACAAGTGGGGACAAAAACTCGTACACACTGCACTCAAACACAAAGGAGAGACAATATGTGTACAAGGGGATAAAGAAAAAGGAAGGAAGTAAACACATGACAGGGGAACTTCCACACTACTCAAAATCACAACTACAGATCCCCATAAACAGGATCACACCTAAGACCAGAATCACTGAAGCTTATGCTGAAACTATAATTGGCGCTAAACAGCAAGGTCCAGAATCTTATATACGAAGGAGAAGACTGTGATTGGTAATTAGCAACCTAAGCTCCTAGTAGAGTTGTCCAGGTCAGCAGGAATTAACTCCTGCAGGACTGAGGAACAGAGCACATGAAACAGCTGACGCCCAGCTCTGTCTGAATAACTAGGAGACATCAGGTTGCCTGTCAGGCTCAGCAGTGTGAGCAGAGCCTGACGCCGCTGTGACACCTAATGAGTCTGAACACCTTATGACACATGGTTCCATAAATTGGAAAGAGAGACATTTTTGTGTGTCACCACATTTCTACATAAAGCATGCATTTGCAGTAGTACAGTGTAACATCTGCCCGACCAGTCTCAGAATGGCTGTTTCAGATAGACTAGAGGCTAGCCGCCCACTCAGCAGGATCCCGAGAACCCTGAAACTCTTTACCCCCTGTACAGGGATCTGGAATTACTACAGGGCCTTGGAGGTTGCTGTCTATGGAAGGCTGCAATCCTGAGATGAGTAGTCATCAGGCAGGGTCAAAGCAAGAGGTACAAAAAATGGGCAAAATCGGAAGGCAGGAGAAATGTCCAAAAAATAGGCCGAGGTCAAAACCATGATGTCAGACAGGGTGCAAAATCAGCAGGCAGAAGAAATGTCAGGAAACAGGCAGAGGTCAACAAACACCAGGAAGTATAGCAGAAAACTAGAAGGGTGGAACCAGAGTGGCAGCAGTACAAGTACACAGGACTATATCTGGCAGCGACCAGCAGACTGGAGGAGGAAAAAGAAGGATGTGGTGCCTTCCCATAGGCCATAGCTGAAAGGTGATAACTTAAGCTGGAATGCACATGCCACCAAAGTCAGCCAGTGGTACTGCAAGTCCTAGTGAAACCCAGCTTAGTGGATGGGTGGAGCCTGCACCCACCAGAGCCACTGATACTGACTTTCCTCCCTTTCACCAGCACCGTCCATGGTGGGAATATGGCAGCGCCTGGTGACCGAAGCAAAAGTCACAGGTGGAGACGTGACATATAGTATATGCCCATTGTCATCCATGGACACAGTATTATGGGTATACACAGATCTATAATACAGCCATTAGCATAGGCATACAATATGTTTTAGGTGTAAGGCCTCTTTCACACGTCAGTGATTCTGGTACGTATGTGACAGAATCACGGACATACACAGTCCCATTAAAATCAATGGGTCTGCGCATACATCATATTTTTCACTGACCGTGTACACGAATGTCCGTGATTTCTGCACAGAGACATGTCCATTTTTTCTGGTATCACAGATGTCCCATGGACCACACTATGGTGTGATCTGTGAAACACATACGAGAAAAACACACATACATTGAAAACAAAAAGCTTTTTAAACTCACCCGTCTCCAGTGATGCTGTCTCCGGACGCTGCTGCCTCTGCTTCCAGGCCAGCTAATTATTCTCATGAATATGCAGTTATGCACTGCACAGCCGACCCGGAAGTAGTTGCAGCGGTGAGAGACACAGCGACCGTACACAGCATTCGGTTGACTTCAGCACCGGACAGGTGAGTTTATCTCCATGTGCAATCACGGATTGCACATGGAGTACATACGTGTGCTATGAATAACAGCACACAGAGGGACATATGCATTTTGAAAAATGTCTGTGTTTTTCACTGACGTGTGAAACAGGCCTAAGATGTATTACATACATTTATGTTGGGAAACTGTTTTCCTTTCTCGTTTGTATCTTCAGAGAAATGGTTGCCGTAACCTATAAGATGGCAATGCTGCCTACAATTATTCCATCAACTTGCTATCAGCCCTGATTTCATTACTTATTCAATGAAGTGTCAAAACAAGTCTGCCTCTTCATATAGCCGAACATCAGTCCCCCCCAAACCGCTGCTACTCAGGGAAAAAAAAACGTCTGTAAGCAGATTATTGCTCCAAAACATTTACACATATTAGTTTGGTTGCTTCTGACAGTATCAGCAGTATGGCGAATTCACATACCGTGTACGCTTTTATTAACGAGATCTGCTTAGGGTTGCTTACAGTGCACCGCACATGAATATGTTATGCATATGTTTTCATCCGGTCAGGCTGGCGCTTGTGATTGATTTTGGCCCCACTGTGCTTTTTGCAAACATCTTAAATGAATGCAGTTTTGCTTAATTGGGAGATTTACAGGAAGATACCACCTTACTTGATGCTTGATGCTGAAATCCCAGGGAAATTACAAGAATCTTTTAAACTAAAATGTGCGTGTTTTCTTGTTTTATTTTTATCCTCTCACAATCGTAACCTGATGAACTGACCTACATAGCTTGCTACCTCAATGTTAATATACCTTATCCGCCCCGTGCGTGGTTTGGTGTTTTTTTTTTTTTTTTCGAGGGTTGTTGAGGGGAGAAGCTTCCAATTAAAACAAAAAAATAAGCTGCTTTAATGGTCTTTAAATTGACAAGTGAACAATGATTTTAGTATTGGTATCTGTCAAAGGTCCTAGAAAATCCTCAGTTGATAAGGCCCAATGCTTCCAATTAGGAACAGTGCAGGTCTGCAGCCAATAATGATTTCTGGGTCCCCATAGAACTGCAGTAGACACTTATTGCAAATTACTGACAAAAAGCTCTACTGTATTGATGAGAGGAAGTACAGGAGGCTTTTTCTGTCCCCTTTAGGTATAGATAATAATGAGAAATACTGAAGTTTTGACTTAGCCCTTTTTTTCCCTCCCTCCCCTCTTAAAGCCGCGTTTCATTGATGAGGGAGTAGAAAAACTCCAGCCTCCCACCAGTTTAAGTATCTGAGACATTTCCTCCTGTATTTGTTACATGAAGACCACTAATTTGATGTCAGGCTCAGATATGTTTCTCATCAATAATATCCTACAATTGCCTTACACAACTGACATTGTGCAAATCAATCATCCCCGGGATAACTGACACACCATAAACATGATGTGTATCCTTATCTGGCCTGACAAATATAAAAATAATGAAGACAATTACAGGGAGCCTTTGAAAAAAAAATATAGATACGGCGGCCCGTGGAAAAAAAAACCTAAATGGATCCAACATCCTCTCCGCAAGTGTTACAATGAAATAATCTGTCGTTTTAAATGTTACAATGTGAAATGTGATGTATGCTGCAGGTAAACAAGGAAAATAAGATGTACCCTGTGAACGCAGGAAAAAATATAATAAATGTGCAAAGCGACGTAGACGTGGAGAGACGAGCAGATTTGTTTTTTCCATCTACTTATCATTGCTATACAAATTTGGGTGTATTTATCTGGAAATGACATGAGAAATTACTAATTTTCCACTATTGTAATATGCCAATTTGCAAAAGTTCGTAAACTTTCTGAAGTTTTATTGTAAACATATAATTAAAGGGAACCTGTCACCACTTTTTTGCCCTATAACTTGCGGACACCACCAGTGGGCTCTTATATACAGCATTCTAACATGCTGTATATAAGAGCCCAGACTGCTGTGTAGAACATAACACTTTGTAATACTCACCTAAACCGGTCGCTGCGGTGGACATGGGTCAAATGGGCGTCTTCGTCCTCCGTTGCCTGCACCTCCTCTTTCGGCCATCTTTGTCCTCCATCTTCTGGAGCACTGCTGCATGACGCATCCGACGTCATACATACTCATCGGCATTCAGGTCCTGAGCAGGCGCACTTTGATCTGCCCTGAGCAGAGCAGAATAAAGCATTGTAGTGTGCATGCACGGTACCGGCGAGTGTGTATGACGTAGACACGTCACACATCACGGCTTCTCAAGATGGAGGACGAAGATGGCCGAAAGAGGAGGTGCTGGCACCGGAGGACGAAGACGCCCATTTGACCCACATCCACTGCATCGATCGTTTAGGTGAGTATTGTAAAGTGTTTTTTATGTTCCACACAGTGGCCTGGGCTCTTATATACAGTATGTTAGAATGTTGTATATAAAAGCTCATTGGTGATGGCCGCAGCTTATAGGGCAAAAAAAGGATGACAGGTTCCCTTTAAATTCAAAAACAAAGAAACAAAAAATCAGTAAACATTTGACCTTGAGATCTCCTCTTTTGATAGTTTTAGGCCTGTTTCACACATCAGTGAAAAGCACAGACGTTTTTCACTGATGTTTTAAAATATGTCCCTCTGTGTGCCTTGATTCACGGCACACGTGGGTTGTCCATGTGCAATCCATGATCCGTGCTTCATCATCTGTGATTGCACATGGACATATACTCATCTGTCCTCGCTCCTGCTGTCCGTGGTGCTGAACTCTCCGACTCTGCTGTGTTTCCGCCCCCACTGCAGCTACTTCCGGGTCGGCTGTGGCTGCATACATGAATATGCATGGCAGTAATTAGCTGCCTGTGAAGCAGCAGGCAGCAGAAGCCGGAGAGAGCGTCGCTGGAGAAGGTGAGTATAAAAAGCTTTTTATTTTCAATGTCTGTGTTTTTCTGGTTCATGTTTCATGGATCACACCATAGTGTGGTCTGTGGGACATCAGTGATGCCAGAAGAAAACAGACATGTCTCCGTGCCGCAATCACGGACACGCAAGTACGCAGCATGGAGACACGGTCAGTGAAAAATCACTGATGTGTGCGCAGACCCATGATTATAATGGGTCTGCGTATGTCAGTGATTCTGATACGTATAAAAACTAGCACATACGTACCAGAATCACTGATGTGTGAAACAGGCCTTAGGCATACTTGCAGTATCGGGGAGCGGAAGTGACTGGGCGTGACTGCCCAGAGATAATGAATGGAGCGGAGACAGTGGGCGGGATTGGCCGGAGTTAGTGCTGACAGTGCTGAGCAATCCCTTTCATCACTACTTATCATCAATTCTTATGGTATGGGTCAAGTAGGGTATAAATAATAGAGGAACAAACACCAATGAAAATCACTCCCAATTATCTGTATGTGTGTTACGGGGGCTGTCTGATAATAAAACCTAAAGGAATGTCAGACAGTCAGGGTCCACCGTGCAAAGACTCTGCTGCAGACTATGGCACAATAATAGCACAAGTGCAGAGTGCAATACCTCTGTTAAACTCACAGAGGAATATAATTAGAAAATAAAGCAATTCATCCCTTACTTGGAGGGTGTGTGGAATGGTCTCTGTTAAAGATCACAGAGACAAAAGCAGTGAGTGTGAAATGGCACCTGCCTAGGTCCGCTCTTCTAGTGGTGCAAAAGAGACGGACAGCAGTGTAAGCCGCACAAAGCTCCTACCTGCGTTCGCTCCACTAGTGTGCGAGGACACGAACCACTAGATATGGCACCTGCCTAGGTCCGCTCTTCTAGTGGTGCAAAAGAGACGGACAGCAGCATAAGTCGCACAAAGCTTCTACCTCTGTTCGCTCCCCTAGTGTGAGAGGATACGAACAACTGCCAGATGCAGTATAAGGAACGTTACCCTAGCGGCAACGTCCACCTACGAGTAGAATCACAAGGCCCAGCCAGACCATGTGCCTCAGGCACCTGCCTATGTCCGCTTCACTAAGAGGTAAGGATACGGACTGCAGCCAAAGCTGTAAGGTATAAGAACGCTACCCTGCCGGTAGCGCTCACCTAACATAGACAGAGAGATGCCTAGAGGGACGTGCACAGGGCGTCTACCCTCATGCATGAACTAAGAGGACTGAGCGCCGGGCGGCGTGTGTCAGGGTCTTATATAGACTCTGTGCCTCATCCAAGATGGAGGACACCAGAGCCAATCCGCTGCCAGAATGACAGCAATGACGTCACGCTGGCCTATCACCGAGCAAAGCGTCACAAGCACATGACCAGCAACCAATCGGCATAGAAGGTGTCTGAGACATGTGATCACGTGTCACAAGCACATGACCAGTGGCCAATCAGCTTAGAAGGTGTCAGAGACATGTGACCTCGTGTCAGCGATGATGTCACCCGCACATGTGCAATGGCTCCAAGATAGGACTTAGTCTCCAGCGCTTGCACATGTGCAGTAGCAAGAAATCCAGACATAGTCTCCAGAGCCACAGCAACCGTAACAATGTGCTTGTTTTGATGGCAAATGGCAGCGTTTCTGCAAACCCCAGATTAATGAGACAATTGCAGACATTTCTGGAACAAATCTACTTTCTGTAAATGTCCCCAAAATATGTTAGTTATATATTTGAGACGGGTGTATTTGGAGAAAGTGTTCAAACACTCCTCATAGCAATACATCTTAGCCCGGTTTCAGACATCCGTGTTTTACGTACATCTGACATCTGGTTTTTAACATGGATGCCACACGTATCCATTTTATTCTCTGGAGTTACACACACATCCGTGTTTTCACACGGACCGTGTGACCCATGCACACACGGAGACATGACCATTTTTTCTCAGGCATCACGGGTGTCACAAGGATGGCACACTGATGTGATCCTCGTTACACCAGTGTGACACGTACCGGAGAAAACACGTGTCTGTTAAATAAAATGATTTTCTAGAATAACCTGTATCCAGCGCTGCTTTTTCGGCTCTGCTGTCACTTGCTTCCGACCAAAGCTCATTATACTCATTGAATATGCACTGCACAGAGTAGCTGGAAGAATGAGCATCGAGGGGACAGCACTGCTGTCACGCTCCCCGGGTCCTTGGCTTCCCTCCCCGGGTCCTCTGCTCCGCTCCCCGGGTCCTCAGCCCCGCTCCCCGGCTCACCTGCCACGCTCCCCGCTCTCCAGCCTCCGGTCTCCGTCCTTCCCAGGCCCCCTGGTCCCCGATCGCGGCGCCCGACGGCTTCCCAGGCCCTGGCCGGCTCCCCTGCGTCCTCTTCTCAGCCTCCTTCCCTGGCTTCTGGCACCCGGGCTGCGCGCATGCGCATTAGGGCGCGCGCGCGGTCACTGACCCTTTCTTAAAGGGCCAGCGTCCATTAACAGGTAATGAGGCTAATCAGGTACAGGGTATAAAGGGGTGTATTGTCCAAGGGGGCGGGGCCTGATCTTCGTGTTCCCTAAGCTAGGAGTCAGGTCTCCTGGTGTTTCAGTGCATGTACTCACCTATCTCTCTTTGTAGAGCCGTGCTTGCCTCGCCATCCAGTCTGCCGTATCCTGAACCCCGAACGCTGTCCTTCTGCCATCCTGACAGTCCGCACCATCTCGGATCCCTGCGGTGACCCGTCATCTTGCTCCCAAGGTTCCGGACCCCGCCTGACATCATCTCGGCTTCCGAACCTGAGCTGCGTCACCCGGACTACCACCCATAACTCCGTGGTCCCAGGGACTTCTCCGCTATTCCCGTGTGCAAGGACTGTTCTGCTGTTTCTAGTGTTCCAGCTGCCGGACTCTTTCCTACCATCTAGGAGTTCGGTCCAGTGGATCCACCTCCTGGGCCTGCCCGTACACCTGGCCGTGACAGTAAGATCAGGCCATGGATCCCGCTGCAGCACTAGCGGCCTTGCAAGAGGAACTCCAACGCCAGCGTGAAGTCCAGACCCGCATGCTGAACTTCATGACTTCCGTGGACACCCGCCTGACCATGCTACAAGCGGCAGTCACGTCTACAACATCCCAAGCCGCCACTAGTCAAGCCACGTCCCCCGCTCCCGTGGCCGCTTCTTCGGATGCTTCCAGACTGCGTTTGGCCTCACCACCCCGGTACGCCGGAGATCCCAAGACTTGCAGGGGGTTTATAAACCAATGCTCCCTCCACTTCACGCAGCTGCCACATCTGTTTGCCTCCGACCAAGCCAAGGTCGCCTTCATCATGTCTCACCTGGAGGGCGAGGCACTGGCGTGGATGAACCCGTTGTGGGAGAAGGAGGACCCTATGACCAAGGATCTTCAAGAGTTCCTGCAGGCCTTCCGCAGCACCTTTGACGAGCCGGGACGCGCCTCTGCGTCTGCTTCATCCCTCCTCCGCTTACGTCAAGGAACACTGACGGTGGGCCAATACGCCATCCGTTTCCGCACGTTGGCTTCTGAACTCGGGTGGAATAATGAGGCCCTAACAGCCGCCTTCTGGGAAGGACTCTCGAGTCGCATCAAAGATGAGTTGGCGGGTCGTGACGTGCCCTCCACCCTAGATGCCCTGATTGCCCTAGCAACTCGAGTGGACATTCGTTTTCAGGAGCGCTCCAAAGAGCTGTCTCGGGAGAGACGTCCGGTACGACATTCCCCTCCTCCACAGAAGCCCTCCGTATCGCAGTCATCAACAGCTGGGATTCCCGTCCACGAGCCCATGCAGATCGACCGAGTACGGCAATCTGAACAACGTCGAGCAGAGCGGCTCGCCAAGGGCCTCTGCTTTTACTGCGGAGAGGACACTCACCTCCTACGCTCCTGTCCGGAAAGGCCGGGAAACTCCAAAGCCTAGGGTTGGTAGGAGAGGCCACCCTAGGTGCTGGGACTCTCTCAGACCCGGTTATGTGGACTGTGCAAGTGTCAACGGGAGAGACGCGCTTCACGGCTGAGGCATACCTCGACTCTGGAGCAGCAGGCAATTTCATCCAGCAGGCCACGGTGGACAAGTACCAGCTGCCTGTTACTCTACTCGAGAAGCCCCTAGTGATTGCCTCTGTGGATGGGAGACCCCTCTCTGATACCATCTCCTGGGTCACCAGACCGGTCGAACTGCGTATCGGTGCCCTGCACACCGAGCACATCACTCTCTACGTCCTTCCACACATGTCCCACCAGATCCTGCTGGGACTTCCCTGGTTGCGGACACACGAACCATCAGTCAGCTGGGGTACTGGCGAAATCACCCGATGGGGTTCTGCTTGTCATGAGAAGTGTCTGAAGTCCATACAACCTATCCGACGACCTCCGGTTCCAGAGAACCTACCGGAACTGCCCTCGGCCTATTGGTCCTTCGCAGACGTTTTTGACAAGAAGGAGTCTGAGGTACTTCCGCCACACCGTCCCTACGATTGTGCCATCGACCTGCTCCCAGGAACAACACCACCTCGAGGACGGATATATCCGTTGTCTCCGGCCGAAACCAGGGCCATGTCTACCTACATCACAGAGAGCCTGGCAAAAGGATTCATCCGGAGATCCTCCTCTCCTGCGGGAGCAGGCTTCTTCTTCGTGAAGAAGAAAGAGGGTGACCTACGCCCATGCATCGACTACCGGGGTCTAAATCAGATCACCGTCAAAAACAAGTACCCTCTGCCGCTCATCCCCGAATTGTTCGACCGGCTCAGAGGAGCCCGTGTGTTCACCAAGCTGGATCTTCGGGGTGCCTACAACCTAGTTCGTATCCGCTCTGGGGACGAATGGAAGACCGCGTTTAATACTCGCGATGGGCACTATGAATACTGCGTGATGCCCTTCGGCCTGTGTAACGCACCAGCAGTCTTCCAAGAATTGGTGAACGACATATTCCGGGACCTCCTCTACGTCTGTGTCGTAGTTTATCTGGATGACATCCTTATCTTCTCTCCGGACCTCCAGACCCATAGAGAGAACGTACAGCTGGTTCTGCAAAGACTGAGGGAGAATCGTCTTTACGCCAAATATGAGAAGTGCGTCTTTGAGCAGTCTTCTCTCCCTTTCCTGGGATACATCATCTCGGGCACTGGACTGCAGATGGATCCAAAGAAGGTCTCCTCCATACTCAACTGGCCTCCTCCTTCTGGACTGAAGGCAATCCAACGGTTCCTGGGATTCGCCAACTACTACCGCCAGTTTATCCCTCACTTCTCTGCCCTGACTGCTCCTCTCTCCGCTTTGACCAAAAAGGAGGCTAATCCAAAGGACTGGTCACCTGCGGCCGACGCCGCGTTTTGCTCCCTGAAGCGAGCATTTGCCTCCGCTCCTGTACTCCACCGTCCGGAGTTAAACCGCCAGTTCACCTTGGAAGTGGATGCCTCCTCCTCGGGGGCTGGAGCAGTGCTCATGCAGAAATCCTCCTCCGGCAAGATGGTGACTTGCGGTTTCTTCTCCAAGAGCTTCTCAGCGCCGGAACGTAATTACACCATCGGTGACCGAGAACTATTGGCGGTCAAACTGGCTCTGGAGGAGTGGCGCTACCTCCTGGAAGGAGCAGTGTACCCCGTGATTATCTACACGGACCACAAGAACCTGGAATACCTGCGGTCCGCTCAGCGACTGAACCCACGGCAAGCCAGGTGGTCCTTATTCTTTGCCAGGTTTGACTTCCAGCTCCATTTCAGACCCGCGGACAAGAATGTACGCGCTGATGCCTTGTCTAGGTCTTTCGTGCCCATGGAGCAGGAGGAAGAGACTACCCAACCTATCATCCCTCCTAGCAAGATTATTCCGGTGGCCCCTGTCACTCTGGCCCAGATACCGCCCGGGAAGACCTATGTCTCTGAGACTGACAGGCAAAAAGTGTTACACTGGGGTCATGCCTCCAAAACAGCCGGTCATGCAGGCCAGAAGAGAACATGGGGTGCGATTGTACGCCATTACTGGTGGCCATCCCTTCGCACGGACGTCGCTGCTTATGTCTCTGCCTGCTCCTCTTGTGCCAGGAACAAGACGCCCAAACACCTGCCCTATGGCCGTCTTCTGCCTCTGCCTATACCCTCAGTTCCGTGGCAACACATAGCGATGGATTTTATTACGGACTTGCCATTATCCTCCGGACACACAGTCATATGGGTCGTGGTGGACCGGTTCTCCAAAATGGCTCACTTCGTCCCTATGGCCGGACTGCCCTCTGCTCAGGAACTCGCGGAAGCCTATATACATCACATCTTCCGCTTGCATGGCTTTCCATCCCACATCGTGTCCGACAGAGGAACTCAGTTCACCTCCCGCTTCTGGAGGGCGCTCTGCAAGCATCTGGGAGTGACTCTGGACTTTTCTTCTGCTTACCATCCTCAGTCTAATGGCCAAGTGGAGAGGGTCAATCAAATCTTGACATCCTTCTTACGTCACTATGTCAACGCCCATCACGACGACTGGTCCACGCTTCTGCCTTGGGCTGAATTCTCACATAACCACCATATCAGTGAGTCGTCCTCCAAATCTCCCTTCCATGTCGTTTACGGACTTCAGCCCTCCGTTCCATTGCCTATATCCCCTTCTTCGGATGTCCCTGCGGCTGATACTGTAGCCCGTGACTTCGCTACCATTTGGGACTCTGTCAAGGCGTCCCTTGGACGCGCTTCCCAGCGGATGAAGAAACACGCTGACAAGAGGCGTCTGGACCCTCCGTGTTTCTCTCCTGGTGACCTGGTCTGGCTTGCTTCCCAGTACATCCGATTGAAGATACCTTCCTACAAGCTGGGTCCTCGCTACATCGGGCCGTTTAAGGTCCTCAGCAAGATCAATGAGGTCTCCTACAAGCTACAGCTCCCGGCCACGATGAGGATTCCCAACTCTTTCCACGTCTCCCTGCTCAAGCCGGTCGTCCTTGGTCCCTTCTCCGCTGCTGCCTGTCCGGCTCCTCCACCTATTGCCGATGACGACATCTATGCGGTAAGGGATATCGTGGCCATGAAGACCGTTCGAGGTCGTCAGTTCTTCCTGGTGGACTGGGAGGGGTATGGTCCTGAGGATAGGTCCTGGGAGCCCAGGGAGAACGTGGGCACTCCTCTGATCCGTGCCTTCATGTCCCGGTTGCGGGGAGGGGGGCGTGGGGGGGGGTACTGTCACGCTCCCCGGGTCCTTGGCTTCCCTCCCCGGGTCCTCTGCTCCGCTCCCCGGGTCCTCAGCCCCGCTCCCCGGCTCACCTGCCACGCTCCCCGCTCTCCAGCCTCCGGTCTCCGTCCTTCCCAGGCCCCCTGGTCCCCGATCGCGGCGCCCGACGGCTTCCCAGGCCCTGGCCGGCTCCCCTGCGTCCTCTTCTCAGCCTCCTTCCCTGGCTTCTGGCACCCGGGCTGCGCGCATGCGCATTAGGGCGCGCGCGCGGTCACTGACCCTTTCTTAAAGGGCCAGCGTCCATTAACAGGTAATGAGGCTAATCAGGTACAGGGTATAAAGGGGTGTATTGTCCAAGGGGGCGGGGCCTGATCTTCGTGTTCCCTAAGCTAGGAGTCAGGTCTCCTGGTGTTTCAGTGCATGTACTCACCTATCTCTCTTTGTAGAGCCGTGCTTGCCTCGCCATCCAGTCTGCCGTATCCTGAACCCCGAACGCTGTCCTTCTGCCATCCTGACAGTCCGCACCATCTCGGATCCCTGCGGTGACCCGTCATCTTGCTCCCAAGGTTCCGGACCCCGCCTGACATCATCTCGGCTTCCGAACCTGAGCTGCGTCACCCGGACTACCACCCATAACTCCGTGGTCCCAGGGACTTCTCCGCTATTCCCGTGTGCAAGGACTGTTCTGCTGTTTCTAGTGTTCCAGCTGCCGGACTCTTTCCTACCATCTAGGAGTTCGGTCCAGTGGATCCACCTCCTGGGCCTGCCCGTACACCTGGCCGTGACAACTGCCAAGGACAGCTTTCGAAGACAGCATCACCAGGGACAGCATAGACCGGTACAGCATATCCGGGGATAGCATCGCCAGGGACAGCATCGCCAGGGACAGCATCGCCAAGTACAGCATCGCTGGGGACATCATAGCCGGGTACAGCATTGAAGACAGCATTGCCGGGGACAACATAGACTGGTACAGCATAATCGGGGATAGCATCGCCAGGGACAGCATCACCGAGGACAGCATCGCTAGGGACAGCATAGCCGGGTACAGCATCGCTGGGGACAGCATCGCTGGTGACAGGTGAGATATTCAGCAGGCAAGCAGTGTGTGTGCAGTGGCATCCAGGAGGTCATCCAAGTTCCCAATGAACTCTGCTGAACCCGTGAAGTCACCGTCGTGACACCCGCTGTAGTGCTAGTGTCACAGGGGTGTTGTCAGGAGGACATCAGAGTTCTTTGGGAACTTGAATGACCTCCTGGACGTCACTGCACACACACTGCTTGCTGGATAGTCACCTGTCGCCGGCGATGCTGTCCTCAGCTATGCTGTCCCTGGCGCTGTCCCCGGTGATGCTCCAGCTTCCAGGTCCGAGGAATAGTCAATATTCAATGAGTATAATTAGCGGGGGTCAGAAGCAGGAGACAGCAGGGCCGAAGGCAGCAGTGCTGGATAAAGGTGAATATATAAAGTCTTTTTATTACAAAGACGCACATATGACACACGTATGACGATACCCATGTGTGTGGCTTGTATCAGATTAAACACGGATGTCTGAAACCGGCCTTACTGTTTCTCTTTGTAAAATTTTGTGTACTAGACCTAAATGAATGATTTTTGACAAACTTTGGCCAAATTCACATACTAATCTGTGCAAAATGCGTAATTTTTGCAGGTGGAAAATCTCTGGCAATTCAATATTTAGAATTTATTTTATTGTTCCTATATATTTTAAATATTCATTTTGAGATGATTACTTTGCCCCCTATATAATGTAAAGAAACAAGAAAAATACTTGTTTACGTAACTAAGAAAAGTATTTTCATTTTCAGCAAATATCCCTTCTGCAATATAACAACATAAAAACCATAATAGACCTCAGACTGTATCTATTTACACACTAGCTCTTATCTGATTATCAATGAATAAAGATAATATAGAGAAATATTAAATTATACTTTCTTCACTTGTCTTAAGTACCTGTATTGATGAGTCTCTTAACCTCGTCCTGTTGTACATAAGAACAAAAGCAAAGCTCCATTTGCTAACAAAGACTAATCCTATTATTAATAATATATAAGATTATGCAAATTGATGAGACCAAAGAGTATTCAATCCATAATGCTCAGGGAGTCAAATGGTAAATAATCTTCCCAAGATCTCTAGAAACGACCTGGGACATAAATCAGTGAAAGTTCCACTGCTTAAAGGAACGCTGAAGTAAAAAAAAAGCAAATAAATAATACCAGCAATAATAAAAATATTATTAATAATATAACCCCTTGATCCTAAATTTTTCAAATTGCATTTTTTTATTGTGAGTTTAACAATAGATGTGAGAAGCAAAACATGGCTACTTTTCTTGTGTCTGGACAGTAGTTTACAGCACCAAATCTTTTTGCATCAGTATATTTGCTACTCTTTCTGCCAATTATGCCCAATGGCAACTGCAGTAAGTGCAGTAGAGTGAAAAGGGGAAAAAACAAACTACTAAGCACCCCCATTACTAAACCGGCAAGTGTTAAATGAAAAAACACACACACCGGAAAAAATAGTTTATTTGACTAAAGACTCCCCCACCCTATCCCTCGTTCACCAATTTATTTAAAAAAAAAAAAACCATGACGTAATCCATTGTGTAGTGATCCCACGATGTCCCCGGAATCTGTACTCCAACCTAAGGAGCCTCATTCTCAGAATTTGGGACCATAGGTACCTCCAGGTCTGCGTCAGACCTGGAACGTCTCAGGGAGTTACTGACGTCACCGTGCGTGAGAAACTCTGGGTCTGGCACTGACCAGGAGTAACTCCAGAGGTCACTCCCGATCAGCACCAGACTCAGAATTTTTTATGTGCGGTGATACTTGTGTCAGTAACCCAGTAAAGTCACTACGCAAGAGAAGTCCTATGTCTGGAGCAGGCCTGGAGTGACCTCTGGAGCTTCATTCTCTGAATGAGGCTTCATAGGTTGGAGTACAGATGGGGGGAATGTCATGGCACCGCTATACAATGGATTATGTCGTATCTTTCTGTTTGTTTTTAAATAAATTGGTGAATGAGGGATAGTGTGGAGGAGTCTTTATTCAAATAAACTATTTTATTCTGTGTGTGTAGTTTCTTTAACTTTACACTTACTGGGCTAGTAATGGAGGTGTCTGATAGACGCCTCTCCATTACTTATTTCTGGGCTTGATGTCAGCTCTCAATTCACAGCTGACGTCAATCTCAAAAGTATTACCCCAATTGCCACCACACCAGGGCAATCAAAAAGAGCTAAGCGAAGTGTCAGAGTTGGTGCATCTAATGTGATGCGCCAATTCTGGGCCAGCTGCAGGCTGCTATTTTTAGGCTGGGGTGGGCCAAAAAAACATGGACGTTCCCAGCCTAATAATACCAGCCTACACCTGTCTGCTTTGCCTTATCTGCTTATCCAACATGGAGGACCCCCTTTTCTTTAATTATTTCGTTTTTAACTTCCCAGCAGGAACCAGGGAGTCAGAGATGCATCCAGGAGTCTCCCCTATGCATTTTCCTGGCCTTTCCTGCCCTCTAGCGGCTTTTGCCGGAAAAAGCTCGAGTGCCCCCTAGATATCCATTATAATTACTCGAATCGAGCAGGTTCTAGAGTCAAGCCTGCTCGATTCAGGTAATGAGCACTCAAGCACTTTAGTGCTGGCTCATCACCAATTATAAGAATATATTTATAAGTGTTCTGCCTTTATAAAATACATGGCAAAAACAGTGATTATGCACCCCATTGTTACTTTCTAACAAAATCTTCTAAACTATTTGTCAAGTGTTTTACTTTGCTATTTTGAGCAGTCAAGATACAACCAGTGTAAAGGCGCCGTCACACGTGCCGATATGTTGTGCGATCGCATGAGCGATCGCACTCGCCCCCGTCGTTTGTGCATCACGGGCAATTAGTTGCCCGTGGCGCACAAAGTTGTTAACCCCCGTCACACGTACTTACCTCCCTAACGACCTCGCTGTGGGCGACGAACATCCTCTTCCTGAAGGGGGGGAGACGTTCGGTGTCACAGCGACGTCACACAGCGGCTGCCCAAAAGAAGCAGAGGGGCGGAGATGTGCGGGACGTAACATCCCGCCCACCTCCTTCCTTCCGCATTGCCGGCGGCCGCAGGTAAGCTGCAGTTCGTCATTCCCGAGGTGTCACACGTAGCGACGTGTGCTGCCTCGGGAACGATGAACAACCAGTGCACAGAAGGAGGAACGACATTTTGAAAATGAACGACGTGTCAACGAGCAACGATAAGGTGAGTATTTTTGCTCATTCACAGTCGATCGGAGATGTCACACGCTACGACATCTCTAACGATGCCCGATGTGCGTCACAAATTCCGTGACCCCAACGACATATCGTTAGATATATCGTAGCGTGTGACGGGGCCTTAAGGCTACGTTCCCATCTAGAGTTTTGGGTAAGTCTTTGATGTTGCAGGTTTTCTACAGCATTTTAGTAGTTTATGTAAATTAGTTATTTGTGTTTTTTCATTACTTTTTTAAGTACATTTGCTTACATGCACTTGTCTCTTTTTAACATATTATTTAAATAAAGCTGCTTTAGTTTTTATATCTACTAGTATTTGGCCTTGATAAAATGTTATTGATTCAGTTACGTGTGGTACTTAACATATATATTTACTGTGTTTCAGCACTAAAAATACATATGCGTCCAAAGCAATTCTATGAAGAAAACCTGCACATGTGACCCAGCGTACCCGCACAAGAACTCACATATTGTGGATTTCAAAAGCGCACCACAACTTAGTTTACGCTGCATAAAAAAAGTACAGTGGGCATGAATGAGATTTCTATATCATATCCACTTTACAGGAACTATAAAAAGCTATGTTTTTTTGGGCACCAAAAATACACAGTGTCAAAAATGCACAAAAAAACTTATCATGGGAATTTAAACTTAAGGCATGTTCACACCTTGCGTTCTTGCTGTAAATTTTATGCAGCATATTTTGTGCAAAAAATCTGCAACATTTTACAATAAAAAAGAAAAAGAAAAAGAATGAGTTTTCTGAAATTTCATGCACATGCGGCTTTTTTTTCCTCACGTATTCTGAGCCCTGCTGGGTTTTTGCCAAGTCGCAGCCAGTCAATTATTTTAGCATTTTTGCTGCAATTTGCACCTATTGAAATGAATGGAATAAAAAGTAAAATCTCTCACATTATACTCATACATTTTCCTGCAAACCATCTGTTTTTTGGTTCAGAAAAAAATGCTGCAATTACGCATTGTGTGAGCATACCCTTAAAGGTTCAGAGCTGTAACCGCAATTTTGCATGTTCCACAGTTGACACATTCTAGAATCCTTAGGGGTACTTTACACGCTGCGACATCGCTGCCGATATATCGTCGGGGTCACGTCGTTAGTGACGCACATCCGGCTATGTGTGACGCCACTGGAACGACAAACATCTCCTTACCTGCGTCCACCGGAAAAGGAGGAAGGAAGGAGGTGGGTGGCATGTTCCGACCGCTAATCTCCTCCCCTCCTTTTCTATTGGGCTACGGTTCAGTGATGCTGCTGTGACGTTGCTGTGACGCTGAACGATCCGCCCCCTTAGAAAGGAGGCGGTTCGCCAGTCACAGTGACGTCGCAGAGCAGGTATGTGCGTGTGACACTGCCGTAGCTATAATGTTCGCTACGGCAGCGATCACCACATATCGTGCCGCCGACAGGGGCGGATGCTATCGCACGCGACATCGCCAGCAATCGCTAGCAATGTCGCAACGTGTAAAGCACCCCTTAGCCATTTCAATACAGAACTTGCTTGAGCAATTTGCACTCAAGGATTGTGCACTGCATAGTCATCAACCAATGGTCCATTTACACTGATAGAGTTTTGCCCTAACTCAGAACCCATTGAGTAAAGCAATGTATTTACAGAGTTATTTACTGTAAGCACCTAAATTATGCAGCAGACCCTGTGAAAAATAGAAGAAGATCATATAAGAAATCCTTGTAAATATATAAATAAACATTCAGATGACTCACCTGTACATGACAAATATTGGACTTGGGACGCTCCAAACTCATGGAGCCACCAAGAAAAAGAAGAATTATCCCTGCAAGACTTTGAAGGGAAATCACAGCAAAGTTTATTGGACCAACCGAGTAAGGCCTTTTTCACACATCAGTGGAAAACACACGCGTTTTTCACAGATGTGTTGAATTTGCGTATAGCCCTCCGTGTGCCGTGTTTTTTGGCACATGTGTGTTCTCCATGGTATCTGTGTTAACACAAAGAGAGCAGGAACTTTTTACTCACCTGTCCCTGGCGCTGCTGTCTGTTGTGCTGATATCTGAGGAAGAACTAGAGGCAGAAGGAGGAGCTAGAGGCAGAAGGAAGAGCTAGAGGCAGAGTAAGGAGCTAGAGGCAGAAGGAAGAGCTAGAGGCAGAGTGAGGAGCTGGAGGCAGAAGTAGGAGCTAGAGGCAGAGTGAGGAGCTAGTGGCAGAAGGAGAAGCTAGAGGCAGAGGAAGGATCTAGAGGCAGAAGGAGGAGCTAGAGGCAAAGGGAGGAGCTAGAGGGAGAAGGAAGAGCTAGAGGCAGAGGAAGGAGCTAGAGGCAGAAGGAAGAGCAAGAGGCAGAGTGAGGAGCTGGAGGCAGAAGGAGGAGCTAGAGGCAGAGGAAGGAGCTAGTGGCAGAAGGAGAAGCTAGAGGCAGAGGAAGGAGCTAGTGGCAGAAGGAGAAGCGAGAGGCAGAGGGAGGATCTAGAGGCAGAAGGAGGAGCTAGAGGCAGAGTGAGGATCTAGAGGCAGAAGAAGGAGCTAGAGGCAGAGGGAGGAACTAGAGGCAGAAGGAGGATCTAGAGGCAGAGAAAGTATCTAGAGTCAGAATGAGAAGCTAGAGGCAGAGGGAGTAGCTAGTGACAGAAGGAGGAGCTAGAGGCAGAGTGAGGAGCTGGAGGCAGAAGGAGGAGCTAGAGGCAGAGTGAGGAGCTGGAGACAGAAGGAGGAGCTAGAGGCAGAGGAAGGAGCTAGAGGCAGAAGGAGAAGCTAGAGGCAGAGGAAGGATCTAGAGGCAGAAGGAGGAGCTAGAGGCAAAGGGAGGAGCTAGAGGGAGAAGGAAGAGCTAGAGGCAGAGGAAGGAGCTAGAGGCAGAAGGAAGAGCAAGAGGCAGAGTGAGGAGCTGGAGGCAGAAGGAGGAGCTAGAGGCAGAGGAAGGAGCTAGTGGCAGAAGGAGAAGCTAGAGGCAGAGGAAGGAGCTAGTGGCAGAAGGAGAAGCTAGAGGCAGAGGGAGGATCTAGAGGCAGAAGGAGGAACTAGAGGCAGAGTGAGGATCTAGAGGCAGAAGAAGGAGCTAGAGGCAGAGGGAGGAACTAGAGGCAGAAGGAGGATCTAGAGGCAGAGAAAGTAGCTAGAGTCAGAATGAGAAGCTAGAGGCAGAGGGAGTAGCTAGTGACAGAAGGAGGAGCTAGAGGCAGAGTGAGGAGCTGGAGGCAGAAGGAGGAGCTAGAGGCAGAGTGAGGAGCTGGAGACAGAAGGAGGAGCTAGAGGCAGAGGAAGGAGCTAGTGGCAGAAGGAGAAGCTAGAGGCAGAGGAAGGATCTAGAGGCAGAAGGAGGAGCTAGAGGCAGAGTGAGGATCTAGAGGCAGAAGGAGAAGCTAGAGGCAGAGGAAGGAGCTAGAGTCAGAATGAGAAGCTAGAGGCAGAGGGAGTAGCTAGTGGCAGAAGGAGGAGCTAGAGACAGAGGGAGGAGCTAGAGGCAGAGGGAGGAGCTAGAGGCAGAGGGAGGAGATAGAGGCAGAAGGAGAAGCTAGAGACAGAGGGAGGCACTAAAGGCAGAAGGAGGAGCTGGAGGCAGAAGGAGGAGCTAGAGGCACAAGGAGGAGCTAAAGGCAGAAAGAGGAGCTAGAGGCAGAAGGAGGCCCAGAGGCAGAAGGAGGAGCTTAAGTCAAAGGGAGGAGCTAGAGGCAGGCAGAGACATATCACTGAAAGCTCTCCTGAAACAACAGCAGTTCTCCATAAAACTTTATAAGCAACAAATGTCATCTCCTATCTCAGTAATGGGATAATCTGTAATCACTGAAGACAGATTTTACCCAAAAATTGAGAATTTTAAGAGTCAAACATCTGTCCATGAAGAGAAAGAAGCAGATTTCTCTAATAAGATATATTACAAAGTTTTTCATGTGAACTATTGGTTGATGAAAAAAAATAAAAATAAAAGCAATGGTCACTTTTTAAGGCCTTTCACACACGTCAGTGAAAAACACAGACGTTTTTCACTGATGTGTTAAAAACGCATATGTCCCTTTGTGTGCCGTGATTCACGACACACGTGGGTTGTCCACGTGCAATTCGTGAGACGTGATTCATCATCCGTAATTGCACATGGACGTATACTCACCTGTCCCCACTCCTGCTGTCCATGGTACTGAGCTCTTCGACTCTGCTGTGTTTCCTGTCGCCGCTGACACCGCTGCAGCTACTTCCGGGTCGGCTGTGCCTGCATACATGAATATGCAGCCAGTAATAAGCTGGCTCTGAAGCAGCAGCCAGCAGAGGCCGGTGAGAGCGTCGCTGGAGAAGGTGAGTTAAAAATGCTTTTTATTTTTAATGCCCATGTTTTTTTGTGGTGCTAGTTTCATGGACCACACCATATTGTGGTCCGTGGGACATCAGTGATGTCAGAAAAAGATATGTCTCCATGCGGCAATCACGGACACGCGCGTACGCCACATGGAGCTACGGTCAGTGAAAAATCACTGATGTGTGCGCAGACCCATTGACTATAATGGGTCTGTGTATGTTCGTGATTCTGCTACATATAAAAACTAGCACATACGTACCAGAATCACTGACGTGTGAAAGAGGCCTTAGTGTACATATAATCACCCCCATATGCATTGAGTTAAAGATGTAGTAACCCATCAATATCATAGGGATCACATCACCCTCCTATGTATATGGGTGCCTTCTGACACACCCATGATAGATAAATTCAAGCAGTTTTACTTCAGTCAACAAATATTTAAGTTCTTAGTGAGATAAGACAGAAATGATGGGAAGCAACTTTCTCATCTCCATTAAAAACACATAAACGCTCAGTCAATGTTCATGTGTCTGAAGGAGTTGGGAGAGATAGCATTTGTGTGGTTATCGTAACGCTAGCCAGTAGGAGCTCATAAAGTTAGACTGATTTATGTCTAACGTTACGTCACCTATTGCTAACCATACTTCAAGTTATACCACCCATTAAATGAGAATAAAAAAATGTGGCATTAGGCAAGTTCTCAAGTTTTTTGGTGGGCAAATTAAACCAGAATTCTAGCACATTTAGTTTAATAATTCATGCCAATTCTGCTAAAACAATTCCACATAAAAGTAGGCACTAGTGATGAGCGAGCACTGTCATATTCAGGGGCTTGGTACTCGTAACGGGTAGTCAGACACTTAGATGGGCTCGACTCGAGTAACGAGTATAATTGATGTCAATTGGAAATGTGAGCATTTTTCTGAAAGATCTTACAGAAAAATGCTAGTTCCCCATTGACTTCCATTATGCTCAGTACAGAAGTTAAGTAAGCCCGTCCAAGAGTCTGACTGCTCGTTACGAGTACCGAGCACCCAAGCATGGTAGTGCTCATTCACCATTACTAGACACTTAAAAAAGGATTTTTTCTAACAAGCTACTGAAATCATGGTAGCACTTGTACTAATATATCAATATGTTTACATGTGGCAGATTAGTGCAGAAATTTCTGAAAATACCTATGAATATCCAGATCAATGATTAGTCCAAAAAGACTAAGGATATTGGTTAACGATAATTTTCAAGAGATATTTAAAGTTTTCCTTGGTTAAGACCATTCATGTTACCTCCCTAATGTATGTTGATGTCATGCTCTAATTTTCTTCTTAAAATGGAATTTGTTCCAGTTTTTTCCCTAAAATAAAATATTTTTGCGTTCACTGAAACCACTGAGTGTTACTATGGACTAAAAGTGGTGTCAAGTGTAGGGTGTTGTTTGTTTCTGTTTCTTCATGTCATTACAGACACCAACTCAACCTGGTACAGATGAGGTAGGATCTTTCCAAGATGAGATGTTTTGCGCAGCCAGTGTCATCATAACTTCAATTCCTCCATCGAGTTTCTTTCCGAAATCTACAAAATAAAACATTGGTGATTTTGTGTCAAGAAAACCAATTTCAACAAAATGTTACTCAGAAGAATATCAGATAATGAAATTGAATCCAGAAAGAAGCAAAGATCTCATGAAAGTTGGGAATTAAAAAATATGGCTTCCAGGTTGACCTCTATCATCATGTTATCTGCAAAACCTCCCCAAACTAGTGCTGACCTACAGGACTTCAATGAAGGCTGTGGAGAGCAGTAGAGACGAGAGCAAGGAGACACCAGCATGGGAAGATCATGATTCCTGCCCTATTAGTAATGAGAAGTAAATCAAAGTGGCCAGACCCCCTGAAGATAAGTGAACAAGTTTGTATTTATGGGGTTTTAATGTAATGTGTATGCATTCATGTTTTTTTGCAGTTGTATTTAAAAGCGTCTTCAATCACTTCTTCAAAAAAAAATCTTCTTTATGCCAATATATGTTACACCACTCACAGTTTCGCATATTTGGCTTTCGGAGGAACTTTATGTAAAACGTAAAAAGTTCACGCTACTGTGATATTTTATCATGAAGGTAGGGCATTTATGTAAAAGCATGCAATAGTGATTTCCTCATCTCAAACAACTTATTGAAACAAAAGCCAACAACAGTGATGGGTATACCCCAAAAATGTCAGTGTCTTAAAAACTTGTCATGTGGCCTTGAGCATCAATTACAGCTTGACACTGGTGTCTCATGCTGTTCACAAGCCGAGTTATTGTTGGCTGAGGCATGGCATCCCACTCTTCTTGAAGGCGGTTTTCAGGTCATTGAGGTTTTTGTCTGAGATTCAAGTCTGCAGAAAGTGCAGCCGCTCCATTTGAGGTGCCCCAGTCTCCAGCAGCCATTCTCTAATGATGCGACCTCGATGAGCTGGAGCAATGTCATCCATGAAGATAATATTAGTCCTGTATTGTTCATGTAGAGGCACAGTGACTGGATTAATGATGATATTCCAGTAGTAGGGTCTGTCACTGTACTATTCACAAAGTGTAGGGCGTAATTCTGTACTGACTAGACAGACCTGCCAACACTGTAACACCACCACAGAATTGTCTGGTGACAACAGTGGCTGATGCACAGTGCTCTCCTTGACGTCTCCAACATTAACGTGGCCATCATTTCTGTTCAACGTGAATCAACTTTTATCTGCTAACTGCACCGAAGCCTACCAGTTCTTCAACCAGCGTAGATGACACCTTTGCCTGGTGGTGTGGTCAGGTATCTTTCCAGGTCGTCTAACATGCAGACCACTCAGATATAAATGGTTTCTAATGGTCTGACATGACACTTGAGTGCATCTCCCCTACCTGAAATGTGCCTGAAGTTGTGTGGCTTTCATCATCCGGTTTTGAAGGGCATTGTTCATAGTGAAGTTGTCATCAGTTTAGGGTGTGGCTAAAGGACGTCCACTTCTTTGCCTTTCTGTGACTCTTCCAGTCTCTCTTTATCTCTGTTGCAACCTGCTGATGACACTCTGTGATAATCTAAGCTCAGTGGCCACTTCCATCTGAGAGCATCCTGCTTGAAACCTCCTAATGCCGCGATACTGCTGATCAATTGTTAGGTGTCGTCTTGGTCTCATGATATCAAAATGTGCACAGCATGATGTGGAGGACTGTTTAAATACCAATTCTAATTGAACCCCAAAATTTATTGGGAGATTGATGGATCAAAGATCTGTTGTGAATTTTGCCATTAAGCTCCTTGTTAGAGAACAGCAAGTTGTGCAAAAAGTACTAAAACAATGAACACTTGGACAGCTGTCTGCAAAAGCTTAAAGAAGGTCACATTAAGGTCACCAGAAAAGGTTGGAGGTCATTTTAGAATCATCCTGAAATTTCACCCAAAAGCCAAATATCCCTAACTTTTTATAAGTCGTGTATATTTATGTATTCACCGGGGATGCAGAGAAAAGGAACAATTTAAATAGTAGATGAATCATAATTATGTTACCAATTATGCATGATTTTCTGGAATATAACGTCCCCCCAAAAAATTCTATCTGAGTAAGTTCTAGTGATGGACTATTGTGGCAATTCAACCAGGCCACATCTACTTATAACAAAAAAAAAACTAATATGAATAGACACTATATGCCTACATATACTGTATATCCCCTATACATCCAGTATATTATTGCTATAGAATGCCGAGACTGGTAGAGAAGGTGGAGACTACCTGTATTCAGTCTTTCCAGGAAGTCTTCAAATCGAAGAACAGTATTTATAGATACCAGAATTCAAAACTGATATCACAAACATCTTAACCGTATATACCTTTCTGAGCAAACCATGATTCCTTGCATGGTTGTGCCTGGGAATTATGAACATTATAGGCAGATGAACCTGGAAAATAATAATATATACTGGAATGGTGGAGGGGAGGAAGGTGCAAAGAAACAAAAGAGTTAATTGAGTGATATTATGATGATATGAAACACTCCTTTAAGTCTATGCATAAAAAAGGTTCTACATGAAAGAATTAACCAAATATGTCATTTATGAGTCCAATGAAATTATGAAGTATTCACTGTTCTCTACCGGCTTCCAATTGCTCCTCTGCTCCTATCTACAGCTACTGAAAGACTATGTATATGAGAATACACTGCAGCCTGTTGATTCCCACCCTTATGGTTGGAGGCAGGTAGTGAGAGTTGTGGGAGAGTACTTTTCTTATCAATATAGTCGACTCAAAAAGTCAAGTGTTTGGTGTAGTGTTTCATTTTCCCCCAGTACCTAGATGGTAAAGCCTTTTTCTACTCTTCTGACAACTTGGTGTATGGATCTATAGCTTAAAAAGAAACATGTGAGCAGATTTTCACACCCCAAACTATATCACTTGTAGCTCTTTCAAAGACAAGTCCAGCAATACCTTCACATGGCCAGTCCACTCCTCCATTACTGAGAAGTCATTGGTTGAATTGATATGCAAATGAGGCTGAAGGAAAGTGGGAGATCTGAAGCCGATGTCACTCCAGCTCTATTCAAGCCTAATACCGCCTCCTCCAAGTTGACTGACAGCCTCTATTCTCTGTAACTTTAGGCAAAGGAGGAGGCGGCGCTGGGTGGGGAATAGAGCTGGAGTGACAGAGGCTTCAAATCTACTAATTGATCTTCAACCTAATTTCCATATAAATTCCAACACTCATTTCACAGGAACAGAGGAATGGACTGGCAATATAAAGGTATTGCTGGACTTGTCAAATAAATAGCTTGGGAGGTGACAGATTTCTTTTAGTATGCTAATGTGACACCCTGGCCAGCCAGGTAGTCACAGATAGGGCCCCGCACAACACCAGTCCCCTAACAAGGTGACAGCAGTCAAACACTTAAAACCCTAGTCACCCCCCTCAGTGCTTTATGGACACACCAGGGGGCGGAGCCAGGCAGTTGGCCATGCCCACCGAGGAGTTCAGAGAGCCTGAGGCGTGAAAAGTAGTCAGATTAGTCTTGGAGGTGAAGTAGAGTGGAAGCAGGCCTGTGTGTCAGGTCTGCAACAAACTCACAGGTGCCAGGGTAGGAGCCTGGGCACCTTTGGCTAGGAGGCATACGGAGGCCTCTGCCTGCAGGAGCTGGGAAGATGGCTCGGTGGAACCGTGGTGGACCGGGACAGGGTAGTGGCCCGTCGGTACCGACCAGGGGAACTGACTCGGAAACCGGAGCACAAACGGGGGTACTCAGACCCTGAAGCTAGGTCCAGAAGCTACTGGGGGCTAGCTGATTAACTGATTGCGGCCAGGACTATAGGTCCTGTCCCACCCAAAGTCCCGACTGAAGACAACAGCCCAACGAGGGGGATAGAAAGCCACCGCCACGGCAGAGAGATCCCACGGGCCAGCGTCTACAGGCAAAGTGCTCTTCCGACATCCACAAGCCAGGGAGCGGACTCCTAATGTTGCAGGCACAGGTAGTCCACCATCACACAAACAGGTGCAGGAGAAAGGCAGAGACCACCAACCGGGTGGGGGACCAGACTGCAGCCGGCTGCGGGCACCGACCACCATCACCTTGGTTTACCAGAGACTTGTGTGTGTTACTAATCGTGAGTACAACAGTGCCCTCTGGCCGCCCATCTCCCTGCACTACCCAACTACTCCCCCAACGGGTCCCTGGGGCCACCATCCCTACCCACGGAGGGGTTAACAACTTGCTGCGCAACATCCCCCGGGTGCCCCGTAACTACAGCAGTGGTGTCCACCTTCACCACAACCCATGGGTGGCGTCACGAACTCAAACACGGCTCCAGACGTACACATACGACCCCAAACCGCCAATCCCTTTAAGATCGGAGTGACCGTGGACCCCCGGATCCAGAGACCCTCGAGCCACCCACTGAAGGTCCGGACCCGGCGGCTCGGCTGCCGCTGAGCACGGGGCGGCACACTAAGATCTATCAGACCTAGGAGGGTAATTGGTTCAAACAAGTTAATTAACTTAAGACTCACTTTGAAGAACTGATAGTCGGTCAAAGAGCATAGATAAAAATACTTGTCCCCAATTATATATATCGGCCATTGCAAACATGCCACTGATCAACCAATGAAAGAGCAAAACACTGGCCCCTTAGGTGACCGGAATGTTTATCCCAACATAAAAATCATAATTGTCAGCAGTACTTTGTTCCATGTAAAAGGGGGAAATGTTTCCATCAGCGTGATGCTATATGAGGGCAGAGCGATGAAATGAAATAATAAAAACTGGCAATCAATATTTTAGCATGAAATCAATCATCCATTGGCACCTTAATGTGGGGGACATGAATGGAGTCACTGAATGATGTGAGACGTCAATAAACAAAAACTCAGTAACTTTACGAAAGAGATACTGATTCAAGATGGGATCATTCATAAGGGCCTGAACCAAATAAATCCTCCATACCACAAAACAGTGATGGAGGAAGAGATGGACGCAGACTCACTGTTCAAAGAACCAGATTTACCCTGAGAGGGGCATTACTTAGTGCCTACCCAGTCTTCACCACAGTCTTTGATGGTGATGACCAACTTAG